>NW_026892868.1:0-354923 GCF_033815535.1 Pezoporus flaviventris | reverse complement strand
TTGACCCTGTGTTCCATAGGAGAAGCAGGACAAGGTGGTTTTGGGTTGGTTTGGGGGTTTTGGAGCTGGTTTTGGAGTGATTTGGGTTGTACTTGGCCTGTTTTGGGTCTGTTTCAGGCCTCTGACCATGTATCCCACAGGAGAAGCAGGACAAGGTGGCCTTGGGGTGGTTTTGTCCTGCTTTGGGGGTTCTTTGGGTGCGTTTTGGGACTCTGACTCAGTATGCCATAGGAGAAGCAGGACAAGGTAGTTTTGGGGTGGTTTTGTCCAATTTTTGTCATGTTTTGTGTCTTTTTTGAGGCTCTGACTTTGTGTTCCATAGGAGAAGCAGGACAAGGGGGTTTTGGGTTGGTTTGGGGGTTTTGGAGCTGGTTTTGGATTGATCTGGGACATACTTGGCCTGTTTTGGGTCTGTTTCAGGGCTGTGACCCTGTATGCCATAGGAGAAGCAGGACAAGGTGGTTTTGGGGTGGTTTGGGGGTTTTGGAGCTGGTTTTGGGGTGATTTGGGTTGTACTTGGCCTGTTTTGGGTCTGTTTCAGGCCTCTGACCATGTATCCCACAGGAGAATCAGGACAAGGTAGTTTTTGGGTGGTTTTGTCCAATTTTTGTCATGTTTTGTGTCTTTTTTGGAGCTCTGACCCTGCGTTCCATAGGAGAAGCAGGACAAGTTGGTTTTGGGGTGGTTTTGTCCTATTTTTGTCATGTTTTTTGTCTTTTTTTTTTGTGGCTCTTTCCCTGCGTCTCATAGGAGAAGCAGGAGAAGATGGTTTTGGGGCATTTTTGTTCTGTTTTAGGTCTGTTTTGCGGCTCTGACACTGTATCTCATAGCAAAAGGAGGACAAGGACGTTTTGTCCTGCTTTTTGGGGTGTTTTGGGGTGTTTTGGGCCTGTTTTGGGTCTGTTTTGAGGCTCTGACCCTGTGTCCTACAGAAGAAGCAGGACAAGTTGGTTTTGGGATGGTTTGGGGGTTTTGGAGCTGGTTTTGGGGTTTTTGGAGTGTTTTTGTCCTGTTTTGGGTCTGTTTCAGGGCTCTGACCCTGTATCCCACAGGAGAAGCAGGACAAGTTGGTTTGGGGTGGTTTTGTCCAATTTTTGTCATGTTTTGTGTCTTTTTTGGGGCTCTGACCCTGTATCCCACAGGAGAAGCAGGACAAGTTGGTTTTGGGGTGGTTTTGTTCTATTTTTGTCATGTTTTTGTGTTTTTTGAGGCTCTGACTCTGCATCTCATAGGAGAAGCAGGAAAAGATGGTTTTGGGGCTTTTTTGTTCTGTTTTAGGTCTGTTTTGCGGCCCTGACACTGTATCTCATAGCAGAAGGAGGACAAGGACGTTTTGTCCTGCTTTTTAGGATGTTTTGTGGTGTTTTTGGCCTGTTTTGGGTCTGTTTTGAGGCTCTGACCTTGTGTCCTACAGAAGAAGCAGGACAAGGTGGTTTTGGGTTGGTTTGGGGGTTTTGGAGCTGGTTTTGGGGTTTCTGGAGTGTTTTTGTCCTGTTTTGGGTCTGTTTCAGGGCTCTGACCCTGTATCCCACAGGAGAAGCAGGACAAGGAGGTTTTGGGGTGGTTTTGTCCTATCTTTCTCATGTTTTGTGTCTTTTTTGGGGCTCTGACCCTGTGTTCCATAGGAGAAGCAGGACAAGGTGGTTTTGGGTTGGTTTGGGGGTTTTGGAGCTGGTTTTGGAGTGATTTGGGTTGTACTTGGCCTGTTTTGGGTCTGTTTCAGGCCTCTGACCCTGTATCCCACAGGAGAAGCAGGACAAGGAGGTTCTGGGGCTTTTTTGTTCTGTTTTAGGTCTGTTTTGGGGCCCCTACACTGTATCTCAAAGCAGAAGGAGGACAAGGTGGTTTTGTCCTGCTTTTTGGGGTGTTTTGGGGTGTTTTTAGCCTGTTTTGGGTCTGTTTTGAGGCTCTGACCTTGTGTCCTATAGAAGAAGCAGGACAAGGTGGTTTTGGGTTGGTTTGGGGGTTTTGGAGCTGGTTTTGGGGTTTTTGGAGTGTTTTTGTCCTGTTTTGGGTCTGTTTCAGGGCTCTGACCCTGTATCCCACAGGAGAAGCAGGACAAGTTGGTTTGGGGTGGTTTTGTCCAATTTTTGTCATGTTTTGTGTCTTTTTTGGGGCTCTGACCCTGTATCCCACAGGAGAAGCAGGACAAGTTGGTTTTGGGGTGGTTTGGGGGTTTTGGAGCTGGTTTTGGGGTTTTTGGAGTGTTTTTGTCCTGTTTTGGGTCTGTTTCAGGGCTCTGACCCTGTATCCCACAGGAGAAGCAGGACAAGTTGGTTTTGGGGTGGTTTTGTTCTATTTTTGTCATGTTTTTGTGTTTTTTGAGGCTCTGACTCTGCATCTCATAGGAGAAGCAGGAAAAGATGGTTTTGGGGCTTTTTTGTTCTGTTTTAGGTCTGTTTTGCGGCCCTGACACTGTATCTCATAGCAGAAGGAGGACAAGGACGTTTTGTCCTGCTTTTTAGGATGTTTTGTGGTGTTTTTGGCCTGTTTTGGGTCTGTTTTGAGGCTCTGACCTTGTGTCCTACAGAAGAAGCAGGACAAGGTGGTTTTGGGTTGGTTTGGGGGTTTTGGAGCTGGTTTTGGGGTTTCTGGAGTGTTTTTGTCCTGTTTTGGGTCTGTTTCAGGGCTCTGACCCTGTATCCCACAGGAGAAGCAGGACAAGGAGGTTTTGGGGTGGTTTTGTCCTATCTTTGTCATGTTTTGTGTCTTTTTTGGGGCTCTGACCCTGTGTTCCATAGGAGAAGCAGGACAAGGTGGTTTTGGGTTGGTTTGGGGGTTTTGGAGCTGGTTTTGGAGTGATTTGGGTTGTACTTGGCCTGTTTTGGGTCTGTTTCAGGCCTCTGACCCTGTATCCCACAGGAGAAGCAGGACAAGGAGGTTCTGGGGCTTTTTTGTTCTGTTTTAGGTCTGTTTTGGGGCCCCTACACTGTATCTCAAAGCAGAAGGAGGACAAGGTGGTTTTGTCCTGCTTTTTGGGGTGTTTTGGGGTGTTTTTAGCCTGTTTTGGGTCTGTTTTGAGGCTCTGACCTTGTGTCCTATAGAAGAAGCAGGACAAGGTGGTTTTGGGTTGGTTTGGGGTTTTGGAGCTGGTTTTGGGGTTTTTGGAGTGTTTTTGTCCTGTTTTGGGTCTGTTTCAGGGCTCTGACCCTGTATCCCACAGGAGAAGCAGGACAAGTTGGTTTGGGGTGGTTTTGTCCAATTTTTGTCATGTTTTGTGTCTTTTTTGGGGCTCTGACCCTGTATCCCACAGGAGAAGCAGGACAAGTTGGTTTTGGGGTGGTTTGGGGGTTTTGGAGCTGGTTTTGGGGTTTTTGGAGTGTTTTTGTCCTGTTTTGGGTCTGTTTCAGGGCTCTGACCCTGTATCCCACAGGAGAAGCAGGACAAGTTGGTTTTGGGGTGGTTTTGTTCTATTTTTGTCATGTTTTTGTGTTTTTTGAGGCTCTGACTCTGCATCTCATAGGAGAAGCAGGAAAAGATGGTTTTGGGGCTTTTTTGTTCTGTTTTAGGTCTGTTTTGCGGCCCTGACACTGTATCTCATAGCAGAAGGAGGACAAGGACGTTTTGTCCTGCTTTTTAGGATGTTTTGTGGTGTTTTTGGCCTGTTTTGGGTCTGTTTTGAGGCTCTGACCTTGTGTCCTACAGAAGAAGCAGGACAAGGTGGTTTTGGGTTGGTTTGGGGGTTTTGGAGCTGGTTTTGGGGTTTCTGGAGTGTTTTTGTCCTGTTTTGGGTCTGTTTCAGGGCTCTGACCCTGTATCCCACAGGAGAAGCAGGACAAGGAGGTTTTGGGGCTTTTTTGTTCTGTTTTAGGTCTGTTTTGGGGCCCTGACACTGTATCTCATAGCAGAAGGAGGACAAGGTGGTTTTGTCCTGCTTTTTGGGGTGTTTTGGGGTGTTTTTGGCCTGTTTTGGGTCTGTTTTGAGGCTCTGACCTTGTGTCCTATAGAAGAAGCAGGACAAGGTGGTTTTGGGTTGGTTTTGGGGTTTTTGGAGTGTTTTTGTCCTGTTTTGGGTCTGTTTCAGGGCTCTGACCCTGTATCCCACAGGAGAAGCAGGACAAGGAGGTTTTGGGGTGGTTTTGTCCTATCTTTGTCATGTTTTGTGTCTTTTTTGGGGCTCTGACCCTGTGTTCCATAGGAGAAGCAGGACAAGGTGGTTTTGGGGTGGTTTGGGGGTTTTGGAGCTGGTTTTGGAGTGATTTGGGTTGTACTTGGCCTGTTTTGGGTCTGTTTCAGGCCTCTGACCATGTATCCCACAGGAGAAGCAGGACAAGGTGGCCTTGGGGTGGTTTTGTCCTGCTTTGGGGGTTCTTTGGGTGCGTTTTGGGACTCTGACTCAGTATGCCATAGGAGAAGCAGGACAAGGTAGTTTTGGGGTGGTTTTGTCCAATTTTTGTCATGTTTTGTGTCTTTTTTGAGGCTCTGACTTTGTGTTCCATAGGAGAAGCAGGACAAGGGGGTTTTGGGTTGGTTTGGGGGTTTTGGAGCTGGTTTTGGATTGATCTGGGACATACTTGGCCTGTTTTGGGTCTGTTTCAGGGCTGTGACCCTGTATGCCATAGGAGAAGCAGGACAAGGTGGTTTTGGGGTGGTTTGGGGGTTTTGGAGCTGGTTTTGGGGTGATTTGGGTTGTACTTGGCCTGTTTTGGGTCTGTTTCAGGCCTCTGACCATGTATCCCACAGGAGAAGCAGGACAAGGTGGCCTTGGAGTGGTTTTGTCCTGCTTTGGGGGTTCTTTGGGTGCGTTTTGGGACTCTGACTCAGTATGCCACAGGAGAAGCAGGACAAGGTAGTTTTGGGGTGGTTTTGTCCAATTTTTGTCATGTTTTGTGTCTTTTTTGAGGCTCTGACTTTGTGTTCCATAGGAGAAGCAGGACAAGGGGGTTTTGGGTTGGTTTGGGGGTTTTGGAGCTGGTTTTGGATTGATTTGGGACATACTTGGCCTGTTTTGGGTCTGTTTCAGGGCTGTGACCCTGTATGCCATAGGAGAAGCAGGACAAGGTGGTTTTGGGGTGGTTTGGGGGTTTTGGAGCTGGTTTTGGGGTGATTTGGGTTGTACTTGGCCTGTTTTGGGTCTGTTTCAGGCCTCTGACCATGTATCCCACAGGAGAATCAGGACAAGGTAGTTTTTGGGTGGTTTTGTCCAATTTTTGTCATGTTTTGTGTCTTTTTTGGAGCTCTGACCCTGCGTTCCATAGGAGAAGCAGGACAAGTTGGTTTTGGGGTGGTTTTGTCCTATTTTTGTCATGTTTTTTGTCTTTTTTTTTGTGGCTCTTTCCCTGCGTCTCATAGGAGAAGCAGGAGAAGATGGTTTTGGGGCATTTTTGTTCTGTTTTAGGTCTGTTTTGCGGCTCTGACACTGTATCTCATAGCAAAAGGAGGACAAGGACGTTTTGTCCTGCTTTTTGGGGTGTTTTGGGGTGTTTTGGGCCTGTTTTGGGTCTGTTTTGAGGCTCTGACCCTGTGTCCTACAGAAGAAGCAGGACAAGTTGGTTTTGGGATGGTTTGGGGGTTTTGGAGCTGGTTTTGGGGTTTTTGGAGTGTTTTTGTCCTGTTTTGGGTCTGTTTCAGGGCTCTGACCCTGTATCCCACAGGAGAAGCAGGACAAGTTGGTTTGGGGTGGTTTTGTCCAATTTTTGTCATGTTTTGTGTCTTTTTTGGGGCTCTGACCCTGTATCCCACAGGAGAAGCAGGACAAGTTGGTTTTGGGGTGGTTTTGTTCTATTTTTGTCATGTTTTTGTGTTTTTTGAGGCTCTGACTCTGCATCTCATAGGAGAAGCAGGAAAAGATGGTTTTGGGGCTTTTTTGTTCTGTTTTAGGTCTGTTTTGCGGCCCTGACACTGTATCTCATAGCAGAAGGAGGACAAGGACGTTTTGTCCTGCTTTTTAGGATGTTTTGTGGTGTTTTTGGCCTGTTTTGGGTCTGTTTTGAGGCTCTGACCTTGTGTCCTACAGAAGAAGCAGGACAAGGTGGTTTTGGGTTGGTTTGGGGGTTTTGGAGCTGGTTTTGGGGTTTCTGGAGTGTTTTTGTCCTGTTTTGGGTCTGTTTCAGGGCTCTGACCCTGTATCCCACAGGAGAAGCAGGACAAGGAGGTTTTGGGGTGGTTTTGTCCTATCTTTCTCATGTTTTGTGTCTTTTTTGGGGCTCTGACCCTGTGTTCCATAGGAGAAGCAGGACAAGGTGGTTTTGGGTTGGTTTGGGGGTTTTGGAGCTGGTTTTGGAGTGATTTGGGTTGTACTTGGCCTGTTTTGGGTCTGTTTCAGGCCTCTGACCCTGTATCCCACAGGAGAAGCAGGACAAGGAGGTTCTGGGGCTTTTTTGTTCTGTTTTAGGTCTGTTTTGGGGCCCCTACACTGTATCTCAAAGCAGAAGGAGGACAAGGTGGTTTTGTCCTGCTTTTTGGGGTGTTTTGGGGTGTTTTTAGCCTGTTTTGGGTCTGTTTTGAGGCTCTGACCTTGTGTCCTATAGAAGAAGCAGGACAAGGTGGTTTTGGGTTGGTTTGGGGGTTTTGGAGCTGGTTTTGGGGTTTTTGGAGTGTTTTTGTCCTGTTTTGGGTCTGTTTCAGGGCTCTGACCCTGTATCCAACAGGAGAAGCAGGACAAGGTAGTTTTGGGGTGGTTTTGTCCAATTTTTGTCATGTTTTGTGTCTTTTTTGAGGCTCTGACTTTGTGTTCCATAGGAGAAGCAGGACAGGGGGGTTTTGGGTTGGTTTGGGGGTTTTGGAGCTGGTTTTGGAGTGATTTGGGACATACTTGGCCTGTTTTGGGTCTGTTTCAGGGCTGTGACCCTGTATGCCATAGGAGAAGCAGGACAAGGTGGTTTTGGGGTGGTTTGGGGGTTTTGGAGCTGGTTTTGGGGTGATTTGGGTTGTACTTGGCCTGTTTTGGGTCTGTTTCAGGCCTCTGACCATGTATCCCACAGGAGAAGCAGGACAAGGTGGCCTTGGGGTGGTTTTGTCCTGCTTAGGGGGTTCTTTGGGTGCGTTTTGGGACTCTGACTCAGTATGCCACAGGAGAAGCAGGACAAGGTAGTTTTGGGGTGGTTTTGTCCAATTTTTGTCATGTTTTGTGTCTTTTTTGAGGCTCTGACCCTGTGTTCCATAGGAGAAGCAGGACAAATTGGTTTTGGGGTGGTTTTGTCCTATTTTTCTCATGTTTTTTGTCTTTTTTTTTTGTGGCTCTTTCCCTGCGTCTCATAGGAGAAGCAGGAGAAGATGGTTTTGGGGCATTTTTGTTCTGTTTTAGGTCTGTTTTGCGGCCCTGACACTGTATCTCATAGCAAAAGGAGGACAAGGACGTTTTGTCCTGCTTTTTGGGGTGTTTTGGGGTGTTTTTGGCCTGTTTTGGGTCTGTTTTGAGGCTCTGACCCTGTGTCCTACAGAAGAAGCAGGACAAGGTGGTTTTGGGATGGTTTGGGGGTTTTGGAGCTGGTTTTGGGGTTTTTGGAGTGTTTTTGTCCTGTTTTGGGTCTGTTTCAGGGCTCTGACCCTGTATCCCACAGGAGAAGCAGGACAAGTTGGTTTTGGGGTGGTTTTGTCCAATTTTTGTCATGTTTTGTGTCTTTTTTGGGGCTCTGATCCTGTATCCCACAGGAGAAGCAGGACAAGTTGGTTTTGGGGTGGTTTGGGGGTTTTGGAGCTGGTTTTGGGGTTTTTGGAGTGTTTTTGTCCTGTTTTGGGTCTGTTTCAGGGCTCTGACCCTGTATCCCACAGGAGAAGCAGGACAAGTTGGTTTTGGGGTGGTTTTGTCCTATCTTTGTCATGTTTTGTGTCTTTTTCGGGGCTCTGACCCTGTGTTTTATAGGAGAAGCAGGACAAGAACGTTTTGGGGTGGTTTTGTCCTATTTTTGTCATGTTTTTTGTCTTTTTTGTGGCTCTGACCCTGCATCTCATAGGAGAAGCAGGAAAAGATGGTTTTGGGGCATTTTTGTTCTGTTTTAGGTCTGTTTTGGGGCCCTGACACTGTATCTCATAGCAGAAGGAGGACAAGGTGGTTTTGTCCTGCTTTTTGGGGTGTTTTGGGGTGTTTTTGGCCTGTTTTGTGTCTTTTTTGGGGCTCTGACCCTGTGTTCCATAGGAGAAGCAGGACAAGTTGGTTTTGGGGTGGTTTGGAGGTTTTGGAGCTGGTTTTGGGGTTTTTGGAGTGTTTTTGTCCTGTTTTGGGTCTGTTTCAGGGCTCTGACCCTGTATCCCACAGGAGAAGCAGGACAAGGTGGTTTTGGGGCTTTTTTGTTCTGTTTTATGGCCCTGACACTGTATCTCATAGCAGAAGGAGGACAAGGTGATTTTTGTCCTGCTTTTTGGGGTGTTTTGGGGTGTTTTTGTCCTGTTTTGGGTCTGTTTCAGGCCTCTGACCATGTATCCCACAGGAGAAGCAGGACAAAGAGGTTTTGGGGTGGTTTTGTCCTATTTTTGTCATGTTTTGTGTCTTTTTTGGGGCTCTGACCCTGTGTTCCATAGGAGAAGCAGGACAAGGTGGTTTTGGGTTGGTTTGGGGGTTATGGAGCTGGTTTTGGTGTGATTTGGGTCATACTTGGCTTGTTTTGGTTATGTTTCAGGGCTGTGACCGTGTATCCCACAGGAGAAGCAGGACAACGTGGTTTTGGGGTGGTTTTCTCCTGTTTTGGTTTTTTTTTCAGTCTGTTTTTGGGCTCTGACCCTGTACCCCATAGGAGAAGCAGAAGAAGGTGGTTTTGAGGTGTTGTGGGCTGTTTTGGGGGTGTGTTGGGTTCGTTTTGTCAAGTTTGGGGCTATTTGGAGCCTCTGACCCTGTATCCCATAGCAGAAGCAGGACAGGGTGGTTTTGGGCTGGTTTTGAGTTGGTTTGGGTCAGTTTTTGGCCTGGTTTGGGTCTGTTTTGGTGCTGTGGTATGGAATACCTCCCTGGCTAGCCTGGGTCAGGTGCCCCGTCTGCTTCCTCCCAGCTTCCCCTCCTCCCTGGCAGAGCATGAGCCTCACAAAGTCCTTGGTCAGGGTAAACATCACTTAGCAACAACCGAAAACATCGGTTTCACCAACATTGTTCCCAGGCTGGAAGTCAAAGGACAGCACTGCATCAGCTACCACGAAGGAGAAACATGACTGCTACTGCTGAACCCAGGACAGCAGCCCTCAACCCTTACTGCTTCGACCAGACCCTCCTTGTTAGTGAGGATGAGATCCAGCAGCGCTCCTCTCCTGGTTGGCTCATCCACCATTTGCAGGAGGAAGTTATCATCCATACACTGGAGGAACCTCCTGGACTGCGGCTGGGTTGGTGAGTGGTCCTTCCAGCAAACATCAGGGAAGTTAAAATCCCCCACGACGACCACGGCCTGTGACTGTGAGGCCGCTCTCAGCTGCCTGTAGAAGGCCTCGTCAACTTCCTCACCCTGATCTGGTGGTCTGTAACAGACACCTACAACAGTATCCCCCCTGCCAGCCCGCCCCTTAATTCTCACCCACAGACTCTCAACTCGCTCGTCATCTGGCCCTGGACAGAACTCGGTGCATTGTGGCTGCTCTCGCACATAAAGAGCAACCCCACCACCCCTCCTGGCTGGCCTGTCTTTCCTGAAAAGGACATAGCCCTCCATGACTATATTCCAGTCATGTGAGCTGTGCCACCACGTCTCTGTAATTGCCACCAGATCATAGTCTCCTGACTTAACACAGGTTTCCAACTCCTCCTGCTTATTTCCCATGCTGCGCGCATTGGTGTACAGACATTCCAGGGAGCGAGCTGAGCACACCGATTTCACCCGAGGATTATAGGAGGCCTCCCAGTCTTCATCAGTTCTGGAGCGCTGCCCCACTGGGGCAAGCCCAGCTACAACCCCATCCCCCTTCGAATCTAGTTTAAAGCTCTCCAAATGAGCCCTGCTAATTCGTGCCCCAGCATCCTTTTGCCTCTGTGAGACAAACCTTTCCCACACGCCATTGTCCAGACTGGTGCCCTATAAAACCAGCCGTTATCAAAGAATCCAAAGCCCTGCCTGTAGCACCAGTCTCGAAGCCAATTGTTTATGAACTGAATCTTCCCATTCCTTCCCACATCATCAGTGGAAGATGGAAGGAGTGAGAGAAGCAGCCCCTCCAACCTAAGAAGCAGGGGACTTGCTGCAGACAAGAACACTTCCCTCCCCACTGCCCACTTCTAGACAGCCCTGTCTCCAGCAGCCAACTCCACGCCTGCCAGAACCACCAGTCCCCTCAACGGCCTGCAGGCAGGCAGAACAATGAGACTTCTGGATCAAACACAGACACTAGTAAATAAATAAATGAATAAACAAGAAATCTAAGGTTGTAACAGTGCTGCGGCTGCTCTGCAGCACACTGCAGGCTCCCTGCCACATTGCAGCCTTCAGAGTTGAAACTGAAAAGATGTTTTGAACCAGTCCCCTATAACCTCTCCACTGGTCCCAGCAGCACCATGATGCACACAAAGAGGAGACGAAAGTCACTGCCACTCCTTGCCAAGCCTTCACTTTGCTCCTTCGCACTATGAATGTAATGAATGGCTCTTTATTTTACAGCTGTACTAATGCCAGTGCAAAAAAAAACAATGTCCGTGGGCAAACACATCACCAGTCACTGACAAAAGCTCAGACAAATCTTGGGGAGCAAAGGTGTTGGGATCCCACAGCTGCTGGACTCACACAGGACACAGTTAGAAAATCAGAGCCCAGCTCTGAAGCAGGGTGCCTCCAGTGCAATAGCAGAACTGTGGTCTCAGCAGCATCAGGAGAGATTCTATTGATTTAGCAAGCAAGACAAATTCAACACATTCTCATCCTAAGAAATAAAAGAAATTAAACTAAAGGAGCTAAAGGCATGTGGGACTATCGTCTTCTCTCCCAAGCTGCTTAGCAGCTACATGAAACCCTTTGAACTCTGATACACTCACCACACACAGAGTGCATCACACTCGGGTGTATTACCCAGCTGCAGGTTCCTCCCTGAAATGAGCAGGTACCAACGGCCCCTGCCTAAGCCCTCTCCTGCCCCTGCTCAGAGCCTGCCATGACTGAGGGTCCACAGCAGTACCTCTAACAAAGAACACCGTCTCTCACTTGGCTTGCTAAAAGGCCACCACTAAGACTTCAAAGCCTGGGCCACCATCTGCTCTTTGCAGAACCTCACCTTGATTTGTGAGCGCTTCTCTCAGAGCTGGGGTTATCATCTCTCACTTCCCACCCTCCTCCTTCCTCCCAGCGTTCTCTTGAGTCAAGCTCATTCCAACACCTCCTTCCTCGACCTCACATTCTCTCTGTTTCAAGACAAGGAATTACAACCATTTAGATCCAAGCATCACAGTTTAAACGCTGTGGCACAGTTCAGCCACAGACCTGCTGAGCTTAAAACTGACACAAGTGCCCCCACGTTAATTCTTGCATTCCTGTAATTCTGCTTTTTACCCCTCTTCCCATCGGACTCTGACCTTTCAGTTTTAGATTTAAGACAGAAAATATACTTAAATAAATAAATAAAACACCACACCAGGAACCAGGTGGATTTGTTTTACTAACACAGCAACCAGCTTCAAGCAGCCTGGGCTAGTGGAAGGTAGGTGGGGTGGAACTAGGTGAGCTTTAAAGTCCCTTCTAACCCAAATCACTGCCTGATTCTGTGATTTAGTAACATTCTCCAGGGCATGTTAAGAAACAAGCTGTTTGAATCTCATGTGAGGTTGAGTGGGACCCCAAAGGTTGAAGCCCAAGAGTTTCATGGCTTCACAATAACCTCATCTCTCCACAGAGCACAAACCAGAGGGAAAATACATTGCCTGGAGTGACAAGCATCTATAGTTCCAGTTATCTGGGACAGGTCAGGGGAGAAAACCACATCGCTACCACGACTCAGCCCAGGATAAGTGTCACTTCTGAGACTTTATGGGTATTTATTCTTTCACATCTGCACAAAGAAGCATGAAAGTCTAAATAATTACTTTGATACTTCATAAAGCTTGTAATCTGTCAGCTCCTTATGGCTGGTTTTGAAATATTAAAGGAGATACGAATAAACAACCACCCAAAATCAACTGAGCACCTTTTCTTTTCACAAATGGGCTATCGCCCATCCAAGCCTCCTTCATTCCAAAGACATCAAGAAGTTCATACAAACACTTCCAGTTTGAGTCCACCCACCAACTGTGGCCGTGACGAAGGAAACCACAGATTTCTTGTGGATCTGAGCAAAATTTCAGAAATAAAGGAGCCCCAGAAGAAAAAAGAAAGAGAAAAACCATCCAACCAAGCAAAAAATCAAAACAACACAAACCAAGAGACTCAGAGGTTCAAGGGCAAAACAGCTCCTCGTAAGCACTTGAAAAGGAAGTAGGAGAGTAGACCATTTAGGGACAGAGGTTATTACCTTCCCCACTCATCTTGAATAAAACTCTGGCTCACACTTTCAGGGAGGCTGTTCAGGAAGGTGTTTTCTAATGACCAGTAACACAACATGGTCCAAGCTGTTTCCATCTTCTACTTCCTTTCACTCTGCTGAATTTTTAGGCAGGATTTCATTGCTTTCTATAGCACGGCAGAACTTCCCTCAAAGGCAGCGCTATAAAGTACCTGTCATTTGTTGGGTTTAAAAGCTCGTTTCTTGAGACGTGATTTATCAGCAAGATGCTTCAGCAGTAAAATATTAACCATAGAAGAACAGAGTGATTTGGGTTGAAGGGACCTCAAAACCCATCCAGATCCAAGCCCCTCCCACAGACAGAGGCAGCTCCCACCAGGTGCTCCAACCCCCAGAACATCTCCATGGACTCCTCTGGACTGGGGTTGAACGGATTGAAAGTAGCCCTGAGAGGAAGCACTTGGGGGTGTTGGTCTATGAGAAGCTCCCCATGCCCCGGCTTCAGTGGGCGCTTGAGCCCAGATCCCCTCCCTGCGCTGGGCTGCAACCTCAGAGCATGAGCAGCAGCTCAGGGAGGGGATTCTCCCCCTCTGCTGTGTTCTGGGGAGACCCCCCTGCAGGCCTGATCCAGCTCTGGGGCAACAGCACAAGAGGGACGTGGAGCTGCTGGAGCGAGTCCGGAGGAGGAAATGGAGATGATGCGAGGGCTGGAGCAGCTCTGCTCTGGAGCCAGGCTGAGAGAGCTGGGCTGGTTCCACCTGCACAAGAGAAGGCTCCTCAAGGGGAGACCTTAGAGCAGCTCCAGTGCCTAAAGGGGCTACAGGAAACCTGGAGAGGGGCTTTGGGTAACGGCCTGCAGGAACAGGACAGGGAATGGCTTTAACCTGCCAGGGGGGAGACTGAGATGAGCTCTTAGGCACAAGTTCTTCCCTGCGAGGGTGCTGAGGTGCTGGCACAGGGTGCCCAGACAAGCTGTGCCTGCCCCATCCCTGGCAGTGTTCAAGGCCAGGTTGGACACAGGGGCACCCTGCTCTAGTGGAAGGTGTCCCTGCCCGTGGCAAGGGGCTGGAATTCGATGAGCTTTAAGGTCCCTTCCAACCCAAACCACTCTGTGATTCTATGCCAAGGCAGAGCTGTTGCTGCCCCTCTGACAAATCACACTTCAGGCATTTCAAAAGATTTCCTACAAATATACCTACCAAACTCATCCTCCACCACATCCAAATATGACCCACAGGACATACAACTGCCACTTCTCCCCTCTGATGTGCTCTCTCCAGGATGCCAAGGTGCCCATTATATCCATGTGGTTTCCATCTTATTACACCAAATACTCTTCAAAATAATATTGCAGAGGTGCAAAAAAAAAATTAATAAAAGAAATAGAAGACCTAAACAGCATGCAAAATAATATTCCCTAAGTTAACTGAATTGATCATTTTTAGCCACACGGCTCGATACACTCATGTGCCTTGGCTGAAAAATCACCTTCCCAAGAAGTTTCTACTCCCAGAAGGAAAATGACACCCAGAATATCCCAGTTCTGCCTGAACATCTTCCCTACTTAACCTCCCAGACACCAAAGAGGACGGAAACCCTCGCCTCCTCGTGGCCCCGTCCAGCAATAGGCTCCAGGGCCTTTTAGGCAATGAAAGGAACACACTTTAAGAAAACAATAATCAAGGGCTGGAGCCAGGACTAACAGAACCAGCGCTGAGGGAAAACCTTGGCAAGGCTGTCAGACAGAAAGCCTGCCTGGCAGCAAGGAACACTGCTACAACATTCCCAGGGGAGATGTTAAAGTTCATGGATTACACCAATGAAGAGCTCAAGTTCACACCCACGGAGCTCTGGAAGCAGTACTGCAGGGGCAAGAGGACAGCTACAAAAGCTGACAACTTGGCCCTTACTTCAGGCTCATCTGTCACTGACACCACAGGCAAGAACCACCTGGGTTGTTCAGAAAACTGGATTAGACCTCAGGCTGCCCACAGGAACAGCACTTGGCTCCTTGCAAAACAGCCTTCTGCAGGACTAAAACAGACGGGAGTAACCGGGACAGGGAGCAGACCTCCACGCAGCTACTCCTGAACACAAGGCAAGAGGAGAACCCTGCTAGTGCACGTGGGCATCTTCCTGCTCCAGCTACAAAGTCTGCCTGCCACAACCCAGCTGAAGAGATGCTGACAGCGCTGCAGTTTGCTCAGCCCGCAGATGAAAGGCCCTGCCAGTCTTACACAGCACGGGATACTCTCACTGCTCTCAGTCACACGGAGAATGGCTTGGAGCATTTGCAAGTGAGCACAAAGACAAATAGTGGAACCTTGGTTTGAGTCATCCGTGAACCAGCAAACACCCCAACAGCAAGAAAACCTCCTTAGAAGTAGCTGCTAGTGTCAACAGAAACACAAGCCCCAGACCCCCTCCAGTGAAGCACAAAAGCCTGAAGCAAAAAGCAGACAGCGGTTGAAGCGTGACAGCTGAGAGATGGCCATCTTGGCAATCCCTTACCCCTCAGCACTGCCAGAGGAAGCGTCCTGATCAAGAGCAAATCTCATGGCATGTATTTTCAGCAAGTGTCCCTGAAATGGGGAAGGCCCCCGAGAAGCTCTCTCGGAAGCCAGGCTTTTACTCCTGGAACAGAAACCTCTGTGACTATGCCAGAACCAGCTGGAAGGAAGTCTCCATCCACACATCCATCCCCACGCAGCAGAGTAACAGAAGGTCCCTCACGTTATGCTGAGGCAGCAGGTACTAGCTGCCAGCCAAAGGAAGGATGCTATTCAAGCAGACCTGCAGCTCAGCCTCCACAGGGGGAATCCTGCACTTTCTTTCCTGTCAAAAGTCAGTGCTGAGGGTTTTGGACATACACAACAGCATTTGAAAACCCAAATTCATGCAGACACGTAATAAGGGAAGACTTGGGCTGCTATCCAACCACCTCACTCTGCCAGGGTGCTGCACATCTGGGAAATACAAGTGGCTAAATGATCCTACCAACATCCCATTTTCCTGTAGCTCAACATCAGCCAGAATCCTCATGGATAAAACAATTCCCACATCGCAACTCTAAAAATACATCTGCAGGGCTCCAGGGCTTGAAGGTTGCTTCCCCTAGCTAGAACATCCCTGCTGGGCTGGAGGGAAAGCTTTACAGCAGCTCATTAAACCACAACTCCATCTGCTGCACAGTTCTGCCAAGGTTGGTTTGATTGGGGAACTTCCTTCCACACACCATACAGATTGATTCCCAAAGGAAACAAAACAGAACTAACAATGTGCCTGTCTCCGCCCAAAAGGCACTCCCTCACAGTTGAACATTGGGCCATACAGTCACACTTTTACTGCTTTCTTCCCTGCTAGGGTAATCACAACTAAAATCCAGGTAAATGTGATTTAAGCAGCGACCCAAAGCCCCACTTGCCAAAAGCACAGGCCAGAAAGGATGGAGGAATTCCGCACTTCACCCTCTGAAGGGGGACACAGCCCAGTTCCATGCACACAACCACACCAACCGCTTTGCCAGCAAAGCCTTGTGCTTCACACCTAAACTTCTCCTGCATGTTTGTTCACAGCAGATGAGACATAACAGTTCTCTTCCTTTAAAACCTACCAACCCATCCTTGTATTGGCCACTGCTGATGGCTCACAGGGACCAGCCCAACTGAGCTGGGGCACACTGAGCCCTACACAGGGAGCACAGATCCAGCCCCATGCTGCCACCACACACTGGCAAAGGCTCTGCCAGTGGCAAAGAGGAACATCATTTCCTTGGGCAAAAGCTTCACTGCATTATTACAAGAAAATGGTTTTCACAATTACATTGAAAAAAATCCAGATGGTTTGGAACACATGTTAGCACTCCATGCAACACAGAAACAGTTTCATGACATGTTATAGCATCCAGCTCTTTCTGTAGAGCTGAGAGAATGCTACTTCTGTTCTCTTAGTGCCACTCTCTTCTGTTGAGAGAGCTTTTTGGAAAGATTGCATCTCATCGGCACATCCACAGCACCTACCAAAATGCAGTCCCCATCTCATGCCAAGCCTCTGCAACCCAACAGCAAGAGAGGGAGGTCAGAAGAGCACCTCTGACACACAAACAAGGACAGGTGAAGACTGGGCCTGCTTTGGCAACACAAGTATCAGCAAAGGAAGCAAAACTGTGGCTCACCTTGTAACAGGAAAGAAAAAGCAGCTCCCACTCTCCAAAGCTGCTCTTCACACAGAGCAGGGGGACACTGGACAAGGTGAGCATGTGCTGGCACTTGAGAGCCACCTACAAACTGCACTGACCACTGCAAGCAAGAACCTGGAGAGCTGCTGCAGCTGCAGGCCCAGCCTGCGGGGCTTGTCCCACAGAACACCAGTGCAGCCAAACACAAGCTCCAGCCTGAGCTTACCTTTAAAGGGACTTTGCTTTCTTCCGCCCTTATTTAGCAGGGACTCCCAAGTCCTACCCAGAAAAGGCAAGCCTCAAGAGCTCTTGTAATGTTATTTATGAATTATAACCCTTTTCAATGGACAAGATTTAGAGATTTGAAGGAAAGGGACAAGTGTCCCTCTGACAAATCCACATTTAATGAAGTTTCTTTTCTGAGCCACAGCAGCAGAGGTCAAAGCCCAGCCCAGCCCAGCCAAATGAGCTGCTGCAGATGAAAGCACAGTGCTCCTACAGGAATCTTTCACACCTTAAAAGTTCCAGGAAGTTTTTTGGGAGCTCTAAACCCCTGTATCAATTTTAGTTGATTTTAAATCTGACCGTTAAGTACCCCAGCCTCATGCAGGTAGCTTAAAATACAGCTAACAATTCTTGGGGACTCCAACAAGTTTCTGCCTGCAACTCAAAATTGCAGACAACCCTTTTTCTGTAAGCCTTATACCTTAAGCACCTTGTATCTTAACACTCACTGCCTCATTTCAAATAGGACTTCACCACAAGTTTCTTCATCCAGTGTCAGCATTGTTTGGTCTTCCACAGCCCTCACAGGCTCACAAAGGAGGTGATGGGCACTCCCAGGGCCCGTGAACAGCTTCCCATTGAGCGCCTTTTCAGGGGAGAGTGCCAAAGGGGATGAGGAAACATCCCCCCTGGCAAATGCACACAGAAGGAAACAAACTTCTTGACCATATATTGTCTCCTGTAAACCCCATCTCAGTCTTGCTCTCTGTCTCTCTCACACACACACCCCTTTTTCTTTACATTGCAAATGTGACTCTCAGCATCATTACATTTTCCTTTGGGAAACCAAGAACATTAACCTCAAAACTGTGTCCAGAGAATATGCCCATTTGATGGCTTCCCAGCCCAGCAACAGAAAACTAGGGTATTACCATCACTATTACTCATGCCTGCAGTTTAGAAATACAAAGGTTAACAAAGCCATTTCATTCCCTGGAAACAAGTCTAGATTGAGCTGTCTTTCCAGTCTACAAGGGGGCCTCCAGTCTCTAGGGGGCCTCCAAGGATGCTGGAGGGGGACTCTTCACTAGGGACTGCAGTGATAGGACAAGGGGTAACGGCCTAAAACTTAAACAGGGGAAGTTGAGATTGGACAGAAGGAAGAAGTTCCTTACTTTTGCACAGATCCAACACATGCAAATCTCTCGAGCCACAAAGCTCCGTGGCAAGGGCCAAATCACCTCCAAGTGACAAAAACAGGAGAAAAGCAGGCCAAAACACCCCAAACAACCCCCAAAATAGGCCAAAACCACCCCAAAATCACCTTGTCCTGCTTCTCCTATGGGACACAGGTCAGAGCCCCAAAACTGGACAAAACCACCCCAAAACCACCCCAAAACCACCTTGTCCTGTTTCTCCTGTGGGATACAAGTTCAGAACCCCAAAACAGGCTCAAAAAAGGACAAAAACAACCAAATCCTACTTAAAACCACCCCCAAAACAACCCCAAACCACCCTAAAAACACCAAAAAAACACCTTGTCCTGCTTCTGCTGTGGGATACAGGCTCAGAGACCCAAAACAGACCCAAAATAGGCCAAAAAGAGGAAAAAAACACACCAAAACCACCCAAAACCACCCCTAAAACAGCCCAAGCCAACCCCAAAACCACCTTGTCCTGCTTCTCTTACGGGATACAGGGTCAGAGCCTCAAAACAGACCCAAAACAGGACAAAACTAGCAAAATCAGCCACAAAACACCACCAAACAACCCCCAAACCACCCCAAAACCAACTTGTGAGGCTTCTCCTCTGGGATACAGGGTCAGACCCCAAAACAGCCCCAAAACAGGCCAAAACCACCCCATAACATCCAAAACAGCCCCAAAACCAACACCAAAAAACCTTGTTCTGCTTCTCCTATGGGATACAGGATCAGAGCCCCAAAACAGGACAAAAACAAGCCAAAAGCAGGCCAAAACACCCAAAACAACCCCCAAAACAAGCCAAAACCACCCCAAAATAACCCCCAAAACAAGCCAAAACCACCCCAAAATAACCTTGTCCTGCTTCTCATGGGACACAGGTCAGAGCCCCAAAATAGGAAAAAAACAACCCAAAACCACCTTCAACTGTTTCTCCTGTGGGATACAGGCTCAGAGCCCCAAAACAGACCCAAAACAGATCCAAAACACCCCAAAAACCACCCCAAGGCAACCTTGTCCTGCTTCTCCTATGGGACACAGAGTCAGAGCCCCAAAACAGCCCGAAAACAGGACAAAAACAACCCAAAACACCCCAAAACCACCTTGTCCTGCTTCTCCTATGTGATACAGGGTAAGAGGCCCAAAAGAGCCCCAAAACAGACCAAAAACAGGTGAAAACCAGACCAAAACACCCAAAGCAAACCCCAAACCATGCCAAACCACCCCAAAACCCCCTTGTCCTCCTTCTCCTAAGGGACACAGGGTCAGAGCCCCAAAACAGACCCAAAATAGCCCCAAAACAGGCCAAAACCAGGCAAAAACAAGGCCAAACCACCCTAAAACCACCCCAAAATCACTTTCTCCTGCTTCTCCTATGGGATACAGGGTCAGAGCCCCAAAACAGCCACAAAACAGGACAAAACCAAGCCAAAAGCAGGCCAAAACACCCAAAACAACCCCCAAAACAGGCCAAAACCACCCCAAAATTATCTTGTCCTGCTTTTCCTGTGGGGTACACGGACAGAGCCACTAAACAGACTCAAAACAGGCCAAAACCAAACCAAAACAGACCCAAAACAGCCCAAAACCACCTTGTCCTGCTTCTGCTATGGGATACACCGTCAGAGCCCAAAAACAGCTTCAAAACAGGACAAAAACAGTCCAAAATCCCCAAAACAGCCCCAAAACAGGACAAAAACAACCTAAAACACACAAAACCACTCCCAAACCACCCCCCCAAACCACATCAAAACCACCTTATCCTGCTTCTCCTATGGTATATAGGGTCAAAGCCCCCAAAAAGACCCCAAAAAGAAAACAAAACAGGAGAAAACCACTCCAAAACCACCTTGTCCTGCTTCTCCTATGAGATACAGGGTCAGAACCCCAAGCCAGCCCCAAAACACCCCCAAACAACCCGAAAACCACCTTGTCCTGCTTCTCCTGTGGGACACAGGGTCAGAGCCCCAAAACAGCCCTAGAACAGGACAAAAACAACCCCAAACCATTCAAAGCCACCCCCAAACCACCCTAAAACAACCCCAAAATCACCTTGTCCTGCTTCTCCTATGGGACACGGGGTCAAAGCCCCAAAACAGGCAGAAAACCGGTGAAAACCACCCTAAAACACCCAAAACCACTCCCAAAACACTCCCAAACCACCCCAAGGCCACCTTGTCCTGCTTCTCCTATGGGTGGCACCCAGTGAGAACCCAAAACAGCCCCAAATCACCCCAACCCCCCCCAAAATGGAACCTTCTGGAGGTTGCTGTGGAGCTGCTTTAGCCTGGCCTCGAGCTGCGACACCTTCTGGGGTAGGTCCAAGGATGGGGGGGGGGGGGGGAGAAGGCAAAGGGGAATGGGGGGGTGGCACCAGTGTGTCCCCATATTGGAGGGGGGTCCCAGACCCACATGTGGGGGTCCCAGCCCCACATACAAGGGGGACATGAGGGGGGGTCTCCATATAGGGGGGTCCCTGGACCTGATGGGGGGGGCGCCCCCCCACGGCCTCTCCAGGGGTAGGGGGGGGTCGGGGCTCAGCACCGGATCCGTAAGAGAGAACAGGGACACAGCCCTTTGCACTGGGGGGTGGCACGTCAGCACCCCAAAACCAGACCAAACCAGCCTAAAATACCACAAAACCAGCCCAAACCACCCCAAAATACACCCAAACCCGCCCAAAATACACCCAAACCAGCCCAAAATATCCCCAAAACCATCCCAAAACACCCCAAAACATTCCAAGACACCCCTACAACACCAAAAAGCAGTCCAAAACACCCCCAGACCAGCCAAAAATATCTGCAAAACAGCCAAAAACATCCCAAAACACCCACAAAGCAGTCTCAAACACCCCAAACCACTCCAAAACCACCCCTAAACACCCCTGAAACAGCTCAAAACACCCCAAAACCAGCCCAAACCCCCTCCACAACAGTTTAACACCCCCAAAGCACCCTGAAACAACCCCAAGCACCCTCAAAACACCAGAAAACACCCCAAAACACCCCTAAAAGAGCCCAAAACACCCAAAGCACCCTGAAAACCAGGCCAAAACAGCCCCAAAACTCATAGAGGAACCACACAGGGGTCATAGAGCAGTCACAGAGGTGTCAGAGTGTCATAGAGGAGTCATAGGGGAGTCAGAGAGGGGTCACAGAGGAGTCAAATAGGGGTCAATGAATGGTCATAGATGGGACAGAGAGGAGTCAGAGATGCCAGGGATGGGGCAGCCACAGCTTCTCTGGGCAAGAGTCTGCGACTCTCTCCCTAGCCTGGATATGAGGAATATTTTCCTACTGTGATATGAAACAAACAAAAAAAAAAATAATTGAAATTAAATCTTTTTCCACATGGAACCATTGTGAGTCCTTAAAAATTATCATCGATCTGAAAAAACCTCTGACATTTCAGGCAAATAACAGGCTCATCATTATCTGAATAATGGTCAGTGCACAGATTAAAAGGGAACAGCACAGCACCTCAGACTGCCTCACAGCTTAGCATAGCACAGCACGGCATGGCATGGCACGGCACAGCACAGCACAGCTCTGGAGATCCTCCTGCTCTGATATCCCAGTATCTGGAGGTGAACTCACCCCCAGCCCGCAGTGCGGATCATCGGGCCCACGTTCTGGGGAGATGCTGTCTCAGGCAGTCGGCTGTGTCCCCTCTGCCTTGACAAACTGCCACCACAATCCACAAGTGGCCCGTGCCCACTGCGCCCAGAGCCTGGGATGCAAAGCACAGAATTACAAGGGTGTCCCGGTCACACAGGGAACCCCAAATGTGGTTTTACACAGGGTTCTCACGCCCTTCAAACGCTCACGTGCCACACATTTGGACAAAGACCAGCGCCCTCACTGCCAATGACCAGTCCTGGTCAAACTCTGCCAGGCGCTCACGCTACTTCTGCTGTACTCCTGCTCTTGTCTATTGATGCAGATGCCCCTGGGGCCCCATGGGGAACCATGAGGACACCATCCCCAACACCCATGGTATGAGTGCCTTGCTCAGTGCTCCCCTGATGTGTCAGAGAACGTGGGGGAAGGCAGCTGCCCCAAGGAGCCAGCAGCGGTGGCAGGGCTGGCAGACAATGGGGACACCATCCCCAACACCTATGACATGAGGGCACTCACAGACACTGAAAAGGAACTAATACTTAAAGCCGCCAGAACTCATGTTCAGGCATTAATCGCTGCACAGGCATTGCAAGGAAAGGCAGATGATTCTGACCCTGCAGTTAAACCACAGTGGGATTAGAATAACCCCAACCATTATCAACTTCTCACAAGGTATCGAACACGGATTGCATTTAGATTGGAACAAGCAATTCCTAAGTCCGTCCGTGAATTGGGGAGCTTTATATGCTGTCAAACAAAACACAGGTGAAACTCCTACGGAATTTCTGGATAGATTACGGGAGGCAATGCAAAAATGAGCTACCCTGGACCCCTCCGGAGCCCTGGGAAGGCAGCAGCTGATACCCGTCTTTCGAGGACAATCCTCAGATGATATTAGAAAGAAACTAGAAAACCTTAGAGCAGAGCACCAGAAAGATATTGAAAGGCTTACTGAGGAAGCACGGAGGGTGTACCGCAACCGAGACGGTAATGAAAGGAAAAAGCTAAGTCAAGCAATTACTCATGCCACCACTGTGGCCTTAAGGTAAAGAAACTATCAGGGAAATGGGAAAACTCAAGGCACATGGGAAGATTGCTTTTGGGGTCGTAGAATGAGGGCCCCTAATAATAGGGTACAGCCTAATCAGTCTGCTTTTTGTAAACAGGCAGGGCACTGGAAAAGCCAGTGTCCCAGACTGAGAAGGGAGAGGGACACCTCCCATGCACTGCTGAATCAGAAATAGAACAGGGGGGACCAGAGGGTCGAATCCCGGCCAACCACCTGCTTATAATGAAGCTGGGGAAAGAAGACACAAACTTAGCAGCATTTCTAGTAGACACCGGAGCTACGTTTGCTGTGTTAAATCAACAATTAGCTTTGATTGATAACGAATCTTTAAATGGGATTGGGGCGACAGGCCAGCCACAGAAGGTACCATACATGCAACCTCGCCGGTATAAAATGGGTAAAATGATAGGAACGCATGCATTTTTATATATGCCAAATGCCCCAAAATCATTCTTAGGAAGGGATCTATTAGAAAAATTGGAAGCAGAGATCAAGTTTAAAAATGGTGAAATACAAAGTAGAGACGATCACTTCATCGAAATGTTTAGCTCTAATCCAGCCACAGGTAACAAAACAGGTCCCCTTGGACATCCTGGATCACGTCTACCCAGGAGTGCGGGCCGACGGAATACCGGGTAAGGCAAAGCACGCCAAACCGATCCAAGTCAGGCTGAAGCCCCAGGCACAACTGGTAAGAATCAAACAATACCCCCTCAAACTAGGGGACCGGAAAGGAATTAAACCTGTAATAGATTCCTTTCTCAAATTTGGCCTTTTAGTACAATGGGAACCTGAATGTAACACCCCCGTTTTGCCAATCCACAAACCGGATGGGAAAAGGTAAGGATTAGTACAAGACCTAAGAGCTACCAATAAAATAACAGAAGACCTTTATCCTGCAGTGGCCAACCCTTATACTTTGTTAACAAAACTAAGAGAGAATCTTGTTTGGTTTACTGTTTTAGACTTAAAAGATACCTTCTTCTGCCTGCCCTTGGAGCCAGAGAGCCAAAAATTGTTTGCTTTTGAATGGGAAAATGCAGAGTCAGGTCGGAAACCCCAACTCACCTGCACTGTGTTACCCCAAGGCTTCAAAAATAGCCCAACCTTATTTGGAAATGAATGGGCAAAAGACCTTGAGGACTGGACGGCACCCACTGCAGAAGGACTTTTGCTCCAATATGTGGACGAGCTGTGATAGCCACCGAAACCTCAAACAGCTGTGAGGAATGGACAGTATGCCTGTTAAATTTTCTGGGACTTAAAGGATATGAGGTATCTCAGCAGAAGGCACGAATAATGAAGCAAGAAGTCACCTACCTGGGCTATGAGGTCTCAGGGGGCAGCAGAGATTAGGACAAGAACGCAAAGAAACGATCTGCCAAACCCCTCAGCCCAAGACACCTAAGGAACTTGGGACATTTCTCGGCATGACACGTTTGTGTCGACTCTGGATCTAGAATTAGGGTACAGTAGGAAAACCCCTATACCAATTGCGGCAAGCACAAACAAGGGAATTACAGTGGACTGGGGAAGCAAAACAGGCATATAATGAATTAAAGAAGGAATTACTAGGGGGCCCCAGCCCTCGGACTGCCACATGTCACCAAACCCTTTTTGGGTTATTTTCACGAGAGACAAGGCGTAGCCCTCGCAGTCCTAGCTCAAAATGCAGGACCCCAGAAAAGGGCTCTAGCTTACTTCTCAAAGCAACTAGATGAAGTAAGCAAAGGATGGCCTGGATGCTTACGGTCCGTAGCAGCCATAGTCCTAAATATCCAGGAAGCTCAAAGATGTACCATGGGACAAAAGATGACCGTCCTGGTATCACATCCCATATCTGCGCTGCTGGAACAAAGCGGGGCACTGGCTGTCTCCCTCTCCGTTCCTTGAGTACCAAGCGATATTGCTAGAACCAGATGACGTAGATACAGGCACTACTAATATTGTCAACCCAGCCTCTTTTCTCAGACAATTTCTCATTTGACATAAGGATACTTTTTCAGCTTCTTACAGAGCTGTCCGTATCTTGATTTGTCTGCTGTTGTGCTTGGGAAAAGTTCTGCAAAAGGGGGCTTTGAATGTTAATAACATGAACACGTGGTTTTTATTAAGCAAAGAGAATAGTGCGAATAGTATGAGGAAGAGATTACACAACAGTAATAAAAAAGCCCCCTGAAATTGATACTTGTAACTAGCTGGTTTTGTAACTAGCTGGTTTTTAACTATTCTTTTTCACAAATCTGATTACAGATTTAGGTGAAAGTCCAGCAGATCCCTGAAGTATGTGTTTAACTTCAGCCACACACTGTACTTTAAAAACATCCTTACCTATTTTAACTCCGGATTTAAAAAAAAAAAAAAAGCTAATGAATTTCCAGTGCACATAACCTTTAAAAAGTAAACCTTTGTGATCTTGCTTTTATATTTAAATTTTGATCAAATTCTTCACAAACCCCATGCAATTTCAAACAAGTAACAACCTGCAGGTAACGTTTGAAGTTTTCTTAAATGTTTTGCCAAGGTGATACTTCAGCTTTTAACTCTGCATGCTATTTAATCTTTCAGTAATTATTACAATATATTTGCCGTAACAATGAAAGACTCTATAATACATTCATGTGTTAAATAGGCAATCACTAGTCAGGATCTACTTAAAGTGAGTATTTTTACAAGGTAATAATCTCACCGGCTCCATTTGAAGAAAAGGAAACACTTCTGTAACGTGAGGGTGACTGAGGACTGCTGCAGGTTGCCCAGAGGCGTTGTGGAAACCATCCTCGGATCCTCTAAAGCTGGCTGGGTATGGTTCAGTGAAATCAGATAAAATTAATAAAAACAAAGTCTATGATTGAACAAGACTTCCTTCAGAGCTCCCGTCCGACCTCAGCCACTGTGTGATTCTGGGATTCCACCAGACTCCATGGCAGTGCAATCGTTCTTTTTTGCCCACTTTCATATTTAGATACCTAAAAAAAACCAAAAACAAACCAAGCAGACTGACTTTATACAGATATCAAAATAAAATCTATGAATCAGAGCCAAAAAGACATGTATTGCCTTCTTTGAGTATAAAGTGACCTGAGGTGACAACTTCACCTACAGATTTCCAGATTTAAAGCAGGGGGGATTTCACCTTACTAATCTGCTAAAAAAAAGTCATCATTTTATATTAAAAAAAAACAATAACCAAAATTGTAGACTCAAAGAACGATTTGTGTTTGAAGGGGCTTTTAAAGATCATCTAGTCCAACCTTCTTACCACGAGCTTACCATTTCACTAGGTCAGGTTGTGCAAAGCTCATCCAACCTGACCTTGAACACTTCCAAAGATGGGGCATCAACAGCTTTTTGGGAAACCTTTCCAAGTTTCTTACCACCCTTGTAAAAAGGTGTGTGTGTGTGTGTAAAACCTTGTAAAAAAAAAACCTTGTGAAAAAACCTTGCAACACCTTGTGAAAAGGTGTGCGTAGGTCCTTGTAAAAACCATCTTCATTATATGCAATCTAAACCTACCCTCTTTCAGATAAAAACAAATTGCCCCTTGTCCTGTCACTTCAGGCTCATCAAAAAGTCTCTGTCTTTTGTATAAGCCCCCTTTAAGTACTGAAAAAGGGCAATAAAGTGTTCCCAGAGCCTTCTCTTCTCCAGGCTGAGCAAGCCCAACTCTCGCAGCCTTTTCTCGTAACAGAGGTGCTCCATCCCTGTGATTACTTTTGTGGCCCTCTGCTCTGGACCTGTACCGAGGACTCCAGAGCTGAACACAGTACTCTGGATGGGATCTTGCATGAGCAAAGTAGAGGAAGAATCACCCCTACCTGCTGGCCACACTTCTTTTTATGAAGCCCAGATAAGAGATGGCATTAAAAAAGGAAATGGAATTAACTTTAAACACAACTGACAATAAAATATAAATGTTATCAAAATTAAGAAAATATTTGTTCATTATTATTTAAAACAAAAGAGCTCAATTGTTTGTACAAGTCTCAGAACAGAAGGATCTCTTACACTTTAAAAAGGAAAATATAGGAATAGTAACCAAATTCAACAATAAAAATTGTGATTCATCTGTGACATATGGAAATTCAGCTACATGAAACTAAATTCAAAACCTTGGATTGTAAGGTAATTAGAGCCTTACTCAAACAAATGCAGGATACAAACAAAAAGGCATCTTCTATTTGGGCGTTTTGAAAAACAACCCTTTAAGTGAAAACAGTCTACTGATAAAAAAATAACACCCTTCAAAAATAACACTCATAAGCTTTTTTTTCTCTTTCCCTTTCTATTCCTGAAAGTACTTTTGTGTAAAACATTACCTATGTCCTGAAGGTTACGTGAAGCATTCAAGCATCAAACCTGCTTAACAGCACGTCTTGAACTTTAGTGTGTACTATCTGCTATTTCTACACTAACAGAGAATTTAAACCCAGGTCAGAATAAACGTTTGACTCAGACTTTGTAGAGATATGTATTAAACCCAAGAAAGATGATAAAACATCAGGCTTGCTTATTTTCCCGAAAGCCCACAGTGCTCTATTTCATCTTCATACTTGGTTCTAGGAAAGACAGGCATGAATGCACCTTTTCTTAAAAATACCCTGTGACTGCAGAAGAGCTCTTTTAGCTTTTCTCAATTACTGTCTAGTCCAGGATCAAAGTTCTGCATACTTTTCTACTGCCATAATTCAGTGAATGTGCTGACGGCTCACAGTTAAAAAGGTAGTTAAGCCAAGTGAAAGAAAAGCATCATTACTGTTTTCCCAAATCTGTGAAGATAGAACTACCTCACCTAAAGGTCATAAAAATGTCATTGCTGCAGCTAATAGCATATATGTGTACATGCAACATTAGAAGGCTTTAGAGTATCATGCGATAATCATTCACACGTGGGTTCTGGCAAAGTAGAAAAACAGAGCGCTGAAGCAAACCTAGCTCTTGAATGAAGCAGATTATCCCTCAATTTTCCGAAAAGATTATATTGCAAGGTTTCTTGCAGAAGAGAAGAGCCCCAAACAACCGTTTACAGAGCATTTTGGATAAAGATGAGGTTGATGTAAAACAAGACTCATCATTTTGAAAATAACGCACACGATTCTTTCCAATTGCGATCACATCAGAACTGATTTATCTATATGATAAGAGAGAGCTGAGGCGGACATGAACCGTGCTCTTCAGAACTGCTCGTCCTCAATAAGGATTATTTAGCCCTCTAAGCACTGCCGGCTGCTCATCACACAGTGAAAGTTGTGCTCATGCAAAAGTAGCTCTGATGATGCCTCACATACACATTCATGCGGATTCCTTTTCATTTTGCTGCTCATTGACTTCAGACACTTTGCACCATTTCTCTTAAGGAGATCAAAGCCCAGAAATGCTTTTTTTTATCAAATTTCCAGCTACTCATTCTGTTTAATGACCAAGGTGATGAATATTTTCCTTGAGAAATCAATAATTAGGAAAACTAGAAACAGGCTTCAATTTAGCTTCTGTGGTGAGGTGGTTTTCTCCCCCAGAATTTTCAGAGGGACATTCTAGAAGTTTTTTTAATATCCATTTTCTTACAATGTGAATTAATCGTGTCCAAACACTAAAAACACCACCAAAAGAATTAGTGACAAAGGCGTACTGTAAGCACACACAATTCATTCCAGATGTGAGACTAAATTTAGATTCAATTCAAACATGAAATTTATTAATCTTCATGTTCTTTGATATTTTATCAATATAAAAAATATCACACATATCCCTTATGTGTGAACATACACTACAGAAAGAGATGTCAAAGTTAAAAAAAAAAAAGGGGGCATAATAAATAAGAAGTAAGTTCCCACTGATTCCATCGGGAACAGAACTGACCACAGATCACAGGATTCAATTAAGTTTATGACATTTTACTGTATTTATAGGAAAAAATAGTAATTGCAGGAATGTAAGGTAGACATACATAAATAAACCTTATATTGAAATAAATGGAAAGATTTTTCTCTTTTTGTCTTTTCTTGTTGTCCTTTTGATGAAGGTTCTAAAGAAAGAACAATAAAGGCTGCATATTCTGCAGAAACTCTGGAATTCACTAGGATATTGTGAGGTTCTGTGAAGACGAGAACCCTTCTGTTGCCTAACGATGGCTATCTGCAGCCATCATATGAAACAGAAATGTATGTATATGCATGTATAACTGGCACGGGAGGGTAGCACTTACAGGAGCCCCACAGAAGAAGCAAGAGCTCAAGAATGAGAGCCAGAAATCCAAAGCCCTTTTAGATGTTCTATTTTTAAGTATCTTCCTTACACCTCGAGGTGCAAATTTCCAGCTGCTGAAGTGAAGGAAAGCTGTAACCTTATTTCTGTTTCAGATCTCATTTTAGTTCAAGATGCATAGTGATGGATTGGATAAGCAAATACGCAAACATTCTTTTTTTTTTGGCTCATTTGACATCTTCTTCTTCATACAATGAGAGTTTCACAGGAACATTGCTAAACATGCAGTGGCTGTCTGAACATCTTGGTTACAGTAAAAATGGATACCTGCACTTTAAAGATCACATTTTAAGGGAACATTTTAAGGAAAACAAGCAGGTTTTTGTTGGATTTATGATTTACTAGATATTTGTCTAAGCCCACAATACCATGATGGAATATTCTAGGATTTTTAGGCATCCAATTTATAGGTCTTGAGTTTCTGAGCTAATGACAAATATGGAGGTGCATGGATAGATAAACCACACAATTTATTCTGGAAGTTAGAACGTATGTGTAGTTCCTGTGTCTGAAAAAGTACATGGGAAAAAGTGGAAGATTAGGAAAAAAAATATTGATGCTGTGCTACACTGATTTCAGGGAGATGTGTATGCATTTGTCCAAAATCTATAGTAGGCAAGAGCCATAGGAACTCAGATTTCCTTAAATAGATTGGAAAGCAAATAAGACAAGAAAGAGGTTTACTCTGGTTTACTCTACATTGAGCTTTTTTTGTTCGTTTTCTTTTTTTTTACATTGGTCTCATCTAAAATGATGTGGGTGGAGTTTTTTTGAGCTGCAATAAATGAGACAGCCTAATTAATACATGTGCAATATATGCATGGATTTACCTCCAAGTAATGTTTGCCAAAAAATATAAAACAAGACTCAAGGCTAATTATCACACAGCTAACTAAAAAGCACTGTCGTAGTTAAAGCAACGTATCAATGACAAATAGAGTATAGAATGTACAGAAAGCAATTTTGTGCTTCACTTTCTTCTTATTTCTACTATATCTAACTACAGATAAGCAGTTAATCTCCTTCCAGGTGTCTCTGGATAATGTAGTTACTGAGTACAATACCACCTGCCGAAACGAGCTCGACCGAGAAGAGACTGCCCTTCCGGGTAACTCCCCGTTACCTCCCTGGGCATGACGGGCTGTGGTATGGAATACCTCTTTGGCCAGTTTGGGTCAGGTGTCCTGTCCCTGCTTCCTCCCGGCTTCCCCTCCTCCCTGGCAGAGCATGAGACTCACAAAGTCCTTGGTCAGAGTAAGCATCAGTGTTATCAGCTCTGCTCCCAGGCCGAAAGTCAAAACACAGCTCTGCACCAGCTACTAAGAAGGAGAAAAATGGACTGCTACTGCTAAACCCAGGACACAACTCTACACTGGAAACAACAGTCCCTAAAAAGCAGTCCTTTAAAAGTCCTTTCACTGAAATTCAAAGAATTCATTGAGGGACCCTGCGGTACTCTCAGACACAGAAGCAGGACACTGCCGACTACATACCCATGTCGTGTTCCAGGATATCCAAGGTATTCTGGTTTTGATTATTTACCAGTGCCATACCCATAGCATGCCCTTCTAAGCTCCAGAAAATGTATGGATTTAGTGCCCATGCGAGCTATTATGCTATTGTAGTTTCTCAAGCAGAACAGATAAGATAAATTTCTACAAGTACAACTTGTGAACTGCTTTTGAGGACTGCTGACTATTTGATCGTGACAAAAGTCTTGTGATTTGTGGAAGGACTTGCTTCCATGAACTCAAAGCAGGACACAACATATGAGAAGGGACTGTAGGACTGCTGCAGCAGGATGGCTTGTTCAGCCTGGAGAAGAGAAGGCTCAGGGGAGACCTTGTAACAGTCATCCCTAGAATGACTAGGTTTTGCAGGCCTAACTCTTCTCGTGGAGTTACTGGAGAACTCCAGATATAACTACATTTATCACAGAATCCCATTTGCCATAGAATTCCAACATTCTCTGGGTTCAAAGTTCATTCAGTCCCAAGCCCCTGCCAGGCAGGAACACCTACTAGACCAGGCTGCTCAAAGCTTGCATCTGTAAAGTGAAGTCTTTAAACATGGCTTTAACCTGCCAGAGAGGAGACTGAGATGAGCTCTTAGCCACAAATTCTTCTCTGTGAAGGTGCTGAGGCACTGGCACAGGGTGCCCAGAGAAGCTGTGGCTGCCCCATCCCTGGCAGTGCTCAAGGCCAGGTTGGATGGGGCTTGGAGTAAGCTCCTCTAGAGGAAGGTGTCCCTGCCCGTGGCAGGGGGCTGGAACTGGATGAGCTTTATGATCCCTTGCAAGGCAAAGGAGGCTGGGATTCTATGATTTTAGGATAATGAATTCTGTCCCTGGAACATCACAACTTCTCTGGGGAGCTGCCCTTTGTGTCAAAAAAAAATAGGGTAGGAAGGTGACCATCCCTCCAGCATTGCTTTCCTTCTCCAAGTGGCCACTTCTACAGACCATACGAAAAGCACAGTTTCATTCACTGCCCAAAACCAAACCAAGTGAACCAGTGTGAAACATCCCTGTGACTACACAGCACAACGCAGAGCCAGCACAGGCCCTGCACCACAGAACAGCCAGGGCAGTCTCACCAGCCCATCTCAGGCCCCTCTGTGGCAAAGCAACACCTGAGCTGCCTGGGGGGACTTGGTGCACCCTTCCATAGGGGCAGCAGCCCCTCCAACCTAAGAAGTTAGTAGTGCAACAATTGTCATGTACCCAGGCAGTTCCAGCAAGTCAACTGCATTTCCAGCTACTGAAAGACCAGCCCCCATCCCCATTCCCACCTTTTGGCACTTGAGAGGTCACTTTGGTAAACCAGATGACACCCAACAGCCACTTTGGGGCACATCAGCTGACTAGGAAAGGAGAACATTTGTGCGTAGTTCATTCACGTATTTCAGAAGCCTTTCAGGGTACTGGGAAGTCAAAGTACATTTATCTCTACTTTATACAACTGCACTGGGCAGTCAGAAACCATTCATTATCTCTGCCTGTCAGAAAGATAGTGCAAACCCACACATCACTGAGGTTGTGCAATCTTATGACCTGTGCCATGCAGCGATGAAGTTGATCTTCAGTATTTAAGACAAGCAAATACTCTTGTACAGATCCAAGCTCCTGCAACAAAGCCTTCAATGAACACCAACACTTCTAGTAAAGATATCATCCTACTCCTTATCATTAAAATGCTGATCATTACAGTAGTCCCCATGAACCAAAGGTATCTGAACTACACAGAAGACTCTCCCTGACTAGAACACAGTTTGTGAACACAGAAATCAGTTTGTTACAGGCTGTTCCTACGTAATGTGCAAAACCAACTCAAGGAAAAGCACATTTAAATACCTTTAAATTCATTATTAAAGCAGCATTCCTCTCAGAATAAAGAGTGGCTGTAGGGCTTGCTGCCTGAAGTGCATAAGGAGGAGTCAGGACTATTATATAAGGCTCCACAATGGATATGGCAACAGCATGGCCCCTCTAGTAGAATTTGCTGCCAGACTCCACAAGAGAAAGTTTGTCATGTTTCTGAAGCATTTAATGGTTCTAAAGCTCTGATGAACTTTGCCAAGGGAAAGGAAAACTGCTTTTAATTTAACACTGAACTACATATCATTCTGGGCACAGGGGAGAGGAGGGGTGCAAGTACAGGAACTGCTTACACTAACTCTGTTTTCTGTAACAAGGAAGAGTTCTGCAAGCGCACGACGAAGAGGAAGAAGAATCCCAGGCTTGGCCATGTCATGACACAAGTTGTTTTCCGTACGGGTAAAAAGCTGCCAAAGTGGCTTCAACAAGGTAAGGTCACAGTCCCTGAAAAAAGCTAATTCTAATGAAATAGTGAGTGACCGTGACCTTATGCCTCTTTCTGGGAGGGAAAAAAACCCAACACAGAACCCCAAACAAATTCAAGAGAACAAAACCACACAGTTTTAACAGATGCATCAATGGAGGAAGAGGCACAAGAATTACTCTAAAATTTAAATTCAGTCAAGTGTTTCAGCACAATTAATTTCATTCTGAATCGGTGAAGTGGAGAAAACCTCACATCTATGAATATGTCCAAATGACTTTGGTAAAACTAAGTGGCCTCCTGAAATGAGGACTTGAAAATACCTGTATCCACCACTTTGCAAAATGCTGTAGCTCCATTGATTGAAATTATCCAATACTGCACTACAGCAGTAAGCAGGTGATGCCCTTCTATAGGGCAGACAAAAACTCATCTATAGCTTTCAAAACAATTCCAACCCTGCCTCCTTCTTACTCCCCAGTTAAAGCCAACTAACCCAAATGTTACTTACTACACAGAGAGGATGACAAATACTGAGGGGGGGGAGGGGAGGGAAAAGGGGAAACTCAATTTCAGAATGTATCATCAGATTAACGCAAGGAAATACTAAATAATACAAGCACAATGGAGACTTGGCCTTTCAGCAATTAAATCTGGTGTCCACCTGACAAAAGATGACATTTCCTGATGAAAACACCTAAGGGAACTTGAAAAAGTAATAAACCATAAGGAATTATTACCATAAGTAATAAAACCATAAGAAAAGCACAATTTCATTCACTGCCCAAAACCAAACCAATACAGATGCGGTCAGAAAGTGAACCGGTGTGAAACACCCCTGTGACTGCCACGGCACAACGCAGAGCCAGCACAGACCCTGCACTACAGAACAGCAGGGGCAGTCTCACCAGCCCATCTCAGGCCCCTTTGTGGCAAAGCAACACCTGAGCTGCCTGGGGAGACTTGGTGCACCCTTCCATAGGGGCAGCAGCCCCTCCAACCTAAGAAGCAGGGGACTTGCTGCAGACAAGAACGCTTCCCTCCCCACTGCCCACTTCTAGACAGCCCTGTCTCCAGCAGCCCACTCCACGCCTGCCAGAACCACCAGTCCCCTCAACCGCCTGCAGGCAGGCAGAACAATGAGACTTCTGGATCAAACACAGACACTAGTAACTAAATAAATGAATAAACAAGAAATCTAAGGTTGTCACAGTGCTGCGGCTGCTCTGCAGCACACTGCAGGGTCCCTGCCACACTGCAGCCTTCAGAGTTGAAACCGAAAAGATGTTTTGAACCAGCCCCCTATAACCTCTCCACTGGTCCCAGCAGCACCATGATGCACACAAAGAGGAGACCAAAGTCACTGCCACTCCTTGCCAAGCCTTCACTTTGCTCCTTCGCACTATGAATGTAATGAATGGCTCTTTATTTTATAGCTGTACTAATGCCAGTGCAAAAAAAAACAATGACCATGGGCAAACACATCACCAGTCATTGACAAAAGCTCAGACCAATCCTGGGGAGCAAAGGTGTTGGGATCCCACAGCTGCTGGACTCACACAGGACACAGTTAGAAAATCAGAGCCCAGCTCTGAAGCAGGGTGCCTCCAGTGCAATGGCAGAACTGTGGTCTCAGCAGCATCAGGAGAGATTCTATTGATTTAGCAAGCAAGAAAAATTCAACACATTCTCATCCTAAGAAATAAAAGAAATTAAACCAAACTGCCTTCAGTCTCCAACTGAACAGAAGCTCCCATCACCCTTCTCCTGGCTCTGCCACTCACAACTGAGGCTTCTGAACTGCAGGGCCCTCAGTCCAGCTCTTCTCAAGCTTGTCCTCCTTTGGTTTGAAAAGGCCATTAAGTTCTCTACAGCTTCTTGGAAGGCCCTCATCTGATCAGCAGTGGATTGGTAAAGTTCATTTGAACTACCTTCTTCTCTGCAAATAAAGTTTCAGTAACAAAATCAGAGTCTGAAACAGAAGTAAAAGCAGGGGCAAAGCTGATCTTTAAGTAGTCTTAGAGGAACGCACACCCTAAAGGAGCTAAAGGCATGTGGGACTATCATCTTCTCTCCCAAGCTGCTTAGCAGCTACATGAAACCCTTTGAACTCTGATACACTCACCACACTCAGAGTGCATCACACTCGGGTGTATTACCCAGCTGCAGGTTCCTCCCTGAAATGAGCAGGTACCAACGGCCCCTGCCTAAGCCCTCTCCTGCCCCTGCTCAGAGCCTGCCACGACTGAGGCTCCACAGCAGTACCTCTAACAAAGAACACCGTCTCTCACTTGGCTTGCTAAAAGGCCACCACTAAGACTTCAAAGCCTGGGCCACCATCTGCTCTTTGCAGAACCTCACCTGGTTTTGTGAGCGCTTCTCTCAGAGCTGGGGTTATCATCTCTCACTTCCCACCCTCCTCCTTCCTCCCAGCGTTCTCTTGAGTCAAGCTCATTCCAACACCTCCTTCCTCGACCTCACATTCTCTCTGTTTCAAGACAAGGAATTACAACCATTTAGATCCAAGCATCACAGTTTAAACACTGTGGCACAGTTCAGCCACAGACCTGCTGAGCTTAAAATTCACACAAGTGTCCACACGTTAATTCTTGCATTCCTGTAATTCTGCTTTTTACCCCTCTTCCCATCGGACTCTGACCTTTCAGTTTTAGATTTAAGACAGAAAATATACTTAAATAAATAAATAAAACACCACACCAGGAACCAGGTGGACTTGTTCTACTAACACAGCAACCGGCTTCAAGCAGCCTGGGCTAGTGGAAGGTAGGTGGGGTGGAACTAGGTGAGCTTTAAAGCCCCTTCTAACCCAAAGCACTGCGTGATTCTGTGATTTAGTAACATTCTCCAGGGCATGTTAAGAAACAAGCTGTTTGAATCTCATGTGAGGTTGAGTGGGACCCCAAAGGTTGAAGCCCAAGAGTTTCATGGCTGCACAATAACCTCATCTCTCCACAGAGCACAAACCAGAGGGGACAATACATTGCCTGGAGTGACAAGCATCTATAGTTCCAGTTATCTGGGACAGGTCAGGGGAGAAAACCACATCGCTACCACGACTCAGCCCAGGATAAGTGTCACTTCTGAGACTTTATGGGTATTTAGTCTTTCACATCTGCACAAAGAAGCATGAAAGTGTAAAAAATTAAATAATTTAATTCCAAAAATGGAATAAAACCTGCAAGAAATGAGCAAAAATAAGAATGACCAGCAATTGCTTAGAAATAGACAAAAAAAGATTTAAAATGGGTTATAAAGAAGCAAAAATGGGTTAAACCAAGTCAGGAAAGGGCCAAAACGGGTTAGAAATAGAAAGAAATTTGTAAGAAATGGAGAAAAATCCTTTGAAAATGGCCAAAATGGCTTAAAAAGAGGCAGTATTGCGCAAAAAAGGGTTAGAAATAGCTCAAGCCAGTTTAGAAATAGGTAAGAAAAGCTTAAACCAGACTAGAAACTTCCATAAATAGTTGACATTTAGCCAAAAATGGAATAAAACCTGCAAGAAAAAATGGGCAAAAATAAGACAAGAATGACCAGCAATTGTTTAGAAATAGCCAAAAAAAAAATTAAAAAGAGTCAGAAAGAGCCAAAAATGGTTTAAACCTGGTTAGAAATAGGCAAAAATGGTATAGAAACAGAAAGAAATTGGTAAGAACAGGAAAAAAATGGCTTGGAAATGGCCAAAATGACATAAGAAAAGTTAGAATTGGGCAAAAAAGGGTTAGAAATAGCTCAAGCCAGTTTAGAAATAGCTAGGAAAAGGTTAAACCAGGCTGGAAATGGCAAGAAACAGTTCAGACTTAGTCAACAATGCATAAAATTACTAAGAAATAGGAAAAATAGATAAGAATGTCCAGCAATTGTTTAGAAATAGCCAAAAAAGAATTAAAATGGGTTAGAAAGGGCCAAAAATGGTTTAAACCAAGTCAGGAAAGGGCAAAACCAGGTTAGAAATAGAAAGAAATTGGTAAGACCTGGACAGAAAGGGTTTGGGAATGGCCAAAACGGCTTAAAAAGAGGCAGTATTGTGCAAAAAGAGGGTTAGAAATAGCTCAAGCCAGTTTAGAAATAGCTAAGAAAAGCTTAAACCAGGCTAGAAACTTCCATAAATAGTTCAGATTTAGCCAAAAATGGAATAAAACCTGCAAGAAATGGACAAAAATAAGAATGACCAGCAATTGCTTAGAAACAGCCAAAAAAAGATTTGAAATGGGTTATAAGGAACCAAAAATGGTTTAAACCAAGTCAGGAAAGGGCCAAAACGGGTTAGAAATAGAAATAAATTGGTAAGAAATGTTGAAAAATGGATTGAAAATGGCCAAAATGGCTTAAAAAGAGTCAGTATTGCGCAAAAAAAGTGTTAGATATAGCTCAAGCCAGTTTAGAATATTCAGTTCAGTATAGTTCAGAATATTTCAGAAATTGCCATAAAATGGCTTAAAACAGGCAAGAAATGGGCAAAAATCAGATAAGAATGACCAGCAATTGCTTAGAAATAGACAAAAACGGCTTAAAATGGGTTAGAAAGGGCCAAAAATGGTTTAAACCAAGTCAGGAAAGGGCAAAAATGGGTTAGAAATGACAGGAAATTAGTAAGAAATGGACAGAAATGGTTTGGAAATGGCCAAAATGACTTAAAAAGAGATAGAACTGGGCAAAAAAGGGTCAGAACTAGTCTAAACCAGTTTAGAAATAGCTACGAAAAGATTAAACCAAACTAGAAATGGCAAGAAACTGTTCAGACTTAGTCAAAAATGGCATAAAACTGGTAAGAAATTGGCAAAAATAAGAATGACCAGCAATTCTTTAGAAATAGCCAAAAAAGACTTAAAATGGGTTAGAAAGGGCCAAAAATAGTTTAAATCAAGGGAGGAAAGGGCAAAACCAGGTTAGAAATAGAAAGACATTGGTAAGACCTGGACAGAAAGGGTTTGGGAATGGCCAAAAGGGCTTAAAAAGAGGCAGTATTGCGCAAAAAAAGGGTTAGAAATAGCTCAAGCCAGCTTAGAAATAGGTAAGAAAAGCTTAAACCAGGCTAGAAACTTCCATAAATAGTTCAGATTTTGCCAAAAATGGAATAAAACCTGCAAGAAATGGGCAAAAATAAGATAAGAATGACCAGCAATTGCTTAGAAATGGACAAAAAAAGATTTAAAATGGGTTATAAAGAAGCAAAAATGGGTTAAACCAAGTCAGGAAAGGGCCAAAACAGGTTAGAAATAGAAAGAAATTTGTAAGAAATGGAGAAAAATCCTTTGAAAATGGCCAAAATGGCTTAAAAAGAGGCAGTACTGCACAAAAAAGTGTTAGAAATAGCTCAAGCCAGTTTAGAAATAGGTAAGAAAAGCTTAAACCAAACTAGAAACTTCCATAAATAGTTGACATTTAGCCAAAAAAGGAATAAAACCTACAAAAAATGGGCAAAAATAAGGTAAGAATGACCAGCAATTGTTTAGAAGTAGCCAAAAAAGACTTAAACCAGGCTAGAAACTTCCATAAATAGTTCAGATTTAGCCAAAAAAGGAATAAAACCTACAAAAAATGGGCAAAAATAAGGTAAGAATGACCAGCAATTGTTTAGAAGTAGCCAAAAAAGACTTAAACCAGGCTAGAAACTTCCATAAATAGTTCAGATTTAGCCAAAAAAGGAATAAAACCTACAAAAAATGGGCAAAAATAAGGTAAGAATGACCAGCAATTGTTTAGAAGTAGCCAAAAAAGACTTAAACCAGGCTAGAAACTTCCATAAATAGTTCAGATTTAGCCAAAAAAGGAATAAAACCTACAAAAAATGGGCAAAAATAAGGTAAGAATGACCAGCAATTGTTTAGAAATAGCCAAAAAAGACTTAAAATGGGTTAGAAAGGGCCAAAAATGGTTTAAACCAAGGGAGGAAAGGGCAAAACCAGGTTAGAAATAGAAAGACATTGGTAAGACCTGGACAGAAAGGGTTTGGGAATGGCCAAAAGGGATTAAAAAGAGGCAGTATTGCGCAAGAAAATGGTTAGATATAGCTCAAGCCAGCTTAGAAATAGCAAGGAAAAGGTTAAACCAGGCTAGAAACTTCCATAAATAGTTCAGATTTAGCCAAAAATGGAATAAAACCTGCAAGAAATGGCCAAAAAGAAGACAAGAATGACCAGGAATTGCTTAGAAATAGCCAAAAAAGACTTAAAATGGGTTAGAAAGAACCAAAAATGGTTTAAACCAAGTCAGGAAAGGGCAAAACCAGGTTAGAAATAGAAATAAATTGGTAAGAAATGTTGAGAAAGGGTTTGGGAATGGCCAAAATGACTTAAAAAGAGTCAGTATTGCGCAAAAACGGGTTAGATATAGCTCAACCCAGTTCAGAAATAGGTAAGAAAAGCTTAAACCAGGCTAGAAACTTCCATAAATAGTTCAGAAATTTCCATAAAATGGCATAAAACTGGCAAGAAATGGGCAAAACTAAGATAAGAATGACCAGCAATTGTTTAGAAATAGCCAAAAAAGACCTAAAATGTGTTAGAAAAAGCCAAAAATGGTTTAAACCAAGTCAGGAAAGGGCAAAAGCTGTATTAGGAACAGAAAAAAAATCGCTAAGAACTGCACAGAAATGGTTTGGGAATGGCCAAAATGACCTTAAAGAGTCAGTATTGTGCAAAAAATGGTTAGAAATAGCTCAAGCCAGTTTAGAAATTGGTGAGAAAAGCTTAAACCAGGCTAGAAATGCCCATAAAAAAGTGAAGCATTAGCCAAAAATGGCATAAACCAGGTAAGAAATGGGCAAAAATAAGGTGAGAATGACCACCCATTGTTTAGAAATAGCCAAAAAAAAGTTAAAGTGGGTCAGAAAGGTCCAAAAATGGGTTAAACCAAGTTAGGGAAGGCCAAAAAAAGGGGTAGAAAGAAATTGGTAAGTACAGGACAAGAACAGTTTGGAAATGGCCATAATGGCTTAAAAAGAGTTAGAACTGGGCCAAGAAATAGCTCAAGCCAGTTAAGAAATAGCTAAGAAAAGCTGAAACCAGGCTAGAAATGGCCATGAATTCTTTAGGAATTGCCAAAAATGGCTTAAAACTGGTAAGACATGGGCAAAAATAAGATAGAAATGGTCATCAATTGTTTAGAAGTGGTAAAAAATGCTTCAAACAGGGGACAAGCAGGCAAGAATGGACATGGAATAGCCAAAAAAAAGCTTCAAACTGGTAAGAAATGGCCAAAACTAGGATAGAAATGGCCATAATTTTTTTAGAAATAGCCAGACTTAAAATGGGTTAGAAATTGGCAACACTGGGTTAGGAATGGCCAAAAATGGCTCAAACCGAGTCAGGAAAGAGCAAAAATGGGTTACAAATGGCAAGAAATTAGTAAGAAATGGACAAAAAACGTTTGGAAAAGGTCAAAATGGCTCAAAAAGTGTTAGAATTGGGGAAAAAAGGCTTCAAAAAAGCCTAATCCAGTTAAGAAATAGCTAGGAAAAGCTTAAATAGGCTAGAAACTTCCATAAATTGTTCAGATTTAGCCAAAAATGGAATAAAACCTGCAACTCTATCATGTACCAAGGAAAGAGTCAGGGCATTTTCAGCTCTGTCCTGAACACTGCCAGCCATGGGGCAGCCACAGCTTCTCTGGGCACCCTGTGCCACTGTCCCACCACCCTCACAGGGAACAACTTCTAAGATCTCATCTCAATCTCCCCTCTCTGTCACGTTAAAATCCTTCCCCCTTGGCCCATCCCCACAGGCCCTTGCTCTCCCCACAAGAAATGAGGGCAGATCCCAGGATCATCCCTCGGCAGCCGCAGCGCTCCGCTGCCGGCTCAGCCAGCCCAACTCACACACCGAGTCCAAAGCAGCCACTCTGGGGAAGTCTCTTGAGGTGTTCTGGCAACTCCTACAGCACCCCAAGATCGCCATCGCCACCCACCTCCTTCCACGCTCCTGTGTCCACAGGCGGCACCGGCTCCGAGACACCAAGACGGGAACCACCAGAGGAGCTGCTCTTGCCTCCTCCACCGGTAGCTTGTGTTCCGTGGGGCAGCTGTCGTCTCCCGGTGCCTCTGCTGGAGGGTTCCGTGGGGTTCTGTGACCTCACACACCTGAACACGGGGAGTTCCAGAATCAGCCACCCCTGTGGTCTCCATGTCCCCAAGGTCATTGTGACACAGGAGCTCTGACTGGGTCCATGGGGTGCTCTGGAGGTGCTGCAGGCATTCTCTGGGATTCTCTAGGGGTATCCCCAGGATGCCCTGGGAGTGCACAGAGACACAGGGCCGTGGAGCAAGCTGCTCTAGTGGAAGGTGTCCCTGCCCGTGCCTTTGGGGGTTGGAGCTGGCTGAGCTTTAAGGTCCCTTCCAGCCCACTCTGGGATTCCATGATTCTCTGCTGTGCCAACGTCGGTCCCTCTCCACTCCTCGTAGGTGGCCGTGACGCCCTGTTCCATGGCCCACGTTGAGCTGTGACCCCTCGCATGCTCCACCTCCGGACCAAAGGCACTGAGGAAGAGCAGCCCGTGAGGGACCTCCCCGAGCCGGCTGGGCAGAGGCTGGTCCCCCCGCGGTGACTCCCGGAGCACCCCTGGGTGCCCAGTGGCCATGGGCACGATGCTGCCGCCATCCCAAAGCCGTGGCGGTCGCTCTGGATTTGCCCATTGTGACGGGGCCCCCACGGTGAGCGTGGGCTCTTTAAGGAGGGAGAGCCCTGCAGTAACCGGTGCAGAGGAGAGCCCTCCCCTCCCTCGGGGCTTCATGTAACCAAAAACGGGGGTGGGGAAGGTGGGGGGGGATCATTAAGTGCCTGTTGATGAGCTGTCTGTGGGGGAGGGGGGCGATGGGCCTCACCTCCCCCCCAGCACCCCAAAACGAGGGGCTGGGGGAGGGTACCCAATGGACACAACCTCCCATCCCCCACCCGGGGGTGTTGGGGGGTGGCACCTCCCCCCCTCTTTATACCCCGGATGGGAGAGGGGAGGATAAAGGGGGGGATGGGGGGGGGGTCTATCCGAAGCCTTATTGACACCGATGTAAATAGCGTGGGGGGGGTGGGGGGAGGGGAGGCGGGAGGGGTCACCTTAAGAATGTATAAAAAGGAAACTTAACCAATAAATAAAGATTTCACAGGAAATCGAGGCCCCCTCTCCCCCCCCCCCCGTGTTTCTGCCTTTCCCCATCCCCGTTCCGCGATGCTCTCCGCACTCCGGGTTTTTTGACTCTGTTGCCTAGCAACTGGGTCTCCGCGTACCGCTTCCTGCGCGTTGCCAGGCTACGGCCCATGGGGCTGAATATGGGGCCTTTCCTCGCCCCTCCCCCTCATTTGTCCCCTCTTCCCCTCCCCCACCGCATACCCATTTTCTCCCCTCCCCCCCTTATGCCCCCCATTCCCCCTCCCCCTTTTTCCCACCCCCATTCCCCACATTCCTGCCATTTCTCCCCCTCTCTCTCCATCCCTCCCCATTTCTCATCCCACCATCGTTACCCCCCCCTTATTTACATGCAATTAGCGTAGGACCTGCTTTATCCACACGCACTTCATGTAGGGCTGACCTTATTTACACATTACTTCCTTATTTACATGTTATTAATGTAGGGCCTACTTAATTTGTGTCCTTTTAGTCCAGCATGCTCAGCGCTTCCAGCAGCCCCCGCCCTTCCCCCTAGGGCCTGAAAGGGGCGTGGCCAAAGGGGTGAGGCCACGCCCCCCAGCCCCTCCCTCTATCTCCCCCTCTTTGCTCACCTGGGCCTGCAGGGGGCGCAGCTGCGCCCGGAGCTTCCCATTGGATGGGGTCAGAGCCCGGAGCTGGATCCAGCGACGGGACTGGAAGGGATGGAGGGGGGGACACAAGGAAATGAGGGACCCCAAAGCCATGGGAGGGACCCAAATACCCCCCAAGACCCCCAAACACCTTAAATATCGCCCCATATTTCCCCACAAGCCTCTCCCTTAACCCCAAACCCATCCACAACCCCCAGATCCCCCTCCCAGCACCACCAAAATTCCCCCTAAAGCCCCAAACTCCCCCATGTCATCCCCTATAGACCCAAAATCCCCCTCCAGGACCCCCACATATCCCTCATCCCTCCCAAAAATCGGCGCTGGGACCCTTTAGGGACCCCAACCCCTCCCCATAACCATCAAATTCCACCCCCCAGACCCCCCCAAAGCCCATCAGGACCCCCCCAAATCCCCACATTCCCCCGTTGGCACCCACCAGCCGCTGCTTCCCCTCCTGCAGCTGCCTCCTCAGTGGCCCCAGGGCAGTTTCTGGGGAGTCCATGGGGCTGCCCCGTAGCTCTGGGCCCTGCTGGATCTGGGCCCCCCGAGCCCCTGAGAGCCCCGTGGCCTCCAGCATCAACCTGATGGCAAGGGGGGCCCCAAAGCCAAATGTTGAGGGGAGTTTTGGGGGCCCAAAGGGGTCCAGATCCCATTTTGGGGACCCCAAAAGGGCTGCAGGGACCACGGAGGTTGGGGGGGGGCACCCCGAAAGGTGTCAGTACTGGGTTTAGGGAGAGTGGGGGGGGGCTTTAAGGACCCCTATGAGCCCAGCCCCCACTTCAGAAGAAAACCCAGGGGGGTTAAAGTATAGAGGGGGTCCCTAAAGGGTTCTGGGGTTCAGGAGTGGGGAGGAAAAGATCATGGGGGAGGGCCCAGGGCAGTTTTGGGGTGTAAGGGGGGAAACCAGGCTGCAGGATGCATTCGGGGGGGGTCCTTGAGAGGATTTTGGGAGCATGGGGGAATCCATAGGGTGGTTTTGGGGTGCAGAGGGGTTGTTTTGGGGTGCACAGTGGGTGCTTTTGGGCTGCAGGGAGTTCTTTTGGGGTGCAGTGGGGGTAGATTTGGGGTGCACAGTGGGTGCTTTTGGGGTGCAGGGGGTTGTTTTGGGGTGCAGGGGGGAGGTTTTGGGGTGCCGTGGGGCTTCTGGGATGCATGGGGGTGGTTTTAGGGTGCAGGGGTTGTGTTTTGGTGTGCAGGGGGCATGGTTTTGGGGTGCGGGGGTGGCGTTTTGGGATGCAGGGGGTTGTTTTGAGGTGCAGGGGGGATGGTTTTGGAGTGCAGAGGGGGTGTCTTTGGATGCAGGGGGGATGGTTTTGGGGTGCAGGGGGGTGTTTTGGTCCCTGTGGGACCCCCCAAAACCCCACAGAGCCCCCCCAAAACCCTCCAAGGCTCCCCACCCTGCCCCCCAAACCTGAATCTCCTTGAGGTGCTGGTACCTGAGCCCCGAGTTAAGGAGGAAACCTGGGGGGGGTTAAAGGAGGGGTTGGGGGGGGGTCGGGGAGGATCATGGGACGGAACTGGGGGTTCCTGGGGATCCCAATGGGATTTGGAGGGGTCCTAAAGGAATTTGGGCTCCTGTGCATGGATCTGGGAGAAGGGGGTGGGGGGGGCGGTCACAAGGGGGAATTGGGGGGTGCTGGGGGGTTCTTGCGATCCCAATGGAATTTTGGGGGGGTCCTAACAGGCAAAGGGGTTTGGGGGAGTCCTGAGGGGTTTTGGAGGCTCCCCAATGAGCTTGGGTGTCCCCCCCCCACTTTGGGATGCAGCGGATACCACAGCAGGTTCCCTTTGATCTTCTTCACATTCCTACAGGAACACCCCCCCCCCCCCATGTATTTTAGGGACCGATCCGAGGTTTGGGGTCCCTCCAGATGTTGCAGTTCCTCCCCCCCAGATGTTGGGGTGCCCCCCTCACCGCGGGTGCCGCACGTGGCCCATGATGTACTCCCGGATGGGGGCACAGGGCCCCGTGCACAGCCTGGAGGTGGGGGGGAGACAAAGAGAGGGGGTCAGGAGCACCCCAACCCCCCCAGGACCCCAAAAGCCCCAACTGGGGGGTCCCGCGGGCTCCAACCTGCGCAGGTCGGGATCGGAGGGGAGCTCCAGCTCCGCCATGATGGGCGAAATTGGCGGGAACCGGACGGGACCAAACTGGGGCGGGCGCGGGGGGGGGGAGGGGGCAGGGCCCGGCCCGATCCTGGCCCCTGCGCGTCCCCCCCCGCAGCCCCCTCCCACCTCTCCGCGTCACGTGGTCATCACCCAGCACCGCCTCCTGCCCCACCCCCGCGGGCTCTTCGCCCTCCAGGTCACCTCGGGTCACGTGGGGCGGGGCCTCGGCACCCCCCGCACTATAGGGGTGCCCCATAACTTTGAGGGGGGCACAGAGGGGGTGCCCCATAACTTGGGGGGCTCCATAGGGGACTTCCAGAGCCTGCCCCATACCTTGGGGGCCACAAAAGGGGTGCCCCATAACTTGGGGGAGGGCACAAAGGGGGACCCTCAGACCCCACCCCATAATTTGGGGGCACAAAGGGGAGCCCCATAACTTGGGGGTCCCAGTGCCCGCCCCCCAACACCCCATGGCGCGGGTCCTGGCCGCCCGCTTGGGGGCGCTGTTGCACCGGGCCCGGGTGCTGCTACGGGAGCGGCGCCGCTCGGTGCTGGGGGCGCTTCTCCGTGGGGGGGGGCACCGGGGCTTCCCCCTCCGGCTCTCGCCGCTGCTCCGGGGGCACCGGGACCCGAACCCGGGAGCTCGGGGCTCGAACCGACGGCCCCTGGATCCTCAATGGGAGCCGCAACCGGATGCGCGGCGGGATGATTCAAGGATCCGGAATGATCCAAGGTTCCAGAATGATCCAGGGATCCAGGATGATGCCGGGATCCAGAATGATCCAGAGCTCTGGAATGATCCATGGCTCCAGAATGATCCAGGAATCCAGGATGATCCAGTTTGCCTCCATCGTGATCCAATGCTCCGGAATGATCCAATATCCCGGCATGATCCGGTTCGGCTCCATCAGGATCCGTTTGTGTTCCAACAGGATCCAGTGTTTTGGCATGATCCACAGCTCCGGAATGACCCAGTTCGGTCCCATCCCAATCCCACTCGGCTCCATTCAGATCCAATTCAGTCCCATTCCGATCCTGTTCGGCTCCATTTGGACCCAATTCTGCTCCATCCCAATCCCATTCAGCTCCAGTCAGACCCAATTCGGCTCCGTCCTGATCTGGTTCAGTCCCATCCCAATCCCATTCCTCTCCATTCAGACCCAGTTCGGCTCCATCCCAATTCAGTTCCCCTCCATTTCGACCCAGTTCAGTCCCATCCCAATCCTATTCAGCTGCATCCCAATCCCATTCGGTCCCATCCCGATCCAGTTCCGCTCCTTTTGGACCCAGTTCAGCCACATCCCAATCACATTCGTCTCCATTCAGATCCAATTCGGTCCCATCCCGATCCCATTCATCCCTATCCTGACCCCATTCAGCTCCATTTGGACTCAGTGCAGTCCCATTCCAATCCCATTCGTCTCCATCCCAATATGATTCATCCCTATCCCAACCCAATTCAGCTCCATCCCGATCCCATTCGGCCCCATCCGGGTCCAGTCCGCCTCCAAACAGACCCAATCTAGCTCCATCGGGGCTCAACACGGCTCCATCTGGACCCATCCCGGCCCCATCCGGATCCAATCCGGCTCCATCCAGATCCAATCCGGTTCCATCCGGACCCATCCTGGCTCCATCCAGCCCCAGTCCAGCTCCATCCGGATCCGCCCCAACTCCGCTGCTGCTGCCCCGAACCGGCACCCTGGAGCTGCTGCGGGCGCTGGGCCTGAGAGCCCACCCCGCCACCATTAAAGGCTCCTTTGCTGTCAACATCATTTTGGGGTGAAAACAGCACTTTTAGGGTCATATACTGGGTTATAATGGGGTATAATTGGGTTATAATGGGGTATAATGTTTGTATAAGAGGGTATAATGGGTTGTAATAAGGTTATAATTGGGTATAATGGGGTTATATTGGGGTTACAATGGGGTATAATGGGGTTATATTGGATTATAATGGCCTATAATAGGGTATAATGGAGTTACAATGGGGTATAATGGGGTTATAATGTGGTATAATGGGTAATAATGGGGTATAATGGGGTTATAATGGGGTATAATGTGGTTATAATAGGGTACAACGGGGTATAATGGCGGTATAATAGGGTATAATAGATTAAAATGCGTTGTAATAAAGTTATAATTGGGTATAATGTGTTATAATGGCGTATAAAGGGGTTACAATGCGGTTATAATGTGGTTATGATAGAGTATAATGGGGTATATTGGGAGATAATGGGGTATAATGGAGTTATGATGTGGTTATAATGGATTATAATGCGGTTATAATGGGGTATAATGGGGTATACTGGGGTTATCTCTTTCATGGACACCCCCCTGTGCTGGGGGAAGAGCCTGCATGCCCCAGTGAGGTTGGGAGCTACGCTGGTGGTGGCTCATGCTTCCCGTAGGGTCTCCCATTCCAGACCGGTCTCAACTGAAGGGGCAGACAAAGTGTGTCCATGGCAGGATGGGCTCACCAGCCTTGGGGCAACCATCCTAGGAGAAGGACAGCTCTAACTTCAAACCGGGCAGACGGAGCTCGTTGGGCCCTGTAAGGCCATCCATCTCAGAAAAGGACACTCTAACCAAGCCTGCGACCGGAGGACTTTGCTGTCACCGTCCAAGCTCGCTAGGCCCTGGCAGACAAACATCAGGCGTAAAGGACGGGGCCAGTTCTGCGCATGCTGTGCCTCACCTAAAAAACCCACTGCTCCTTGGCTTTTTAGTCATCAGCGCGCTTGTAGTAAGCGTGGGTAAAGCCCCTCCCAAATGAAGTCAAGCCATCATCATAATAGTTGCTAACAAAGCCTAACGTCCTTGAAGTTAATCATTTACAACCCCATACATCACTCGACCCCAGTCACAAATCAACCCCATCCTTCAATCAAACCCATTCTTCAGTCAACACTATCCTTCAGTCAACCCCACCCTTCGGTCAACCCCGTTCTTCAATCAACTCCATCCTTCAATCAACCCCAGTCGCAAATCAACACCATTGTTCAATCAAAACATCTTCAATCAACCCCATCCTTCAATCAACCCCAGCCTTCAATCAACCACCATCACCAATCAACCCCGTTCTTCGATCAACCATATCCTTCAATCAACCCCATCATTCAATCAATCATAGAATCATAGAATAATTAGGGTTGGAAAGGACCTTAAGATCATCCAGTTCCAAACCCCTGCCATGAGCAGGGACACCTCACATTAAACCATATCACCCAAGGCCTCGTCCAACCTGGTCTTGAACACTGCCAGGGATGGAGCATTCACAACCTCCCTGGGCAACCCATTCCAGTGCCTCACCACCCTCACAGGAAAGAATTTCCTCCTTAGATCCAATCTAAACTTCCTCTGTTTAAGTTTTAACCCGTTACCCCTTGTCCTGTCACTACAGTCCCTACTGAAGAGTCCCTCCCCAGCATTCCTATAGGCCCCCTTCAGATACTGGAAGCTGCTCTGAGGTCTCCACGCAGCCTTCTCTTCTCCAGGCTGAACAGCCCCAACTTCCTCAGCCTGTCTTCATACGGGAGGTGCTCCAGCCCCTGAGCATCCTCGTGGCCTCCTCTGGACTTGTTCCAACAGTTCCATGTCCTTTTTATGTTGAGGACACCAGAACTGCACACAATGCTCCAGGTGAGGTCTCACAAGAGCAGAGTAGAGGGGCAGGATCAGCTCCTTTGCCCTGCTGGTCACGCTCCTTTTGATGCAGCCCAGGATACGGTTGCTTTCTGGGCTGCGAGCACACACTGCGGGCCCATGTTCATTTTCTCATCAAATAATAATGGGGTTCTGTGGGGCTATAATGGGGCTCTATGGGCTTATAATGGGGCACTATGGGGCAATAATGGGGCTCTATGAGGCTATAATGGGGCTCTATGATGCAATAATGGGGCTCTATGATGCAATAATGGGGCTCTATGAGGATATTACGGGGCTCTATGAGGCAATAATGTGTCTCTATGATGCAATAATGGGTCTCTATGAGGCAATAATGGGGCTCTATGAGGCAATAAGGGGGCTCTATGAGGCAATAATGGGGCTCTATGAGGCAATAAGGGGCTCTATGAGGCAATAAGGGGGCTCTATGAGGTTATAATGGGGCTCTATGAGGCAAAAATGGATCTCTATGAGGCAATAATGGGGCTGTGTGAGCCTATAATGGGGTCTATGAGGCTATAATGGGGCTCTATGGCGAAATAATGGGCCTCTATGAGGCAATAATAAGGCTCTAGGAGGCAATAATGGGGGTTTATGAGGCAATAGTGGGGCTCTATGAGGCAATAATGGGGCTCTATGGGGTTAAAATGGGGCACTATGACGCAATAATGGGGGTTTATGAGGCAATAATGGGGCTCTATGAGGCAACAAAAGGCTCTATGAGGATATAATGGGGTTTATGAGGCAATAATGAGGCTCTGTGACGCAATCATGGGGCTCTGTAAGGTAATAATGGGGCTCTTTGAGGCAATCATGGGGTTCTATGGGGCAGTAATGGGCTGTATGATGCAATAATGGGGCTCTATGGGGTTATAATTGGGCACTATGACGCAATAATGGGGCTCTATGAGGCAATAATGGGGCACTATGACGCAATAATGGGGCTCTATGACACAATAATGGGGCTCTATGAGGATATTATGGGGCTCTATGAGGCAATAATGGCTCTATGATGCAATAATGGGTCTCTATGAGGCAATAATGTGGCTCTATGGGGCTATAATCAAGTCTATGGGGTTATAATGGTGCTCTATGAGGCAATAATGGGGTTCTATGGGGCTATAATAGCCTGTATGATGCAATAATGGGGCTCTATGGGGCTCTATGAGGCTATAATGGGGGTTCTGAGGCAATAATGGATCTCTCTGAGGCAATAATGGGGCTCTGTGACGCTATAATGGGGCTCTATGAGGCAATAATGGGGCTAGGAGACAATAATGGGGCTCTATGAGGCTATAAGGGGGCTCTATGAGACAATAATGTGGCTCTATGAGGCTATAATGGGGTCTATGAGGCAATAATGGGGCTCTATGAGGCAATAATGGGGCTCTATGGGACTATAATGCGGCTCTATGAGCGTATAATGGGCTTGAATGGGGCAATAATAGGCCTCTATGAGGCTATAATGGGGCTATAGTAGGGCTCTATGAGGCAATAATGGGGCTCTATGAGGCAATAATGGGGCTCTATGAGGCAATAATGGGGTTCTATGGGTCAGTAATGGGCTGTATGATGCAATAATGGAGCTCTATGAGGCTGTAATGGGGTCTATGAGGCAATAATGGGGCTCTATGAGGCGATAATGGGGTCTATGAGGCAATAATGGGGCTCTATGAGGAAATAATGATGCTCTATGAGGTAATAATGGGGCTCTATGGAGTTATAATGGGTCTCTATGACGCAATAATGGGTCTCTATGAGGCAGTAATGGGGCTCTATGATGCAATAATGGGGCTCTAGAGGGCTATAATTGGTCTCTATGAGGCAGTAATGGGGCTCTATGATGCAATAATGGGTCTCTATGTCGCATTAATGGGGCTCTATGACCCACTAATGGGGCTCTATGAGGCAAAAATGGGGCGCTATGACTCAATAATGGGGCTCTATGATGCAATAATGTGGCTCTATGGGGTTATAGTGGGGCTCTATGAGGCAATAATGGGGCTCTGTGGGGCTATAATAGGGTTCTATGCGGCTACAATGGGGCACCATGATGCAATAATGGGGTCTATGAGGCTATAATGGGGCTCTATGGGGCAATAATGGGGCTCTATGGGGCTATAATGGGGCTTTACGAGGCTATAATGTGGCTCTATAGGGCAAAAATGGGGCTCTATTAGGCAATAAAAGGGTTCTATCGGGTTATAATGGGGCTCTCTGATGCAATAATGGGGTTCTATGGCAGTATAATGGGGTTCTATGGGACTATAATGGGGCACTATGAGGCAATAATGGGGCTTTATGCGGCTATAATGGGGTTTATGAGTCAATAATTGGGCTCTACGAGGCAATACTGGGGTTCCATGGGGCTATAATGGGCTGTATGATGCTATAATGGGGTTCTATGGGGCTATAATGGGGCTCAATGGGGCTATAATGGGGCTCTATGAGGCAATAATTATAGAAAGGGTTGGAAAGGACCTTAAGATCATTCAGTTCCAACCCCCCTGCCATGGGCAGGGACACCTCACACTAAACATGTAAGTTCCTCCGTTCTTCATCTTACCACTGCTTTGTAAATGGAGGCTGGCCTTTGCTCTCCACACTAGAATGATGTATTGGAGATAAGGTAAGAAGAGATGATCCAGCTGATCAAAGAACACGAGACACAAACTTGTTGCCCAAGGATGCTCTGGAACTGGAATCCTTTAACTGCTATCTATGCGAATCACCCAGAATTTGGTTTACAACCTGCAGTTTAGCGAGAATTAAAGTCCTTTTTCTTGGGTATCACAGTATCACAGTATGCTAGAGATTGGAAGGGACCTCAAAAGATCATCTAGTCCAATCCCCCTGCAGGAGCAGGAACACCTACAAAATGTTACACAGGAATGTGTCCAGGCGGGTTTTGAATGTCTCCAGGGAAGGAGACTCCACAACCTCCCTGGGCAGCCTGTTCCAGTGTTCCGTCACCCTCACTGAGAAGTTTCTTCTCAAGTTTAAGTGGAACCTCTTGTGTTCCAGTTTGTACCCATTACCCCTTGTCCTATCATTGTTTGCCACTGAGTAGAGCCTGGCTCCGTCCTCGTGACACTCCCCTTTTATATATTTATAGACACTTGTAAGGTCACCCCTCAGTCTCCTCTTCTCCAAACTATAGAGACCCAGCTCCCTCAGTCTTTCCTCATAAGGGAGATGCTCCACTCCCTTAATCATCTTCGTTGCCCTGCGCTGGACTCTCTCCAGCAGCTCCCTGTCCTTCTTGAACTGAGGGGCCCAGAACTGGACACAATATTCCAGATGGGGTCTCACCAGGGCAGAGGAGAGGGGAAGGAGGACCTCTCTCGACCTACTAACCACCGCCCTTCTAATACACCCCAGGATGCCATTGGCCTTCTTGGCCACAAGGGCACAGTGTTGGCTCATGGTCATCCTGTCGTCCACTAGGACCCCCAGGTCCCTCTCCCCTACACTGCTCTCTAACAGGTCGTTCCCCAACCTAGACTGGAACCTGGGGTTGTTCCTGCCCAGATGCAGGACTCTACACTTTCCCTTGTTATATTTCATCAAGTTATTCCCTGCCCAACTCTCCAGCCTGTCCAGGTCTCGCTGGATGGCAGCACAGCCTTCTGGCGTGTCAGCCACTCCTCCCAGCTTAGTGTCATCAGCAAACTTGCTGATAGTACACTCAATTCCCTCATCTAAATCGTTGATGAATATATTAAATAATACCGGTCCCAGTACTGACCCTTGAGGCACTCCACTAGTTACAGGCCTCCAACTAGACTCAGCCCCATAGACTACAACTCTCTGGCTTCTCTCCTTCAGCCAGTTCGCAGTCCACCTCACTACCTGATCATCCAGTCCACACTTCCTCAATTTAGCCGTGAGGATGCTGTGGGAGACTGTGTCAAATGCTTTGCTGAAGTCAAGGTAGACCACATCCACCGCTCTGCCATCATCCATCCACCATGTTATTTCCTCATAAAAGGCTAAGAGATTGGCCAAGCATGATTTCCCCTTGGTGAAGCCATGTTGACTGCCCCTCATAACCCTCTTATCCTTGATATGCCTTAAGATGGCACCAAGGATAAGGTGTTCCATCACTTTCCCAGGGATGGAGGTGAGGCTGACCGGTCTATAGTTACCCGGGTCCTCCTTCTTGCCCTTTTTGAAGACTGGAGTGACATTTGCTTTCCTCCAGTCCTCAGGCACCTCTCCCATTTCCCAAGACTTGACTCCCATCAGATGAAGCCTGTAAGCAAGCACTACAGGTACGTGCTGAGGCAAAGGGGCAGCACCATGGGTCAGCCCCCAGGGAGCTGAGCCTAATCCTGCTGCATCCCCATCCCTGCGTGGCTGGGGCTGCTCCCCCATTAACGGCGTCCATCAATGGATGGGGCTTCCCGTGGCAAAGGGGCTGGAGGCTCCTCCCCTGCCAAGGTCCACCTGGAAATGCACAAGAGCGAGCTCTGGGGCTGCTTGCAGGGGTGGATCCATCAAAGCACAGGAAATGCAGGAAGATGCTCAAGTTCTCCTGCTCACATTGCCACCTCAGGGCACCTGAGCTCCCAGAGCTGATTGTGACGTCACCCATGGTTTATGACATCACAAAGCACCGGCGCCTACGTAACGCAGCCGGGCATAAAAGCAGGGCTGTTGCTGTGCCTCTCCTCTCAAAAAACATTATGTCATATCATATCTTATCATATCATATCATATCATATCATATCGTATCATATCATAATCTATCATATCTGATCATGTCATACCGCACTATGCCACACCATCATATATCATATTGTAGCATATCATAGCATATCTTCTCTATCATAGAATATCATGCTTACTGTACCGTACCCTACCCTACCATACCATACCATATTATATAATTTGATTAATTTCATTTCATTTCATTTCCATTTCATGTCCGTCTGGTGTCATTTCGTTTAATTTCATTTCATCCTCCTCATCTCATAGCATATCTTGCATCATATCATGTAACATATTATGTTTTATCATGTTATATCATGTTACATCATGTTATAGCATCACATCCTATAATTTCATTTCATTTTCATTTCCATTTCTCCATCCCCACTCTTCTCAGCCTGGCTCTCAGCAGCTTCCTTCAAGGGCCTTCCATCACCTGCAGGAGCTCTGCAGATGCAGCACCCTCCATGGGCACCCCAGACCCATGGGGCCTGATGCCCACCCTACAGCTCTGCCACCCCCACAGACCCACAGCTTCCGTGTCCTCACATGAGGGTCCTGGTTCACCTCAGTCCCAGGCACCTGCATCACACCCAAAGTTCCCACTCCTCCCAATAGCCCTGGTACCCTTAAAGCATCCCATAACCCATCTGGTACCCAGAAACCCACCATGCCCCAGCCACCTCCATCCATCCCAGTAGCCCTAAGCCACCCCAAAAGTACATGGTACCTCAAAACCCAACCAACCCCAGGCATCTCCATCCCTTCCAATCCTCATGTTACCCCTAAACTACCCCAAAACTGCATGGTACCCCAAAATCCAATCAACCACAGGCATCTCCATCCCTCCCAACACTGCTGGCACCCCTATATGACCCCAAACCCCATCTTTCTTGAGCCCCATAAGGAAGGGTGCCGACACCCAGCATGTTGGGGTGCAGGGATGCTGCTTTGGGTGACAGCCCCAGTTCATGGCCCTGCAGCAAGTTCTTCCACAGCCTCAGTCTAGAACCCAGCTGGGTCACCATGGCAACAGGTCAAAACGGGGCCCTTTGTGACCTCATTTGTGTCACCCTACTTGAGTGCTTTGCTCAGGGGAGCAGACAGTGACAGGAAAGAGCAGGAGGAAGGAGCCACTGGGTTGCTTCTGAGCTCAAGCCCTGTTGGTTTGGTCCAAGCTTTCCCCTTCGCTATCTCGATCCCTTTCCTGCATCCCGCGGGATAATGGAGAGAGCCCCCAGATCCCGCCGGCAGGCTTGGGAGAGGGATGAGGCTCCTGAGGGATGCATCTCTTCACTGGAGTCCTGTGAGGAAACCCTGGTCGTGCCATTGAGGACTGGTGAGCGTTGGTCTGGGAGCAGGACAAGGGGAGATGGGTTCAGACTGGAACAGGGGAAGTTCCGCTTGGATAGAAGGAAGTTGTTCCCTATGGAGGGGGTGAGGTGCTGGCACAGAGTGGATGCTCCATCCACGGCCAGGTTGGACACAGCCTTGGTGACATCGGACCATAGAGCCATAGAAGCGGTTGGGTTGGAAGACCCAATGGATGATCTCCAGGTCCTTTCCAACCCAACCCATTCCATGATTCCATGACTTTATGACCAGCACCACTTTCCTTGGATGGGGGGCAGAGCTTCCTCTGCTCTCCAAACCTCTCCTCTTCCTCCGTTAGATGCCAGCTGGTTACCCGTGTACGTACTGGAGCGGGACAATGTGGAGCGCATCGAGGCCTTTGTCAACAGGCCAGCCATGGTGAGCACGGCCATTGCGATGCCGATGGGTGCTGTTGGGTGCTGTCTTCACCCCTAGTGCTCCAGTACCCCGTCCCCTCTCATACTCCCTGTTTGTGCCTCCATCCTCCCTGGTTTCCAGTCTGAGTATGAAACGGTTGGATTCCTTGAGAGCGTCTGCTCCCTGCTGAGCACCGCCAGGTTCTGCGGCTTGCAACAGGGCCTGGATGTCTTCTGCCATAAGACCCAGCTCACAGAGATCATCCAGGTGAAGGGACCCCCATGGGGATGCTATGGGGCGAAGGCCTCCAGCACCCGGTGAGGGCAGCATTGGTGGACTCCCAGGTCCCTTATCCCCTTTGTGCTCTATAGACACTGCTGCAAGAGCAGCCCAGGAGCCAGCTGCGCACGGAGTTGCGGCATCTCACCATGGATGCGATAGCAGAACTGAGGTACCACAACTGCACATCCCTCCTGGGAACCCCACTGCTCCCATCACCAGCATCCAACCGGAGCCTTCCCTTTGCAGCTCAGTGCAGTCAGGGCTTGCGGACCAAGGGAGACACATCGTAGAGACCTGCTGCAGGAGCGTCTTCTTCCTGCCTCTGAATGAGGAGCTTTCGGTCCTGGATACCTACTACTACTACCGAGTAAGGCGCTCCAGGAGCCCGCAGCTCCCTTTGGAGCGCTGGGGCTGCGGGATGCCCGCGGTTGAAGCCCCGTAGGTACCTGAAGGGCTCTGCTCTGTCCCTGCAGGCACTGGAGTCCATGGATAACATGTTGCGGAGCCTGGTGCTCAACTCTCCTGACCCCAGGGGCAGCAAGGAGCTGCAGAGCATCCTGCAGGTCTGGCCTGTGCAGAGCGGGGTGCACGGGGGCTTCTCCTCACCCATGGGGCCCCCCGGAGCCATGGGCCCTCCCTCCCCTGGGTATCCCAAGGCCCTCCTGGAGCACGGGGGTTGCAGGGGGTGGCGGTCGCTGCCCGCAGAGCTCAGGGCAGGGACACCACATCAGGAGGCTGAGCCCCCCCCGGGATAGGGTCTTTGCTGCCTCCTGGCACCATGGGCTGGGACCAGGCTGCTGGGGCCCATGGACTGGTTCCCTTGCCCTGAACTGTTGCCTAAAGAGGTCTTTAGAGGAGGAATTTGTCTGTTATAGATATGTGTATATATATGTATATATATGCATACATGTGTGTGTATATATGTATGTATGTATACATATGTATGTGTCTATATGTGTGTGTATGTATGTATGTGTGTATATGTGCATATATGTATACGTGTATATATATTTGTATCTACTTATATATTTAGATATATTTTTATCTATTTATATCAATATATTTAAACCAATAGCTATATATTTCTATTTATATCTATTTCTATTTCTATATAGATATCTACAATTAATATTAAAAAAATAATGAAAGCAATATTGATGAATATCAACATTTATATTTAACTATATCTATATTAATACCGATATTAATATTAATATCTATGTTTATAAGTAGATATTTATATTAATTATTAGTATTTTCATTTTAACTTATAGTAATATCTGTATCTGTATTTATATCTAACCCTATATTTATTTATATTTATACGTGTTAATATTCGTATTTATAGTTATGTTCATATCTATATTTTTATATTTCTATATTCATATTTATGTTTATAGTGATATGAATATTTATATATCTATATCTCTGTTCATAATTATAATTCTATGATATTTATACTTACCCTATATCTATTCAGCTCTATGGCTCTATTCCTATTCCTATTGAGCTCTATGGCTCTATTCCTATACATTCCTACGTATTTACACGTACACTGTAATCGGAGAAGCACAGAGCGGGCTGGGTTGGAAAGGACCCAAAGCCCCTGCAGCCCCAGGGCAGGGGCAGCGCTGAGGCACTGATTTTCACCGCCAGCTCCAGCCCAGCCCTGGAAGCGGGGCCGTGCCTCGGTCCTTGCAGCCGGGGCATCACCCACAGCGGGGGGACCAAGCCCTCACCCCCTGCATCCCTTCCCGTGCCGCTGCCTCCATCCCTGCCCGCCCCGCGGTGATGCTCAGCGGGAGCTGCAATGGAAGCGGGGCAGGTCCAGCCCCTGCCGCAGCTCCGGGGCTCACCTGCGGCTTCTCCCCCTGCCCAGGTCCTGCTGCGCTTCAGCGGCTCCCGAAGCCCCGCCGTGAGGGAGAGGGCCCTGGGCAGGATCGCGGCCCTGACCCAGCTGCTGCGGCACCACCGCACACTGAGGGTAAGGACCCGGCAGGACCGGGGCGGGCGAGAGCGACCCCTGCACGGGGAGACGGGGACCTGCAGAGCATCCTGAGTCTGCCTGCTGCTGCTCCTGCTCCTGCTCCTGCTCCTGCTCCTGCTCCTGCTCCTGCTCCTGCCCCTGCTCCTGCTCCTGCCCCTGCCCCTGCTCCTGCTCCTGCTCCTGCCCCTGCCCCTGTCTCTTCCCCTGCTCCTGCCCCTGCCCCTGCCCCTGCTCCTGTCTCTTCCCCTGCTCTTGCTTCTGCTCATGCTCCTTTCTTCTTCTCCCTCTCCTTTTCCTTTCTTCTTCTTTCTTCTTTCATTCTCCTTCAGGTTCTTCTGGTCTTTCTCTTTGTTTCTCCTTCTCCTCCTCCTTCTCTTTCTTCATTCTTCCTTCTTCTTTTGTTGTCCTTCAGGTTCTTCTTCTAGTCCTTCTCCTCCTCCTTCTCCTCCTTTACTCCTCCTTCTCCTCCTTCTTCTCCTCCTTTTCTCCTCCTTCTCCTCCTTGTCCTCCATCTCCTTCTCCTCCTCCTCCTTCTCTTTCTTTTTCTCCTACTTCTTCTCTTTCTCCTTTTCCTCCTTCTCCTTCTCTTTCTCCTTCTCCTTCTCTCTTTCCCCTTCTCCTCTTTCTCTTTCTCCTTTCTTTCCTCCTTTGGGTTCTTCACCTTTTGTTCCTGTTCTTTGTCCCTCCCCAGAACCTGCACCTGACCAGGAAGAGACACTTCAGCTCCCGCCCCGCTGAGGAGCTCCTGGGCCATCTCCTGGGCCATCTCCTGGGCCACCTCCTCCTCTTCTGCTTTGCCGAGGACAGGACAAGCTCCCCAGCCCTGGGTGCTCTTCGCAGCCTCCATCAGTACCTCCTGGAGCAGGAAGGTACCAGAGGCCGTGATGGGCTCCCCCCGACCCCTCCCATTGACTCTCCTGTATCCCATTGACGCCCCTGTGTCCCATTGACTCCCCTGTGTCCCATTGACTCCCCTGCGTCCCATTGACTCTCCCGTGTCTCATTCACTCTCCTGTATCCCATTGACTCCCCTGTGCCCCATTGACTCTCCTGTGTCCCATTGTCTCCCTTGTCTCCCGTTGACTCCCCTGTGGCCCATTGACTCTCCTGTATCCCATTGGCTCTCCTGTGTCCCACTGACTCTTGCGTATCCCATTGACTCCCCTCTGTCCCATTGACTCCCCCGTCTCCCACTGGCTCTCCTGTACTCCATTCACTCTCCTGTGTCCCATTGACTCCCCTCTGTCCCATTTACTCTCCTGTATCCCATTGACTCCCCTCTGTCCCATTGACTCTCCTGTGTCCCCCTTGCTCTTCAGAAAGGCCAAAGCCAGAGCATGAAGTGGAAAAGCTCAGATGGGATGAAGAAACCAGCCCCCGAGACCTCACCATGGTAATGGAGCTTCCCCCATTGCTTGACCCTTTGGTGGGATGCTTCCCCAAGCACGGGCAACGCCGCTCCCATGCTCCCAACCTTCCTCCATAGAGGTTTGCAGGCTCCCTTTATCCATGGGAGAGGACGGACATGGTGTGCGTGGTCATCAAGGCCATGAAGGACTCGAGCATCTTCGACAGGAGGGTGGCAGAGGACATCCTGGAGCTGGTCATGAGCGACCTCGACTCCTGGTTGGCGGAGGTGGGTGCCCCATGGCTGTGTGCCCATCCCCTTTGGTCCTTCCTCCTCCATCCTAAACCTAGGAGGGCTCTTGGGTACCAAGATGCAGCAGAGAGGGGTGGGGAATCCGGTCCCAGCACCATCCTCGCCCCTGCTCCCGCTTCCAGATGCCGAGTGTCGTGAGGAGCATCCGCGATTGCCTGCGGATTAGCAGCGGGAAAGCGACGTGGGACAGGATGGACATGCTCCTCACCCTGATGGCCATCAAGCACCCGAGGGCATTGACGATCAGCATGGTCCTCAACGTGCCCTTGAGATACAGGTACCAGCCTTGAGGGCTTGGTCCTTATGGCCACCAGGCCCAAGGACCCATGGCAATGGATGATCTTAAGGCCCTTTCTATGATGCTGAAGAGCAGGTGTCTGCATCCCACCCCATAGCGTTGGGGCTGGAATTGGAGGATCTTAAGGTCCTTTCCACGATGCTGAGGATCAGGTCCGTCCATCCAGACCCATGGCATAGGGTCTGGAACTGGAAGATCTTAAGGTCCTTTCCACGATGCTATGATACCCCTGAGGAGCAGGTCCCCCCATCCCACCCCATGGCATTGGAGTTTTAATTGGATGAACTTGAGGCCCTTTCCATGATGCTATGACATCCCTGAGGAGCGGGTCCCTGCATCCCACCCCATGGGGAGCACCACCACTAACCCCCATAGGGCATCCCATGGGATGCACAGACCACGCTGACTCAGTGCTCTGCCTTCCAGCGCTGACGCGGACATCTGGGAGATGTTCTTGACCATATCCAAGACTTCAGAGGCCCTACAAGAGCTGCTGGGGATGCTCCAGGACACCCGGGAAACCTCCATCCCCAACTTGGTTGTGAGTCCCAAAGGGCCCTGATGAGTCCCATGAGCCCTTCAGGCTCGGTGGGGTCTCAATGCCTGTGTTTGCCTTAGACCATGGCCTCCGGTGCTGGTGGTGCTGAGGGAGCTGAGGACCCCCAGAACCTGGTGACAGCCGCCGTGCTGCTGGAAAGACTCTTGGAGCTCTCAAAGAAACGTGTCTTGGTGAGCGGGGCATGGCCATGGGGCAGGACACAACCATGGAGAGCCCTCTTGGCTATGGGGCAGGGCATGGGCATGGGGGGCCCTCTTGACCATGGCTCATGGGGAGCCCTCTTGGCCAAGGGGAAAGGCATGGGCATAGGGAACCCTTTGGCCATGGTTCATGGGGAGCCCTCTTGGCCATGGGGCAGGGCATGGCCATAGGGACCCCTCTTGGCCATGACCTTGGTGACCATAGCCTTGGGTCAAGGCTTCCCCAGAAGGAGCCCCCACCTCTTCCTGCAGGCAAGGAAACTGCAGCGACTGCTGCCCCACATGGTGCGCTGGCTCTGGGACGCTGAGGATGAGCTCAGGATAAAGGCCCTGATGATCCTACGGAACGTGATGGGTCGCCTCCCGAGTGAGGAGGCCAGCCCCATTGCCGTGGGGCTGGTGCAGGACCTCTGGCCCCTCTTTGATGGAGTAAGGGCTGCGTGGGACCCCTGCGGTGATTTGGAGCTCGCATGGGGATGGCTCCAGGGCTTCACATCTCATCAGGATCTGCCCAAGTGCCCCCTTTTCCTCCTTCCCTTCAGGGACGCAGCCGGCTCCGCGAGCTCTCCATCCGCCTGTTCCGGGTCCTGCTACAGTCGGTGCTTGGCGGTGACAGGAGGAGGATGAGGAGCAAAATCTGGGATCTGCTGCTCCCGCTCTTCTTCCGCATGAGCGACCAAAGCTGCAGCGTGGCCGAGGTACAAACACCCTTCCCCCCACCTCGGGTATCCCACATTCCCGAGGGTGGGATCATCCCCAAGGTGCCATCTCCCATCCCATCCTGTGCAGGCTTCCTGGGAAGCTCTCCTTGCTGCGGCGACGCTCCTGGGATGGGAAGAGCTTCGGCGCCTATTGGACACGAGGCAGACGTGGAGGGTTGCAGAGTGCTTGGTATGGGTCCTGCATCCGTCCCTATTCCCCTTGGAACCCCTTGGACCGCTCTGCTCATTCCACATGCGGATGGGAAAGGGAGCGTTGGGACTGCTCCGGCCAACAGGGGCCTTCCATAGCATCCCATTCCTTCTGCAGCTGGAGCGGAGCAGGAAGAGGGCTCAGGGATACCTGGACCAGAGCCTGCGGTACCTGCAGGATGCTCAGGTCTCCTTGCAAGAGGCAGCCGTCAGGTTCATTGGTGAGTCCCTGCGGTCCCCAACCCGGTTCCCACTGCTGCATCCCTGATGGATCCCGATGGATGCTGACGGATCCCAATGGATCCCTGTGTGCCCAGGACTGGCTGCACGGCCCCTAAGAGGGAAAAGCCCAAGGAAGCTGGAGCAGATCTGCAGAGGTGAGGAGGGAGCAGGGGCTGGGGGGATGCTGGAGGCTACGGAGGGGCTCATCCCGGTCTCTTTGGATCACAGCCCTGGAAGCGCTGCTGGATGAGGATGATCCCGGCCTCCGTTCCCTGACAGCACAGACCCTGCTCATCCTCAGGAAAGCACCGGAGCGGCGGAGCCTGGGATACTGCCTGCGGGTGCTCTCCTGCTGCGGATGTGCAGTTATCGTTTAGGGGAAAGGATGGCGGAGACAAACCTGGACCAAGGGGCTCCGGAGACCAAAGGGCATCGCCTCCGCTGTCCCATTCCCTCCCCTCCATCTCCGATAGCATCCAGGCAGCACGCACTCCAAACATGACTCCCCGTTATCCCGCAATGAAGTTGCAGTGATTCCTTCTGGGCTTCCCTGCTTCCATGGATCAGCAAAAGGGGTGCCGCTGTGGAAGGAAACGGTGTTCCCAAGGGAATTTGGTCCATTATAGCGCTAAAAGTCACTCAGCAGCACTGCAGTCTCCCCCCCCCAGCTTCCATTGAGGGCACCCGGGTACCCCGGTGCAGTCCTCCTTGCTCCGCCTCTTGGTACCGCCCACTGGACAAAGCCACGCCCCCAAGCGGGCCCAGACAATCAGAGCCGGCCCCATCCGGCTTGGCCACGCCCCTCCTGTGGGTGGTCTCATCGGGCACAAAAGGAGGGAGGGCACCAACCCTACCCAAAATGGGGGACACACCCCCAAAATGGGATCCCAGCACCCCAAAATGGGGCAGACCCCAACACCCAAAATGGCTTGGACCCCCCCAGCCCCTCAAAATGGTTGCGACCCCGCTTTTCTACCCCTCCGTTATGGAACAAACCACTGTGGGGAAGGGGGGGACAGCAGTTTTATTCCTATCAGCATCACAACGGGGGGCGGGATAATTAAATAAGATCATGGGGACCTATAAAATAATAGGCACAATGAGGGGGGGATTATTTTGGGGAGGGCAATGGGGGGTCACAGTGAGGCCCCTCCCCCTCCCCCCCCGTGGAGAAAATGGGTGGAATAAGGTAAGACTTGGGGTTGGAAAGGCACCATTTATACAAATATAGTGATTTATAAAGGAGGGGGGGAAGGGGGGGGTTAAACCCATTGATTTCCACTAGGAAATAATTTAGGGGGAGAAAGTGCTGGAAGAGCCTAATTATTAATTGGCATATTATTATGATTATTAAGGATTTGGCCTCAAAATTAGGGGCTGGGAGGGGCTCCTGCAACCCCTTACTGTCTTGAATGCTATCGTCCCATTCCGCCCACCCCCTCCCCAGGGATATGGGGGAGACAAAGGAGATGTATGGGGGTGAGCGGGAGACCTATAAGGAAGCCTCAGCCCTATAGAAGACCTCAGCCCCATAGAGAAAGCTTGAACCCCCTAGCGAAAGCTCAGCCTATAGGGAACGCCTGAATCCCATAGGGAAGCCCCCAGCCCCATAGAGATGGATATTCTCAGTCCCCTGTAGAGGTTTGTGGCCCCATAAGAGCTGGTCCTCAGCCCCATAGAGATACTCTACCCCCTTATAGCCCTCTGCCCTATAGGGAAGGTGCTCAGTGCCATATGGATGCATATATGGTCCCACAGAGTTGCATTTGATCCCATACAGAGGCCCCATGTCATATATGGAAACCCATGGCCCCATATGGAAGCTCATGGCCCCATGTGGAAGCCCTCAACCCAACGCAGATGCTCGTGGTCCCATCTGGAGGCCCCATGTCACATATGAAGTTCATAGTCCCATACGGAGGCCCTTGCTCCTATATGCTCATATAGAGGCCCATAGCTACATATGGAGTTCCTCAGCCCTAAGCTCTAGATGGATGCTTGTGGTCCCATATGGAGGTCCCATGTTGTATATGGATACTCCTAGCCCCATATGGATGCTCCTAGCCTCATATAGAGGCCCTCAATCCCATATGGATGCTTGTGGTCTCATATGGAGGCCCCTGGTCTGATACGGATGCTGCTGGTCCCATGTTGTATATGGTTGCTGCTCGTAGGACCATATAGAGTGCCTCAGCCCCATATAGAGGCCCTCAGCCCTAGATGGATGCGGGTGATCCCGTGTGGAAGCCCCATGTCCTATATGGGCGTTCCTAACTCCGTAAGGATGCTCCTAACCCCATGCGAATATCCTTGGTCCCATATAGACCCCTTCAGCCCCATATGGTGGTCCATAGGAGGACACAGCATCCCCTCTACGAGTCCCATGAAGCATCTCCTGTGGCTCCATCCACTCCAGGAACTGGAGATGTCAAGTGTCCCTTATGGAATCCCAGTGCCTCCCTATGGAATCCCAGTGCTCCCTATGGAATCCCAGTGTCCAAGGGGGGGGCCTGTGTCCTATGTGGGGGTCACAGCTCCTATTTGTCCACAGTACCAGAGAAGATCCAAGATGCTTAGTGTCCCTTACGGAACCGCAGCGTCCCCATATGGAATCACAGCATTCCCTATGGAATCCCGACATTCCAATGAGGGTCACAGCTCCTCTTTGTCAACGGTGCCAGAGAAGACACAAGATCCTCAGTGTCCCTTATGGAACTGCAGCTTCTCCCTATGGAATGGCGCATTCCCTATGGAATGACTGTGTTCCCTATGGAATGCCATTGGCCTTGGGGGGGGGATCACAGCTCCTCCGATGGGATACAGGGTCAGACCCCCAAAACAGACCCCAAATGGCTCCAAAACAGCCCAAAACCACCACCAAAACACCACAAAACCATCTCAAAAGCACCCCAAAAAACCCCAACACCACCTTCTCTTGATTCTCCTACGGGATACACGGTCAGAGGCCCAAAACATACCATAAACACCCCAAAAACACACTAAAACACCCCAAAACAAACTTATCCTTCTTCTCCTACAGGATACAGGTTCAGAAGCCAAAACAGCTCCAAAACCGCCCAAAACATCCAAAAAACACCCCCAAACTGAGACAAAGGGGGGGCACAAAATGGAATATAGAAATCTTTAGAATCACTTTTAAGTAATGTTAAGTTTGATGGTTTTGTACCAGTAGCAATGGAAAATAACTGAGGTGCGTGACACAGAGAGAAAAAGATCCCATAGAGTGCAGCTGGAGAACACACTGAGAATTCTCACAAGAGAAATCCTTACAGTTGTGACACAGTTTAAGAAAAACAGTCCAGAAGAACAGGACACAGGATAAGGAGTATCTGGAACCGCAGGAGCCCAGGATGGGCTGCAGTTAAACCACCTGAGCAGTGGGAGGATGGGAGGATTGCTCCGTCTCTGGTGCTAACGAACCAATTAAGCTGGTGTGAGCATCCACTGCGCGTGCTTCAAGGGCTGCCAGAAGTGATGAAGACCGTTGGAGGAAGCAAACGACCCTCAGAGACCACCCCCACAGTTCTGTCCGCATGCGGGGAACTCTCTGGAAAAGGATGTTCATGGAGAGCCGTTATGGCTCCGGCCAGGAGGGGACTACAACTCCCATCATGCCACGCGGCACCCAGCGAGCCCCGTCATGGCGTCGCCCAGCCTGGACTACAACTCCCATGATGCACTGCGACATCCATACGGCACCATTAAGGTGCCGCCCGGCTTGGACTACAACTCCCGTCGTGCCGCGCGGCGGTCCCAGCGCGCCAATTTCGCCCATCATGGCGGAGCTGGAGCTCCCCTCCGATCCCGACCTGCGCAGGTTGGAGCCCGCGGGACCCCCAGTGGGGGCTTTTGGGGTCCTGGGGGGGTTGGGGTGCTCCTGACCCCCTCTCTTTGTCTCCCCCCCACCTCCAGGCTGTGCACGGGGCCCTGTGCCCCCATCCGGGAGTACATCATGGGCCACGTGCGGCACCCGCGGTGAGGGGGGCACCCCAACATGGGGGGGGGAGGAACTGCAACAACTGGAGGGACCCCAAACCTCGGATCGGTCCCTAAAATACATGGCGGGGGGGGGGGGGGGGTGTTCCTATAGGAATGTGAAGATCAAAGGGAACCTGCTGTGGTATCCGCTGCACCCCAAAGTGGGGGGGGACACCCAAGCTCATTGGGGAGCCTCCAAAACCCCTCAGGACCCCCCCCCCCAAACCCCTTTGCCTGTTAGGACACCCCCAAAATTCCATTGGGATCCCAACAACCCCCCAGCACCCACCAATTCCCCCTTGTGACCCCCTCCAACCCCTTTTCTTCTCTCAGATCCATGCACAGGAGCCCAAATTCCTTTAGGACCCCTCCAAATCCCATTGGGATCCCCAGGAACCCCCAGTTCCCTCCCATGATCCTCCCCGACCCCCCCCAACCCTTCCTTTAACCCCCCCCAGGTTTCCTCCTTAACTCGGGGCTCAGGTACCAGCACCTCAAGGAGATTCAGGTTTGGGGGGCGGGGTGGGGAGCGTTAGAGGGTTTTGGGGGGGCTCTGTGGGGTTTTGGGGGATCCCACAGGGACCAAAACACACCTCTGCACCCCAAAACCATCCCCCCTGCATCCGAAAACACCCCCTCTGCACTCCAAAACCATCCCCCCTGCACCTCAAAACAACCCCCTGCATCTCAAAACGCCACCCCCGCACCCCAAAACCATGCCCCCTGCACACCAAAACACAACCCCTGCACCCTAAAACCACCCCCATGCATCCCAGAAGCCCCACGGCACCCCAAAACCTCCCCCCTGCCCCCCAAAACAACCCCCTGCACCCCAAAAGCACCCACTGTGCACCCCAAATCTACCCCCACTGCACCCCAAAACAACCCCCTGCACCCCAAAACCATCCTATGGATTCCCCCATGCACCCAAAACCCTCTCAAGGACCCCCCCCGAATGCATCCTGCAGCCCAGTTTCCCCCCTTGCACCCCAAAACTGCCCTGGGCCCTCCCCCATGATCTTTTCCTCCCCACTCCTGAACCCCAGAACCCTTTAGGGACCCCCTCTATACTTTAAACCCCCCTGGGTTTCCTTCTGAAGTGGGTGCTGGGCTCATAGGGGTCCTTAAAGCCCCCCCCACTCTCCCTAAACCCAGTACTGACACCTTTTGGGGTGCCCCCCCCCCAGCCTTCATGGTCCCTGCAGCCCTTTTGGGATCCCCAAAATGGGATCTGGACCCCTTTGGGCCCCCCAGACTCCCCTCAACGTTTGGCTTTGGGCCCCCCCCTTGCCACCAGGTTGATGCTGGAGGCCACGGGGCTCTCAGGGGCTCGGGGGGCCCAGATCCAGCAGGGCCCAGAGCTACGGGGCAGCCCCATGGACTCCCCAGAAACTGCCCTGGGGCCACTGAGGAGGCAGCTGCAGGAGGGGAAGCAGCGGCTGGTGGGTGCCAACGGGGGAATGTGGGGATTTGGGGGGGTCCTGATGGGCTTGGGGGGGTCTGGGAAGTGGAATTTGATGGTTATGGGGAGGGGTTGGGGTCCCTAAAGGGTCCCAGCGCCGCTTTTTGGGAGGGATGAGGGATATGTGGGGGTCCTGGAGGGGGATTTTGGGTTTATAGGGGATGACATGGGGGAGTTTGGGGCTTTAGGGGGAATTTTGGGGGTGCTTGGAGGGGGATCTGGGGGTTATGGATGGGTTTGGTGTTAAGGGAGAGGCTTGTGGGGAAATATGGGGCGATATTTAAGGTGTTTGGGGGTCTTGGGGGGTATTTGGGTCCCTCCCATGGCTTTGGGGTCCCTCATTTCCTTGTGTCCCCCCCTCCATCCCTTCCAGTCCCGTCGCTGGATCCAGCTCCGGGCTCTGGCCGCATCCAATGGGAAGCTCCAGGCGCAGCTGCGCCCCCTGCAGGCCCAGGTGAGCAAAGACGGGGAGATAGAGGGAGGGGCGGGGGGGGCGTGGCCTCACCCCTTTGGCCACGCCCCTTTCAGGCCCTCGGGAGAAGGGCGGGGGCTGCTGGAAGCGCTGAGCATGCTGGACTAAAAGGACACAAATTAAGTAGGCCCCACATTAATAACATGTAAATAAGGAAGTAACGTGTAAATAAGGTCAGCCCTACATGAAGTGCGTGTGGATAAAGCAGGTCCTACGCTAATTGCATGTAAATAAGGGGGGGGTAACGATGGTGGGATGAGAAATGGGGAGGGATGGAGGGAGAGGGGGAGAAATGGCAGGAATGTGGGGAATGGGGGTGGGAAAAAGGGGGAGGGGGAATGGGGGGCATAAGGGGGGGAGGGGAGAAAATGGGTATGCGGTGGGGGAGGGGAAGAGGGGACAAATGAGGGGGAGGGGCGAGGAAAGGCCCCATATTCAGCCCCATGGGCCGTAGCCTGGCAACGCGCGGGAAGCGGTACGCGGAGACCCCGTTGCTAGGCAACAGAGGAAACAAACCCGGAAGTGCGGAGAGCATTGGGGAACGGGGATGGGGAAAGGCCGACGAAACACGTGGGGGAGAGGGGGCCTCGATTTCCTGTGAAATCTTTATTTATTGGTTAAGTTTCCTTTTTATACATTCTTAAGGTGACCCCTCCCACCTCCCCTCCCCCCCCCCCCCGCGCTATTTACATCGGTGTCAATAAGGCTTCAGATAGACCCCCCCCCATCCCCCCCTTTATCCTCCCCTCTCCCATCCGGGGTATAAAGAGGGGGGGAGGTGTCACCCCCCCACACCCCCGGGTGGGGGATGGGAGGTTGTGTCCATTGGGTACCCTCCCCCATGCCCCTCGTTTTGGGGTGCTGGGGGGGAGGTGAGGCCCATCGCCGCCCTCCCCCACAGACAGCTCATCAACAGGCACTTAATGATCCCCCCCCCCCCCCCCCCCACCTTCCCCACCCCCGTTTTTGGTTACATGAAGCCCCGAGGGAGGGGAGGGCTCTCCTCTGCACCGGTTACTGCAGGGCTCTCCCTCCTTAAAGAGCCCACGCTCAGCGTGGGGGCCCCGTCACAATGGGCAAATCCACAGCGACCGCCACGGCTTTGGGATGGCGGCAGCATCGTGCCCATGGCCACTGGGCACCCAGGGGTGCTCCGGGAGTGGCTGCGGGGGGACCAGACACTGCCCAGCCGGCTCGGGGAGGTCCCTCACGGGCTGCTCTTCCTCAGTGCCTTTGGTCCGGAGGTGGAGCATGCGAGGGGTCACAGCTCAACGTGGGCCATGGAACAGGGCGTCACGGCCACCTACGAGGAGTGGAGAGGGACCGATGTTGGCACAGCAGAGAATCATGGAATCCCAGAGTGGGCTGGAAGGGACCTTAAAGCTCACCCAGCTCCAACCCCCAAAGGCACGGGCAGGGACACCTTCCACTAGAGCAGCTTGCTCCACGGCCCTGTGTCACTGTGCACTCCCAGGGCATCCTGGGGATACCCTAGAGAATCCCAGAGAATGCCTGCAGCACCTCCAGAGCACCCCATGGACCCAGTCAGAGCTCCTGCGTCACGATGACCTTGGGGACATGGAGACCACAGGGGTGGCTGATTCTGGAACTCCCCGTGTTCAGGTGTGTGAGGTCACAGAACCCCACGGAACCCTCCAGCAGAGGCACCGGGAGACGACAGCTGCCCCACGGAACACAAGCTACCGGTGGAGGAGGCAAGAGCAGCTCCTCTGGTGGTTCCCGTCTTGGTGTCTCGGAGCCGGTGCCGCCTGTGGACACAGGAGCGTGGAAGGAGGTGGGTGGCGATGGCGATCTTGGGGTGCTGTAGGAGTTGCCAGAACACCTCAAGAGACTTCCCCAGAGTGGCTGCTTTGGACTCGGTGTGTGAGTTGGGCTGGCTGAGCCGGCAGCGGAGCGCTGCGGCTTCCGAGGGATGATCCTGGGATCTGCCCTCATTTCTTGTGGGGAGAGCAAGGGCCTGTGGGGATGGGCCAAGGGGGAACGATTTTAACGTGACAGAGAGGGGAGATTGAGATGAGATCTTAGAAGTTGTTCCCTGTGAGGGTGGTGGGACAGTGGCACAGGGTGCCCAGAGAAGCTGTGGCTGCCCCATGGCTGGCAGTGTTCAAGACAGAGCTGAAAATGCCCTGACTCTTTCCTTGGTACATGATTGAGTTGCTAAATCTGAACTATTTATGGAAGTTTCTAGCCTATTTTAAGCTTTTCCTAGCTATTTCTTAACTGGTTCAGGCTGTTTCGAACCCTTTTTTCCCCAATTCTAAAACTTTTTGAACCATTTTGACCTTTTCCAGAAGTTTTTTGTCCATTTCTTACTAATTTCTTGCCATTTCTAACCCATTTTTGCTCTTTCCTGACTCAGTTTGAGCCATTTTTGGCCGTTCCTAACCCAGTGTTGCCAATTTCTAACCCATTTTAAGTCTGGCTATTTCTAAAAGAATTATGGCCATTTGTATCCTAATTTTGGTCATTTCTTACCAGTTTTAAGCTTTTTTTTGGCTATTCCTAGTCCATTCTTGCCTGCTTGTCCCCTGTTTGAAGCATTTTTTACCACTTCTGAACAATTGATGACCATTTCTATCTTATTTTTGCCCATGTCTTACCAGTTTTAAGCCATTTTTGGCAATTCCTAAAGAATTCATGGCCATTTCTAGCCTGGTTTCAGCTTTTCTTAGCTATTTCTTAACTGGCTTGAGCTATTTCTTGGCCCAATTCTAACTCTTTTTAAGCCATTATGGCCATTTCCAAACTGTTCTTGTCCTGTACTTACCAATTTCTTTCTACCCCTTTTTTTGGCCTTCCCTAACTTGGTTTAACCCATTTTTGGACCTTTCTGACCCACTTTAACTTTTTTTTGGCTATTTCTAAACAATGGGTGGTCATTCTCACCTTATTTTTGCCCATTTCTTACCTGGTTTATGCCATTTTTGGCTAATGTTTCACTTTTTTATGGGCATTTCTAGCCTGGTTTAAGCTTTTCTCACCTATTTCTAAACTGGCTTGAGCTATTTCTAACCCTTTTTTGCACAATACTGACTCTTTAACGTCATTTTGGCCATTCCCAAACCATTTCTGTGCAGTTATTAGCAATTTTTTTTTCTGTTCCTAAGCTGTTTTTGCCCTTTCCTGACTTGGTTTAAACCATTTTTGGCTTTTTCTAACACATTTTAGGTCTTTTTTGGCTATTTCTAAACAATTGCTGGTCATTCTTATTTTTGCCCATTTCTTGCCAGTTTTAAGCCATTTTATGGAAATTTCTGACCTATTTTTGGAAGTTTCTAGCCTGGTTTAAGCTTTTCTTACCTATTTCTAATCCGGCTTGAGCTATATCTAATCCATTTTTGCGCAATACTGACTCTTTTTAAGTCATTTTGGCCATTCCCAAACCATTTCTCAACATTTCTTACCAATTTCTTTCTATTTCTAACCTGGTTTTGCCCTTTCCTGACTTGGTTTAAACCATTTTTGGTTCTTTCTAACCCATTTTAAGTCTTTTTTGGCTATTTCTAAGCAATTCCTGGTCATTCTTGTCTTCTTTTTGGCCATTTCTTGCAGGTTTTATTCCATTTTTGGCTAAATCTGAACTATTTATGGAAGTTTCTAGCCTGGTTTAAGCTTTTCTTACCTGTTTCTGAACTGGCTTGAGCTATATCTAACCCTTTTTTTTGCACAATACTGACTCTTTTTAAGCCATTTTGGTCATTCTGAAACCACTTCTGTCAGGTTGTTACCAATTTCTTCCTATTTGTAACCTGGTTTTGCCCTTTCCTGACTTGGTTTAAACCATTTTTGGCCCTTTCTAATGCATTTTAAGTCTTTTTTTGGCTATTTCTAAACAATTGCTGGTCGTTCTTACCTTATTTTTGCCCATTTTTTGCAGGTTTTATTCTTTTTTTTGACTAAATCTGAACTATTTATGGAAGTTTCTAGCCTGGTTTAACCTTTTCCTTGCTATTTCTAAGCTGGATTGAGCTATATCTAACCATTTTCTTGCGCAATACTGACTCTTTTTAAGCCCTTTTGGCCATTCCCAAACCCTTTCTGTCCAGGTCTTAACCAATGTCTTTCTATTTCTAACCTGGTTTTGCCCTTTCTTCCCTTGGTTTAAACCATTTTTGGCCCCTTCTAACCCATTTTAAGTCTTTTTTGGGTATTTCTAAACAATTGCTGGTCATTCTTATCTTATTTTTGCCCATTTCTTACCAGTTTTATGCCATTTTTGACTAAGTCTGAACAGTTTCTTGCCATTTCTAGTTTGGTTTAGTCTTTTCGTAGCTATTTCTAAACTGGTTTAGACTAGTTCTGACCCTTTTTTGCCCAGTTCTATCTCCTTTTAAGTCATTTTGGCCATTTCCAAACCATTTCTGTCCATTTCTTACTAATTTCCTGTCATTTCTAACCCATTTTTGCCCTTTCCTGACTTGGTTTAAACCATTTTTGGCTTTTTCTAACCCATTTTTGAATCTTTTTTTGGCTATTTCTAAGCAACTGCTGGTCATTCTTGTCTTATTTTTGGCCATTTCTTGCAGGTTTTATTCCATTTTTGGCTAAATCTGAACTATTTATGGAAGTTTCTAGCCTTGTTTAAGTCTTTTTTGGCTATTTCTAAACAATTGCTGGTCATTCTTACCTTATTTTTGCCCATTTTTTGTAGGTTTTATTCCTTTTTTGGCTAAATCTGAACTATTTATGGAAGTTTCTAGCCTGGTTTAAGTCTTTTTTGGCTACTTCTAAACAATTGCTGGTCATTCTTACCTTATTTTTGCCCATTTTTTGTAGGTTTTATTCCTTTTTTGGCTAAATCTGAACTATTTATGGAAGTTTCTAGCCTGGTTTAAGCTTTTCTTACCTATTTCTAGACTGGCTTGAGCTATATCTAACCCTTTTTTTTTTGTGCAATACTGACTCTTTTTAAGCCCTTTTGGCCATTCCCAAACCCTTTCTGTCCAGTTCTTACCAATGTCTTTTCTGTTCCTAACTCAGATTTTGCCCTTTCCTGACTTGGTTTAAACCATTTTGGCTTTTTCTAACCCATTTTAAGTCTTTTTTGGCTACTTCTAAACAATTGCTGGTCATTCTTACCTTATTTTTGCCCATTTTTTGTAGGTTTTATTCCTTTTTTGGCTAAATCTGAACTATTTATGGAAGTTTCTAGTCTGGTTTAAGCTTTTCTTACCTATTTCTAAACTGGCTTGAGCTATTTCTAACGCTTTTTTGCGCAATACTGCCTCTTTTTAAGCCATTTTGGCCATTTTCAAAGGGTTTTTCTCCATTTCTTACAAATTTCTTTCTATTTCTAACCTGTTTTGGCCCTTTCCTGACTTGGTTTAACCCAGTTTTGCTTCTTTATAACCCATTTAAAATCTTTTTTTGGCTATTTCTAAGCAATTGCTGGTCATTCTTATCTTATTTTTGCCCATTTCTTGCAGGTTTTATTCCATTTTTGGCAATTTCTGAACAATTTATGGAAGTTTCTAGCCTGGTTTAAGCTTTTCTTACCTATTTCTAAGCTGGCTTGAGCTATATCTAACCCTTTTTTTACACAATACTGACTCTTTTTAAGCCCTTTTGGCCATTCCCAAACGCTTTCTGTCCAGGTCTTACCAATGTCTTTCTATTTCTAACCTGGTTTTGCCCTTTCCTCCCTTGGTTTAAACCATTTTTGGCCCTTTCTAACCCTTTTTAAGTCTTTTTTGGCTATGTCTAAACAATTGCTGGTCATTCTTATCTTATTTTTGCCCATTTCTTACCAGTTTTAAGCCATTTTATGGCAAATTCTGAACTATTTATGGAAGTTTCTAGTTCGTTTAACCTTTTCCTAGCTATTTCTAAACTGGCTTGAGCTATTTCTAACCTTTTTTTGCGCAATACTGACTCTTTTAAAGTCATTTTGGCCATTCCCAAACCCTTTCTGTCCAGTTCTTACCAATTTTTTTTTCTGTTCCTAACACAGCTTTTGCCCTTTCCTGACTTGGTTTAAACCATTTTTGGCCCTTTCTAAACCATTTTAAGGCTTTTTTGTCTATTTCTAAGCAATTGCTGGTCATTCTTATCTGATTTTTGCCCATTTCTTGCCTGTTTTAAGCCATTTTATGGCAATTTCTGAACTATTCTGAACTATGCTGAACTGAATGTTCTAAACTGACTTGAGCTATATCAAACACTTTTTTTGCGCAATACTGACTCTTTTTAAGTAATTTTGGCCATTTTCAATCCATTTTTCAACATTTCTTACCAATTTATTTCTATTTCTAACCCGTTTTGGCCCTTTCCTGACTTGGTTTAAACCATTTTTGGTTCTTTATAACCCATTTCAAATCTTTTTTTTGGCTATTTCTAAGCAATTGCTGGTCATTCTTATTTTTGTCCATTTCTTGCAGGTTTTATTCCATTTTTGGCAAAATCTGAACTATTTATGGAAGTTTCTAGCCTGGTTTAAGCTTTTCTTAGCTATTTCTAAACTGGCTTGAGCTATTTCTAACCCTCTTTTTGCACAATACTGCCTCTTATTAAGCCATTTTGGCCATTCCCAAACCCTTTCTGTCCAGTTCTTACCAATTTCTTTCTATTTCTAACCTGGTTTTGCCCTTTCCTGACTTGGTTTAAACCATTTTTGGCCCTTTCTAACTCCTTTTAATTTTTTTTTGGCTATTTCTAAACAATTGCTCGACATTCTTATCTATTTTTCCTATTTCTTAGTAATTTTATGCATTGTTGACTAAGTCTGAACTATTTCTTGCCATTTCCAGCCTGGTTTAACCTTTTCCTAGCTATTTCTAAACTGGCTTGAGCTATTTCTAACCCTTGTTTGCCCAATTCTAACTCTTCTTAAGTCATTTTGGCCATTTCCAAGCCATTTTTTTCCTATTCTTACCAATTTCTTTCTGTTTCTATACCATTTTTGCCTATTTCTAACCAGGTTTAAACCAGTTTTGGCTCTTTCTGACTCTTTTTAAGTTTTTTTTGGCTATATCCTAACAATTGCTGGTCATTCTTGTCTTATTTTTGCCCATTTTTTCTTGCAGGTTTTATTCCATTTTTGGCTAAATGTCAACTATTTATGGAAGTTTCTAGTCTGGTTTAAGCTTTTCTTACCTATTTCTAAACTGGCTTGAGCTATTTCTAACCCTTTTTTTGCGCAATACTGCCTCTTTTTAAGGCATTTTGGCCATTTTCAAAGGATTTTTCTCCATTTCTTACAAATTTCTTTCTATTTCTAACCTGTTTTGGCCCTTTCCTGACTTGGTTTAACCCATTTTTGCTTCTTTATGACCCATTTAAAATCTTTTTTTGGCTGTTTCTAAGCAATTGCTGGTCATTCTTATCTTATTTTTGCTCATTTCTTGCAGGTTTTATTCCATTTTTGGAATTAAAGTATTTAATTATTTACACATTCATGCTTCTTTGTGCAGATGTGAAAGAATAAATACCCATAAAGTCTCAGAAGTGACACTTATCCTGGGCTGAGTCGTGGTAGCGATGTGGTTTTCTCCCCTGACCTGTCCCAGATAACTGGAACTATAGATGCTTGTCACTCCAGGCAATGTATTGTCCCCTCTGGTTTGTGCTCTGTGGAGAGATGAGGTTATTGTGAAGCCATGAAACTCTTGGGCTTCAACCTTTGGGGTCCCTCTCAACCTCACATGAGATTCAAACAGCTTGTTTCTTAACATGCCCTGGAGAATGTTACTAAATCACAGAATCAGGCAGTGCTTTGGGTTAGAAGGGACTTTAAAGCTCACCTAGTTCCACCCCACCTACCTTCCACTAGCCCAGGCTGCTTGAAGCTGGTTGCTGTGTTAGTAAAACAAATCCACCTGGTCCCTGGTGTGGTGTTTTATTTATTTATTTAAGTATATTTTCTGTCTTAAATCTAAACCTGAAAGGTCAGAGTCCGATGGGAAGAGGGGTAAAAAGCAGAATTACAGGAATGCAAGAGTTAACGTGTGGACACTTGTGTCAGTTTTAAGCTCAGCAGGTCTGTGGCTGAACTGTGCCACAGCGTTTAAACTGTGATGCTTGGATCTAAATGGTTGTAATTCCTTGTCTTGAAACAGAGAGAATGTGAGGTCGAGGAAGGAGGTGTTGGAATGAGCTTGACTCAAGAGAACGCTGGGAGGAAGGAGGAGGGTGGGAAGTGAGAGATGATAACCCCAGCTCTGAGAGAAGCGCTCACAAATCAAGGTGAGGTTCTGCAAAGAGCAGATGGTGGCCCAGGCTTTGAAGTCTTAGCGGTGGACTTTTAGCAAGCCAAGTGAGAGACGGTGTTCTTTGTTAGAGGTACTGCTGTGGAGCCTCAGTCATGGCAGGCTCTGAGCAGGGGCAGGAGAGGGCTTAGGCAGGGGCCGTTGGTACCTGCTCATTTCAGGGAGGAACCTGCAGCTGGGTAATACACCCGAGTGTGATGCACTCTGAGTGTGGTGAGTGTATCAGAGTTCAAAGGGTTTCATGTAGCTGCTAAGCAGCTTGGGAGAGAAGATGATAGTCCCACATGCCTTTAGCTCCTTTAGGGTGTGTGTTCCTCTAAGACTACTTAAAGATCAGCTTTGCCCCTGCTTTTAACTTCTGTTTCAATCTCTGATTTTGTTACTGAAACTTTATTTGCAGAGAAGAAGGTAGTTCAAATGAACTTTACCAATCCACTGCTGATCAGATGAGGGCCTTCCCACAAGCTGTAGAGAACTTAATGGCCTTTTCAAACCAAAGGAGGACAAGCTTGAGAAGAGCTGGACTGAGGGCCCTGCAGTTCAGAAGCCTCAGTTCTGAGCGGCAGAGCCAGGAGAAGGGTGATGGGAGCTTCTGTTCAGTTGGAGACTGAAGGCAGTTTGGTTTAATTTCTTTTATTTCTTTCTGTCCTGTGTGAGTCCAGCAGCTGTGGGATCCCAACACCTTTGCTCCCCAAGATTGGTCTGAGCTTTTGTCAATGACTGGTGATGTGTTTGCCCACGGTCATTGTTTTTTTTTGCACTGGCATTAGTACAGCTATAAAATAAAGAGCCATTCATTTCATTCGTAGTGCGAAGGAACAAAGCGAAGGCTTGGCAAGGAGTGGCAGTGACTTTGGTCTCCTCTTTGTGTCCATCATGGTGCTGCTGGGACCAGTGGAGAGGTTATAGGGGGCTGGTTCAAAACATCTTTTCGGTTTCAACTCTGAAGGCTGCAATGTGGCAGGGAGCCTGCAGTGTGCTGCAGAGCAGCCGCAGCACTGTGACAACCTTAGATTTCTTGTTTATTCATTTATTTAGTTACTAGTGTCTGTGTTTGATCCAGAAGTCTCATTGTTCTGCCTGCCTGCAGGCGGTTGAGGGGACTGGTGGTTCTGGCAGGCGTGGAGTGGGCTGCTGGAGACAGGGCTGTCTAGAAGTGGGCAGTGGGGAGGGAAGCGTTCTTGTCTGCTGCAAGTCCCTTGCTTCTTAGGTTGGAGGGGCTGCTGCCCCTATGGAAGGGTGCACCAAGTCCCCCCAGGCAGCTCAGGTGCTGCTTTGCCACAGAGGGGCCTGAGATGGGCTGGTGAGACTGCCCTGGCTGTTCTGTGGTGCAGGGTCTGTGCTGGCTCTGCGTTGTGCCGTGGCAGTCACCGGGGTGTTTCACACTGGTTCACTTTCTGACCGCATCTGTATTGGTTTGGTTTTGGGCAGTGAATGAAACTGTGCTTTTCTTATGGTCTTATGGTAATAATTCCTTATGGTTTATTACTTTTTCAAGTTCCCTTAGGTGGTTTCATCAGCAAATGTCATCTTTTGTCAGGTGGACACCAGATTTAATTGCTGAAAGGCCAAGTCTCCATTGTGCTTGTATTATTTAGTATTTTCCTTGCGTTAATCTGATGATACATTCTGAAATTGAGTTTCCCCTTTTCCCTCCCCTCCCCGCCCCCCAGTATTTGTCATCCTCTCTGTGTAGTTAAGTAACATTTGGGTTAGTTGGCTTTAACTGGGGAGTAAGAAGGAGGCAGGGTTGGAATTGTTTTGAAAGCTATAGATGAGTTTTTGTCTGCCCTATAGAAGGGCATCACCTGCTTACTGCTGTAGTGCAGTATTGGATAATTTCAATCAATGGAGCTACAGCATTTTGCAAAGTGATGGATACAGGTATTTTCAAGTCCTCATTTCAGGAGGCCACTTAGTTTTACCAAAGTCATTTGGACATATTCATAGATGTGAGGTTTTCTCCACTTCACCGATTCAGAATGAAATTAATTGTGCTGAAACGCTTGACTGAATTTAAATTTTAGAGTAATTCTTGTGCCTCTTCCTCCATTGATGCATCTGTTAAAACTGTATGGTTTTGTTCTCTTGAATTTGTCTGGGGTTCTGTGTTGGGGTTTTTTCCCCTCCCAGAAAGAGGCATAAGGTCACGGTCACTCACTATTTCATTAGAATTAGCTTTTTTCAGGGACTGTGACCTTACCTTGTTGAAGCCACTTTGGAAGCTTTTTACCCGTACGGGAAACAACTTGTGTCATGACATGGCCAAGCCTGGGATTCTTCTTCCTCTTCGTCGTGCGCTTGCAGAACTCTTCCTTGTTACAGAAAACAGAGTTAGTGTAAGCAGTTCCTGTACTTGCATCCCTCCTCTCCCCAGTGCCCAGAATGATACATAGTTCAGTGTTAAATTAAAAGCAGTTTTCCTTTACCTTGGCAAAGTTCATCAGAGCTTTAGAACCATTAAATGTTTCAGAAACATGAAAAACTTTCTCTTGCGGAGTCTGGCAGCAAATTCTACTAGAGGAGCCATGCTGTTGCCATATCCATTGTGGAGCCTTATATAATAGTCCTGACTGCTCCTTATGCACTTCAGGCAGCAAGCCCTACAGCCACTCTTTATTCTGAGAGGAATGCTGCTTTAATAATTAATTTAAAGTTATTTAAATGTGCTTTACCTTGAGTTGGTTTTGCACATTACGTAGGAACAGTTTGTAAGGAACTGATTTCTGTGTTCACAAACTGTGTTCTAGTCAGGGAGAGTCTTCTGTGTAGTTCAGATACCTTTGGTTCATGGGGACTACTGTAATGATCAGCATTTTAATGATAATGAGTAGGATGATATCTTTGCTAGAAGTGTTGGTGTTCACTGAAGGCTTTGTTGCAGGAGCTTGGATCTCTACAAGAGTATTTGCTTGCCTTAAATACTGAAGATCAACTTCATCGCTGCACAGCACAGGTAATAAGATTGCACAACCTGAGTGATGTGTGGGTTTGCAATATCTTTCTGACAGGCAGAGATAATGAATGGTTTCTGACTGCCCAGTGCAGTTGTATAAAGTAGAGATAAATGTACTTTGACTTCCCAATATCCTGAAAGGCTTCTGAAATACGTGAATGAACTACGCACAAATGTTCTCCTTTCCTAGTCAGCTGATGTGCCACAAAGTGGCTGTTGGGTGTCATCTGGTTTACCAAAGTGACCTCTCAAGTGCCAAAAGGTGGGAATGGGGATGGGGGCTGGTCTTTCAGTAGCTGGAAATGCAGTTGACTTGCTGGAACTGCCTGGATACATGAGAATTGTTGCACTACTAACTTCTTAGGTTGGAGGGGCTGCTGCCCCTATGGAAGGGTGCACCAAGTCCCCCCAGGCAGCTCAGGTGTTGCTTTGCCACAGAGGGGCCTGAGATGGGCTGGTGAGACTGCCCCTGCTGTTCTGTGGTGCAGGGCCTGTGCTGGCTCTGCGTTGTGCCGTGGCAGTCACAGGGGTGTTTCACACCGGTTCACTTTCTGACTGCGTCTGTATTGGTTTGGTTTTGGGCAGTGAATGAAACTGTGCTTTTCTTATGGTCTGTAGAAGTGGCCACTTGGAGAAGGAAAGCAATGCTGGAGGGATGGTCACCTTCCTACCCTATTTTTTTTTGACACAAAGGGCAGCTCCCCAGAGAAGTTGTGATGTTCCAGGGACAGAATTCATTATCCTAAAATCATAGAATCCCAGCCTGCTTTGGCTTGCAAGGGATCGTAAAGCTCATCCAGTTCCAGCCCCCTGCCACGGGCAGGGACACCTTCCTCTAGAGGAGCTTACTCCAAGCCCCATCCAACCTGGCCTTGAGCCCTGCCAGGGATGGGGCAGCCGCAGCTTCTCTGGGCACCCTGTGCCAGTGCCTCAGCACCTTCACAGGGAAGAACTTGTGGCTAAGACCTCATCTCAGTCTCCTCTCTGGCAGGTTAAAATGGATATTAAAAAAACTTCTAGAATGTCCCTCTGAAAATTCTGGGGGAAAAAACCACCTCAGCACAGAAGCTAAATTGAAGCCTGTTTCTAGTTTTCCTAATCTATTGATTTCTCAAGGAAAATATTCATCCGCTTGGTCATTGAACAGAATGAGTAGCTGGAAATTTGATAAAAAAAAGCATTTCTGGGCTTTGATCTCCTTAAGAGAAATGGTGCAAAGTGTCTGAAGTCAATCAGCAGCAAAATGAAAAGGAATCCGCATGAATGTGTACGTGAGGCATCATCAGAGCTACTTTTGCATCAGCACAACTTTCACTGTGTGGTGAGCAGCCGGCAGTGCTTAGAGGGCTAAATAATCCTTATTGAGGACGAGCAGTTCTGAAGAGCACGGTTCATGTCCGCCTCAGCTCTCTCTTATAATATAGATAAATCAGTTCTGATGTGATCGCAATTGGAAAGAATCGTGTGCGTTATTTTCAAAATGATGAGTCTTGTTTTACATCAACCTCATCTTTATCCAAAATGCTCTGTAAACGGTTGTTTGGGGCTCTTCTCTTCTGCAAGAAACCTTGCAATATCATCTTTTTGGAAAATTGAGGGATAATCTGCTTCATTCAAGAGCTAGGTTTGCTTCAGCGCTCTGTTTTTCTACTTTGCCAAAACCCATGTGTGAATGATTATCGCATGATACTCTAAAGCCTTCTAATGTTGCATGTACACATATATGCTATTAGCTGCAGCAATGACATTTTTATGACCTTTAGGTGAGGTAGTTCATATCTTCACAGATTTGGGAAAACAGTAATGGTGCTTTTCTTTCACTTGGCTTAACTACCTTTTTAACTGTGAGCCGTCAGCACATTCACTGAATTATGACAGTAGAAAAGTATGCAGAACTTTGATCCTGGACTAGACAGTAATTGAGAAAAGCTAAAAGAGCTCTTCTGCAGCCGCAGGGGTATTTTTAAGAAAGGATGCATTCATGCCTGTCTTTCCTAGAACCAAGTATGAAGACGAAATAGAGCACTGTGGGCTTTCGGGAAAATAAGCAAGCCTGATGTTTTATCATCTTTCTTGGGTTTAATACATATCTCTACAAAGTCTGAGTCAAACGTTTATTCTGACCTGGGTTTAAATTCTCTGTTAGTGTAGAAATAGCAGATAGTACACACTAAAGTTCAAGACGTGCTGTTAAGCAGGTTTGATGCTTGAATGCTTCATGTAACCTTCAGGACATAGGTAATGTTTTACACAAAAGTACTTTTGGGAGTACAAAAGGAAAGAGAAAAAAAAGCTTATGAGTGTTATTTTTGAAGGGTGTTATTTTTTTATCAGTAGACTGTTTTCACTTAAAGGGTTGTTTTTCAAAACGCCCAAATAGAAGATGCCTTTTTGTTTGTATCCTGCATTTGTTTGAGTAAGGCTCTAATTACCTTACAATCCAAGGTTTTGAATTTAGTTTCACATAGCTGAATTTCCATATGTCACAGATGAATCACAATTTTTATTGTTGAATTTGGTTACTACTCCTGTATTTTCCCTTCTAAAGTATAAGAGATCCTTCTATTCTGAGACTTGTACAAACAATTGAGCTCTTTTTGTTTTAAATAATAATGAACAAATATTTTCATAATTTTGATAACATTTATGTTTCATTGTCAGTTGTGTTTAAAGTTAATTCCATTTCCTTTTTTAATGCCATCTCTTATCTGGGCTTCATAAAAAGAAGTGTGGCCAGCAGGTAGGGGTGATTCTTCCTCTACTCTGCTCATGCAAGATCCCATCCAGAGTACTGTGTTCAGCTCTGGAGTCCTCAGTACAGGTCCAGAGCAGAGGGCCACAAAAGTAATCACTGGGATGGAGCACCTCTGTTACGAGAAAAGGCTGCGAGAGTTGGGCTTGCTCAGCCTGGAGAAGGCTCTGGGAACACTTTATTGCCCTTTTTCAGTACTTAAAGGGGGCTTATACAAAAGACAGAGGCTTTTTGATGAGCCTGAAGTGACAGGACAAGGGGCAATTTGTTTTTATCTGAAAGAGGGTAGGTTTAGATTGCATATAATGAAGATGGTTTTTACAAGGACCTACACACACCTTTTCACAAGGTGTTACAAGGTTTTTTCACAAGGTGGTTTTTTTTTTTACAAGGTTTTACACACACACACACACACACACACCTTTTTACAAGGGTGGTAAGAAACTGGGAAAGGTTTCCCAAAAAGCTGTTGATGCCCCATCTTTGGAAGTGTTCAAGGTCAGGTTGGATGAGCTTTGCACAACCTGACCTAGTGAAATGGTAAGCTCGTGGTAAGAAGGTTGGACTAGATGATCTTTAAAAGCCCCTTCAAACACAAATCGTTCTTTGAGGTCTACAATTTTGTTTTTTTTTTTTTTTTTAAATATAAAATTATGACCTTTTTTTTAGAAGATTAGTAAGGTGAAATCCCCCCTGCTTTAAATCTGGAAATCTGTAGGTGAAGTTGTCACCTCAGGTCACTTTATACTCAAAGAAGGCAATACATGTCTTTTTGGCTCTGATTCATAGATTTTATTTTGATATCTGTATAAAGTCAGTCTGCTTGGTTTGTTGTTTTGTTTTTTTTTAGGTATCTAAATAAGAAAGTGGGCAAAAAAGAACGATTGCACTGCCATGGAGTCTGGTGGAATCCCAGAATCACACAGTGGCTGAGGTCGGACGGGAGCTCTGAAGGAAGTCTTGTCCAATCATAGACTTTGTTTTTATTAATTTTATCTGATTTCACTGAACCATACCCAGCCAGCTTTAGAGGATCCGAGGATGGTTTCCACAACGCCTCTGGGCAACCTGCAGCAGTCCTCAGTCACCCTCACGTTACAGAAGTGTTTCCTTTTCTTCAAATGGAGCCGGTGAGATTATTACCTTGTAAAAATATTCACTTTAAGTAGATCCTGACTAGTGATTGCCTGTTTAACACATGAATGTGTTCTAGAGTCTTTCATTGTTACAGCAAATCTATTGTAATAATTTCTGAAAGATTAAATAACATGCAGAGTTAAAAGCTGAAGTATCACCTTGGAAAACATTTAAGAAAACTTCAAACGTTACCTGCAGGTTGTTACTTGTTTGAAATTGCATGGGGTTTGTGAAGAATTTGATCAAAATTTAAATATAAAAGCAAGATCACAAAGGTTTACTTTTTAAAGGTTACGTGCACTGGAAATTCATTAGCTTTTTTTTTTTTTAAATCCGGAGTTAAAATAGGTAAGGATGTTTTTAAAGTACAGTGTGTGGCTGAAGTTAAACACATACTTCAGGGATCTGCTGGACTTTCACCTAAATCTGTAATCAGATTTGTGAAAAAGAATAGTTAAAAACCAGCTATTTACAAGTATCAATTTCAGGGGGCTTTTTTATTACTGTTGAGTAATCTCTTCCTCATACTATTCTCACTATCCTCTGCTTAATAAAAACCACGTGTTCATGTTATTAACATTCAAAGCCCCCTTTTGCAGAACTTTTCCCAAGCACAACAGCAGACAAATCAAGATACTGACAGCTCTGTAAGAAGCTGAAAAAGTATCCTAATGTCAAATGAGAAATTGTCTGAGAAAAGAGGCTGGGTTGACAATATTAGTAGTGCCTGTATCTACGTCATCTGGTTCTAGCAATATCGCTTGGTACTCAAGGAACGGAGAGGGAGACAGCCAGTGCCCCCCTTTGTTCCAGCAGCGCAGATATGGGATGTGATACCAGGACGGTCATCTTTTGTCCCATGGTACATCTTTGAGCTTCCTGGATATTTAGGACTATGGCTGCTACGGCCCGTAAGCATCCAGGCCATCCTTTGCTTACTTCATCTAGTTGCTTTGAGAAGTAAGCTAGAGCCCTTTTCTGGGGTCCTGCATTTTGAGCTAGGACTGCGAGGGCTACGCCTTGTCTCTCATGTGAAAATAACCCAAAAAGGGTTTGGTGACATGTGGCAGTCCGAGGGCTGGGGCCCCCTAGTAATTCCTTCTTTAATTCCTTAAATGCCTGTTTTGCTTCCCCAGTCCACTGTAATTCCCTTGTTTGTGCTTGCCGCAATTGGTATAGGGGTTTTCCTACTATACCCTAATTCTAGATCCAGAGTCGACACAAACGTGTCATGCCGAGAAATGTCCCAAGTTCCTTAGGTGTCTTGGGCTGAGGGGTTTGGCAGATCGTTTCTTTGCGTTCTTGTCCTAATCTCTGCTGCCCCCTGAGACCTCATAGCCCAGGTAGGTGACTTCTTGCTTCATTATTCGTGCCTTCTGCTGAGATACCTTATATCCTTTAAGTCCCAGAAAATTTAACAGGCTTACTGTCCATTCCTCACAGCTGTTTGAGGTTTCGGTGGCTATCACAGGTCGTCCACATATTGGAGCAAAAGTCCTTCTGCAGTGGGTGCCGTCCAGTCCTCAAGGTCTTTTGCCCATTCATTTCCAAATAAGGTTGGGCTATTTTTGAAGCCTTGGGGTAACATAGAGCAGGTGAGTTGGGGTTTCCGACCTGACTCTGCATTTTCCCATTCAAAAGCAAACAATTTTTGGCTCTCTGGCTCCAAGGGCAGGCAGAAGAAGGTATCTTTTAAGTCTAAAACAGTAAACCAAACAAGATTCTCTCTTAGTTTTGTTAACAAAGTATAAGGGTTGGCCACTGCAGGATAAAGGTCTTCTGTTATTTTATTGGTAGCTCTTAGGTCCTGTACTAATCCCTAACTTTTCCCATCCGGTTTGTGGATTGGCAAAACGGGGGTGTTACATTCAGGTTCCCATTCTACTAAAAGGCCAAATTTGAGAAAGGAATCTATTACAGGTTTAATTCCTTTCCGGTCCCCTAGTTTGAGGGGGTATTGTTTGATTCTTACCAGTTGTGCCTGGGGCTTCAGCCTGACTTGGATCGGTTTGGCGTGCTTTGCCTTACCCGGTATTCCGTCGGCCCGCACTCCTGGGTAGACGTGATCCAGGATGTCCAAGGGGACCTGTTTTGTTACCTGTAGCTGGATTAGAGCTAAACATTTCGATTAAGTGATCGTCTCTACTTTGTATTTCACCATTTTTAAACTTGATCTCTGCTTCCAATTTTTCTAATAGATCCCTTCCTAAGAATGATTTTGGGGCATTTGGCATATATAAAAATGCATGCGTTCCTATCATTTTACCCATTTTACACCGGCGCGGTCGCATGTATGGTACCTTCTGTGGCTGGCCTGTCGCCCCAATCCCATTTAAAGATTCGTTATCAATCAAAGCTAATTGTTGATTTAACACAGCAAACGTAGCTCCGGTGTCTACTAGAAATGCTGCTAAGTTTGTGTCTTCTTTGCCCAGCTTCATTATAAGCAGGGGGTTGGCCGGGGTTCGACCCTCTGGTCCCCCCTATTCTATTTCTGATTCAGCAGGGCGTGGGAGGTGTCCCTCTCCCTTCTCAGTCTGGGACACTGGCTTTTCCAGTGCCCTGCCTGTTTACAAAAAGCAGACTGATTAGGCCGTACCCTATTATTAGGGGCCCTCATTCTACGACCCCAAAAGCAATCTTCCCATGTGCCTTGAGTTTTCCCATTTCCCTGATAGTTTCTTTACCTTAAGGCCACAGTGGTGGCATGAGTAATTGCTTGACTTAGCTTTTTCCTTTCATTACCGTCTCGGTTGCGGTACACCCTCCGTGCTTCCTCAGTAAGCCTTTCAATATCTTTCTGGTGCTCTGCTCTAAGGTTTTCTAGTTTCTTTCTAATATCATCTGAGGATTGTCCTCGAAAGACGGGTATCAGCTGCTGCCTTCCAAGGGCTCTGGAGGGGTCCAGGGTAGCTCATTTTTGCATTGCCTCCCATAATCTATCCAGAAATTCCGTAGGAGTTTCACCTGTGTTTTGTTTGACAGCATATAAAGCTCCCCAATTCACGGACGGACCTAGGAATTGCTTGTTCCAATCTAAATGCAATCCGTGTTCGATACCTTGTGAGAAGTTGATAATGGTTGGGGTTATTCTAATCCCATTGTGGTTTAACTGCAGGGTCAGAATCGTCTGCCTTTCCTTGCAATGCCTGTGCAGCGATTAATGCCTGAACATGAGTTCTGGTGGCTTTAAGTATTAGTTCCTTTTCAGTGTCTGTGAGTGCCCTCATGTCATAGGTGTTGGGGATTGTGCCTTCATTGTCTGCCAGCCCTGCCACCGCTGCTGGCTCCTTGGGGCAGCTGCCTTCCACCATGTTCTCTGACACAACAGGGGGAGCACTGAACAAGGCACTCATACCATGGGTGTTGGGGATGATGTCCTTGTTCCCCATCCCTGCCACGGCTGCTGGCCCCTTGGAGCTGTTGCCCTTCACCACTTTCTCAGACCCATCTGGGAGAGCACTGAGCAAGGCATTCATCCTATGGGTGCTGAGGATGCTGTTCTGACTATTCCCCAGCCCTGCCACAGCTGCTGGTTCCTTGGGGCAGCTGCTCTCCACCGTGTTCTCAGTCAGGTCAGGGAGAGCACTGAGCAAGGCAGACAAATCATAGACCCCAGGGATGGTGTCCCTATTGTCTGCCAGCCCTGCCACCGCTGCTGGCTCCTTGCGGCAGCCGCCTTCCCCCACGTTCTCAGGCACATCAGGGGAGCACTGAGCAAGGCACTCATACCATGGGTGTTGGGGATGGTGTCCTCATGGTTCCCCAGCCCTGACACAGCTGCTGGCTCCTTGCGGCAGCCACCTTCCCCCATGTTCTCTGTCAGGTCAGGGGGAGCACTGAGCAAGGCAGACAAGTCATAGACCCTAGGGACGGTGTCCTCATTGTTCCGCAGCCCTGCCATTGCTACTGGTTCCTTGTGGCAGCCGCTCTCCAATACATTTTCAGGAACATCAGGGAGAGCACTGGGCAAGGCACTCCTATCGTGGGTGTTGGGGATGGTGTCTGCATTGTTCCCCAGCCCTGCCACGGCTGCTGGCTCTTTGGAGCTGCCACCCTTCACCGCTCTCTCAGGCACATCAGGGAGAGCACTGAACAAGGCACTCCTCTCATGGGTGCTGAGGATGCTGTTCTGACTATTCCCCAGCCCTGCCATGGCCGCTGGCTCCTTGGGGCAGCTGCTCTCCACCGCGTTCTCAGTCAGGTCAGGGAGAGCATAGAACAAGGCAGACAAATCGTAGACCGCAGGGACGATGTCCCCATTGTCTGCCAGCCCTGCCACCGCTGCTGGCTCCTTGCGGCAGCCGCCCTCCGCCGCATTCTCAGTCGGGTCAGGGAGTGCACCGAGTAAGTCAGTCAAATCGTAGACATCAGGGACATTGTCCTCGCTGTTCTCCAGCGCCGCCGCCGCTGCTGCTGGCTCCTTGGGGAGCTGCTGGAGTTGGGCAGGCTCAGCAGAGACTGGCAGCCCCGGGACAGAGGGCAGCACACAGGCACGCACAGGAGGCGGCGTGGCCGGAGCGGTGAAGCTCACGCCGGGTACCTCCGATGCCGTGGGCAGCTGGAGAGGGAGCCTCTCTGTTGGGAGAAGCAGAGAGGTGCTGGGGTGAGAGTTTGGCAGGCAGAGCCGGCTGGGGTTTACCTGTAGGGCAGGAGCACCAGGAGGAGCGGGAGCTGCTGCTGTACCTGCCCCGGCAGTTGGTCAGTGCCGGTTGGGCGGGGGCCAACTGCCCCCTCCCTCGGGTTCCGCCCCAGTTCCACGAGTCCTGGCTGCTTCAGCAGCCTCGCGGGGCTTTGCTTTGTCAGCCCCAGCAGCTGCCCCTCGCAATGCTTTCCTGCCCTGCTGGTGATCTCCTGGCCTAAACGAGGCTTTCCCGTGCCGGCTGTGGTTTGGGGGAGGTGAATTTCATGTGCGAGGGGAAGGGATGGGGCCGGCACCGCTGGCCCTGGGATGCTGATGTGCGTGTTTCCCAATCTTCCCCAGTGGTGGAAGTGGGAAGGGGGCTTGTGGCACTTCTGGGTTGTTTTTTCCTGCCCGCTCTCAGGAGACTGATCCCCCTGGGATGGCATCTTTGCTGCCTCTCGCCACCCTGTCACTGGCGTTTGGGACCCACAAGGCATGTTATGAAAATTCTCTTCCCCCTAGCTACTAGATCAACCAGTCTTTAAAGTATTAATAAATAGCTCTTTTATTTATATACGTCTCCATATATTTCTATGTACACTGTAAAGTGATGAGGTAGTGGATTTTCCCTGGAAGCCTCAGCCCAGCCCTGGAACTAGGACTTTTCTTAAGGGTATCTTATCGACTTATTATCTATTTGACTCCTCTGTGACCCCTCTCTGACTCCCCTATGACGCCTCTATGACACTCTGACACCTCTGTGACTGCTCTATGACCCCTGTGTGGTTCCTCTATGAGTTTTGGGGCTGTTTTGGCCTGGTTTTCAGGGTGCTTTGGGTGTTTTGGGCTCTTTTAGGGATGTTTTGGGGTGTTTTCTGGTGTTTTGAGGGTGCTTGGGGTTGTTTCAGGGTGCTTTGGGGGTGTTAAACTGTTGTGGAGGGGGTTTGGGCTGGTTTTGGGGTGTTTTGAGCTGTTTCAGGGGTGTTTTGGAGTGGTTTTGTAGTGGTTTGGGCTGTTTGAGACTGCTTTGTGGGTGTTTTGGGATGTTTTGGGCTGTTTTGCAGATATTTTTGGCTGGTCTGGGGGTGTTTTGGACTGCTTTGGGGTGTTGTAGGGGTGTCTTGGAATGTTTTGGGGTGTTTTGGGGATATTTTGGGCTGGTTTGGGTGTATTTTGGGCTGGTTTGGGTGTATTTTGGCTGTTTTGGGCTGGTTTTGTGGTATTTTGGCGGTTTAGGGCTGGTTTTGGGGTATTTTAGGCTGGTTTGGTCTGGTTTTGGGGTGCTGACGTGCCACCCCCCAGTGCAAAGGGCTGTGTCCCTGTTCTCTCTTATGGAACCGGTGCTGAGCCCCGACCCCCCCCTACCCCTGGAGAGGCCGTGGGGGGGCACCCCCCCCATCAGGTCCAGGGACCCCACTATATGGAGACCCCCCTCATGTCCCCCTTGTATGTGGGGCTGGGATCCCCCCCCAATATGGGGACACACTGGTGCCACCCCCCATTCCCCTTTGCCTTCCCCACACCCCCCCCCCAGCCTTGGACCTACCCCAGAAGGTGTCGCAGCTCGAGGCCAGGCTAAAGCAGCTCCACAGCGACCTCCAGAAGGTTCCATTTTGGGGGGGTTGGGGTGATTTGGGGCTGTTTTGGGTTCTCACTGGGTGGCACCCATAGGAGCAGCAGGACAAGGTGGTTTGGGGTGTTTTGGGGGTGTTTTGGGAGTGGTTTTGGGTGGTTTGGAGTGGTTTTGTCCTGTTTTGGGTCTGTTTTGGGGCTCTGACCCTGTATCCCACAGGTGAAGCAGGACAAGGTGGTTTTGGGGTAGTTTTGTACTGGTTTTGGGGTGTTTAGGGCCTCTGACCCTGCATCCCATATTAGAAGCAGGACAGGTGCTTTGGACTGCTTTGGGAGTGTTTTCACCTGTTTTAAGCCTGTTTTGGGGCTCTGACCCCGTGTCCCATAGGAGAAGCAGGACAAGGTGATTTTGGGGTTGTTTTAGGGTGGTTTTGTGGTTGGTTTGGGGTTTTGTGGCTGGTTTGTGGTTCTGAACCTGTATCCCGTAGGAGAAGCAGGACAAGGTGGTTTTGGTGTGGTTTGGGGGAGTGGTTTGGGAGTGGTTTTGTGTGTTTTGGGTTGTTTTTGTCCTGTTTTGGGGCTGTTTTGGGGGTTTTGGAGTGTTTTTGTCCTGTTTTGAAGCTGTTTTGGGGCTCTGACCATGTATCTATAGCAGAAACTCTACAAGGTGGTTTTGGGCTGGTTTTGGTCTGTTTCGGGTTGGTTTTGGCCTGCTTTTGGCTTATTTTTGTCCTGTTTTGGGGCTGTTTTGGGGCTCTGATCCTGTATCCCATAGAAGAAGCAGGAAGAGGTGGTTTTGGGGTGGTTTTGGCCTGGTTTTGTCCTTTTTCTGGCCTGTTTTTGGACTCTGACCGTGTATCCTGCAGGAGAAGCAGGACAAGGCAGTTTTGGGGTGTTTTGGCTCTGTTTTGTGGCTCTGACCCTGTATCCTATAGGAGAAGCAGGACAAGGTTTTTTTGGGGTGGTTTTGGGGCTATTTTGGATGTTTTGGGGTGGTTTTGGCCTGTTTTGGGGCTGTTTTGGGGTCTGACCCTGTATCCCAGAGGAGAAGCCTCACAAGTTGGTTTTGGGGTGGTTTTGGGGTCGTTTGGTGGTGTTTTGTGGCTGATTTTGCTGGTTTTGTCCTGTTTTGGGTCTGTTTTGAGGCTCTGACCCTGTATCCCATAAGAGAAGCAGGACAAGGTGGTTTTGGGGTTGGCTTGGGCTGTTTTAGGGGTGGTTTTGGGTGTTTTGGTGTGTTTTTTTCCTCTTTTTGGCCTGTTTTGGGTCTGTTTTGGGGCTCTGAGCCTGTATCCCACAGCAGAAGCAGGACAAGGTGTTTTTTTGGTGTTTTTAGGGTGGTTTGGGGTTGTTTTGGGGGTGGTTTTAAATAGGTTTTGGTTGTTTTTGTACTTTTTTGAGCCTGTTTTGGGGTTCAGAACTTGTGTCCCACAGGAGAAACAGGACAAGGTGGTTTTGGGGTGGTTTTGGGGTGGTTTTGTCCAGTTTTGGGGCTCTGACCTGTGTCCCATAGGAGAAGCAGGACAAGGTGATTTTGGGGTGGTTTTGTCCCATTTTGGGGGTTGTTTGGGGTGTTTTGGCCTGCTTTTCTCCTGTTTTTGTCACTTGGAGGTGATTTGGCCCTTGCCACGGAGCTTTGTAGCTCGAGAGATTTGCATGTGTTGGATCTGTGCAAAAGTAAGGAACTTCCTTCTGTCCAATCTCAACTTCCCCTGTTTAAGTTTTAAGCCGTTACCCCTTGTCCTATCACTGCAGTCCCTAGTGAAGAGTCCCCCTCCAGCATCCTTGGAGGCCCCCTAGAGACTGGAGGCCCCCTTGTAGACTGGAAAGACAGCTCAATCTAGACTTGTTTCCAGGGAATGAAATGGCTTTGTTAACCTTTGTATTTCTAAACTGCAGGCATGAGTAATAGTGATGGTAATACCCTAATTTTCTGTTGCTGGGCTGGGAAGCCATCAAATGGGCATATTCTCTGGACACAGTTTTGAGGTTAATGTTCTTGGTTTCCCAAAGGAAAATGTAATGATGCTGAGAGTCACATTTGCAATGTAAAGAAAAAGGGGTGTGTGTGTGAGAGAGACAGAGAGCAAGACTGAGATGGGGTTTACAGGAGACAATACATGGTCAAGAAGTTTGTTTCCTTCTGTGTGCATTTGCCAGGGGGGATGTTTCCTCATCCCCTTTGGCACTCTCCCCTGAAAGGGAGTTCAATGGCCCTGGGAGTGCCCATCACCTCCTTTGTGAGCCTGTGAGGGCTGTGGAAGACCAAAGAATGCTGACACTGGGTGAAGAAACTTGTGGTGAAGTCCTATTTGAAATGAGGCAGTGAGTGTTAAGATACAAGGTGCTTAAGGTATAAGGCTTACAGAAAAAGGGTTGTCTGCAATTTTGAGTTGCAGGCAGAAACTTGTTGGAGTCCCCAAGAATTGTTAGCTGTATTTTAAGCTACCTGCATGAGGCTGGGGTACTTAACGGTCAGATTTAAAATCAACTAAAATTGATACAGGGGTTTAGAGCTCTCCAAAAACTTCCTGGAACTTTTAAGGTGTGAAAGATTCCTGTAGGAGCACTGTGCTTTCATCTGCAGCAGCTCATTTGGCTGGGCTGGGCTGGGCTTTGACCTCTGCTGCTGTGGCTCAGAAAAGAAACTTCCTTAAATGTGGATTTGTCAGAGGGACACTTGTCCCTTTCCTTCAATTCTTTCTTCTCTAAATCTTGTCCATTGAAAAGGGTTATAATTCATAAATAACATTACAAGAGCTCTTGAGGCTTGCCTTTTCTGGGTAGGACTTGGGAGTCCCTGCTAAATAAGGGCGGAAGAAAGCAAAGTCCCTTTAAAGGTAAGCTCAGGCTGGAGCTTGTGTTTGGCTGCACTGGTGTTCTGTGGGACAAGCCCCGCAGGCTGGGCCTGCAGCTGCAGCAGCTCTCCAGGTTCTTGCTTGCAGTGGTCAGTGCAGTTTGTAGGTGGCTCTCAAGTGCCAGCACATGCTCACCTTGTCCAGTGTCCCCCTGCTCTGTGTGAAGAGCAGCTTTGGAGAGTGGGAGCTGCTTTATCTTTCTTGCTACAAGGTGAGCCACAGTTTTGCTTCCTTTGCTGATACTTGTGTTGCCAAAGCAGGCCCAGTCTTCACCTGTCCTTGTTTGTGTGTCAGAGGTGCTCTTCTGACCTCCCTCTCTTGCTGTTGGGTTGCAGAGGCTTGGCGTGAGATGGGGACTGCATTTTGGTAGGTGCTGTGGATGTGCAGGTGAGATGCAATCTTTCCAAAAAGCTCTCTCAACAGAAGAGTGGCACTAAGAGAACAGAAGTAGCATTCTCTCAGCTCTACAGAAAGAGCTGGATGCTATAACATGTCATGAAACTGTTTCTGTGTTGCATGGAGTGCTAACGTGTTCCCAACCATCTGGATTTTTTTCAATGTAATTGTGAAAAACTTTTTCTTGTAATAATGCAGTGAAGCTTTTGCCCAAGGAAATGATGTTCCTCTTTGCCACTGGCAGAGCCTTTGCCAGTGCCTGGTGGCAGCGTGGGGCTGGATCTGTGCTCCCTGTGTAGGGCTCAGTTGGGCTGGTCCCTGTGAGCCATCAGCAGTGGCCAAACAAGGATGGGTTGGTAGGTTTTAAAGGAAGAGAACTGTTATGTCTCATCTGCTGTGAACAAACATGCAGGAGAAGCCTAGGTGTGAAGCACAAGGCTTTGCTGGCAAAGCGGTTGGTGTGGTTGTGTGCATGGAACTGGGCTGTGTCCCCCTTCAGAGGGTGAAGTGCGGAATTCCTCCATCCTTTCTGGCCTGTGCTTTTGGCAAGTGGGGCTTTGGGTCGCTGCTTAAATCACATTTACCTGGATTTTAGTTGTGATTACCCTAGCAGGGAAGAAAGCAGTAAAAGTGTGACTGTATGGCCCAATGTTCAGCTGTGAGGGAGTGCCTTTTGGGCGGAGACAGGCACATTGTTAGTTCTCTTTTGTTTCCTTTGGGAATCAATCTGTATGGTGTGTGGAAGGAAGTTTCCCAAATCAAACCAACCTTGGCAGAACTGTGCAGCAGATGGAGTTGTGGTTTACTGAGCTGCTGTAAAGCTTTCCCTCCAGCCCAGCAGGGATGTTCTAGCTAGGGGAAGCAACCTTCAAGCCCTGGAGCCCTGCAGATGTATTTTTAGAGTTGCGATGTGGGAATTGTTTTATCCATGAGGATTCTGGCTGATGTTGAGCTACAGGAAAATGGGATGTTGGTAGGATCATTTAGCCACTTGTATTTCCCAGATGTGCAGCACCCTGGCAGAGTGAGGTGGTTGGATAGCAGCCCAAGTCTTCCCTTATTACGTGTCTGCATGAGTTTGGGTTTTCAAATGCTGTTGTGTACGTCCAAAACCCTCAGCACTGACTTTTGACAGGAAAGAAAGTGCAGGATTCCCCCTGTGGAGGCTGAGCTGCAGGTCTGCTTGAATAGCATCCTTCCTTTGGCTGGCAGCTAGTACCTGCTGCCTCAGCATAACGTGAGGGACCTTCTGTTACTCTGCCGCGTGGGGATGGATGTGTGGATGGAGACTTCCTTCCAGCTGGTTCTGGCATAGTGACAGAGGTTTCTGTTCCAGGAGTAAAAGCCTGGCTTCCGAGAGAGCTTCTCAGGGGCCTTCCCCATTTCAGGGACACTTGCTGAAAACACGTGCCATGAGATTTGCTCTTGATCAGGACACTCCCTCTGGCAGTGCTGAGGGGTAAGGGATTGCCAAGATGGCCATCTCTCAGCTGTCACGCTTCAACCGTTGTCTGCTTTTTGCTTCAGGCTTTTGTGCTGGTTCTGTTAGTCCTGGCTCCAGCCCTTGCTTATTGTGTTCTTAATGTGTGTGCCTTTCATTGCCTAAAAGGCCCTGGAACTTTTTGCTGGATGGGGCCACGAGAAGGCGAGGGTTTCCCTCCTGTTTGGTGTTCCTGCAGGCCGTTACCCAAGGCCCCTCTCCAGGTTTCCTGTAGCCCCTTGACTGCAGGGGGGTCTCCCCAGAACACAGCAGAGGGGGAGAATCCCCTCCCTGAGCTGCTGCTCATGCTCTGAGGTTGCAGCCCAGCACAGGGAGGGGATCTGGGCTCAAGCGCCCACTGAAGCCAGGGCATGGGGAGCTTCTCATAGACCAACACCCCCAAGTGCTTCTTCTCAGGGCTACTTTCAATCCGTTCAACCCCAGTCCAGAGGAGTCCATGGAGATGTTCTGGGGGCTGGAGCACCTGGTGGGAGCTGCCTCTGCCTGTGGGAGGGGCTTGGAGCTGGGTGGGTTTTGAGGTCCCTTCAACCCAAACCACTCTGTGATTCCATGGTTAATATTTTACTGCTGAAGCATCTTGCTGATAAATCACGTCTCAAGAAACGAGCTTTTAAACCCAACAAATGACAGGTACTTTATAGCGCTGCCTTTGAGGGAAGTTCTGCCGTGCTATAGAAAGCAATGAAATCCTGCCTAAAAATTCAGCAGAGTGAAAGGAAGTAGAAGATGGAAACAGCTTGGACCATGTTGTGTTACTGGTCATTAGAAAACACCTTCCTGAACAGCCTCCCTGAAAGTGTGAGCCAGAGTTTTATTCAAGATGAGTGGGGAAGGTAATAACCTCTGTCCCTAAATGGTCTACTCTCCTACTTCCTTTTCAAGTGCTTACGAGGAACTGTTTTGCCCTTGAACCTCTGAGTCTCTTGGTTCGTGTTGTTTTGGTTTTTTGGTTGGTTGGATGGTTTTTCTCTTTCTTTTTTCTTCTGGGGCTCCTTTATTTCTGAAATTTTGCTCAGATCCACAAGAAATCTGTGGTTTCCTTCGTCATGGCCCCAGTTGGTGGGTGGACTCAAACTGGAAGTGTTTGTATGAACTTCTTGATGTCTTTGGCATGAAGGAGGCTTGGATGGGCGATAGCCCATTTGTGAAAAGAAAAGGTGCTCAGTTGATTTTGGGTGGTTGTTTATTCATATCTCCTTTAATATTTCAAAAGCAGCCATAAGGAGCTGACAGATTACAAGCTTTATGAAATATCAAAGTAATTATTTAGACTTTCATGCTTCTTTGTGCAGATGTGAAAGAATAAATACCCGTAAAGTCTCAGAAGTGACAATTATCCTGGGCTGAGTCGTGGTAGCGATGTGGTTTTCTCCCCTGACCTGTCCCAGATAACTGGAACTATAGATGCTTGTCACTCCAGGCAATGTATTGTTCCCTCTGGTTTGTGCTCTGTGGAGAGATGAGGTTATTGTGCAGCCATGAAACTCTTGGGCTTCAACTTTGGGGTCCCACTCAACCTCACATGAGATTCAAACAGCTTGTTTCTTAACATGCCCTGGAGAATGTTACTAAATCACAGAATCACACAGTGCTTTGGGTTAGAAGGGACTTTAAAGCTCACCTAGTTCCACCCCACCTACCTTCCACTAGCCCAGGCTGCTTGAAGCTGGTTGCTGTGTTAGTAAAACAAATCCACCTGGTTCCTGGTGTGGTGTTTTATTTATTTATTTAAGTATATTTTCTGTCTTAAATCTAAAACTGAAAGGTCAGAGTCCGATGGGAAGAGGGATAAAAAGCAGAATTATGGGAATGCAAGTATTAACGTGTGGACACTTGAGTCAGTTTTAAGCTCAGCAGGTCTGTGGCTGAACTGTGCCACAGCGTTTAAACTGTGATGCTTGGATCTAAATGGTTGTAATTCCTTGTCTTGAAACAGAGAGAATGTGAGGTCGAGGAAGGAGGTGTTGGAATGAGCTTGACTCAAGAGAACGCTGGGAGGAAGGAGGAGGGTGGGAAGTGAGAGATGATAACCCCAGCTCTGAGAGAAGCGCTCACAAATCAAGGTGAGGTTCTGCAAAGAGCAGATGGTGGCCCAGGCTTTGAAGTCTTAGTGGTGGCCTTTTAGCAAGCCAAGTGAGAGACGGTGTTCTTGGTTAGAGGTACTGCTGTGGAGCCTCAGTCATGGCAGGCTCTGAGCAGGGGCAGGACAGGGCTTAGGCAGGTGCTGTTGGTACCTGCTCATTTCAGGGAGGAACCTGCAGCTGGGTAATACACCCGAGTGTGATGCACTCTGAGTGTGGTGAGTGTATCAGAGTTCAAAGGGTTTCATGTAGCTGCTAAGCAGCTTGGGAGAGAAGATGATAGTCCCACATGCCTTTAGCTCCTTTAGTTTAATTTCTTTTATTTCTTAGGATGAGAATGTGTTGAATTTGTCTTGCTTGCTAAATCAATAGAATCTCTCCTGATGCTGCTGAGACCACAGTTCTGCTATTGCACTGGAGGCACCCTGCTTCAGAGCTGGGCTCTGATTTTCTAACTGTGTCCTGTGTGAGTCCAGCAGCTGTGGGATCCCAACACCTTTGCTCCCCAAGATTGGTCTGAGCTTTTGTCAATGACTGGTGATGTGTTTGCCCACGGTCATTGGTTTTTTTGCACTGGCATTAGTACAGCTATGAAATAAAGAGCCATTCATTACATTCATAGTGTGAAGGAGCAAAGTGAAGGCTTGGCAAGGAGTGGCAGTGACTTTCGTCTCCTCTTTGTGTCCATCATGGTGCTGCTGGGACCAGTGGAGAGGTTATAGGGGGCTGGTTCAAAACATCTTTTCAGTTTCAACTCTGAAGGCTGCAATGTGGCAGGGAGCCTGCAGTGTGCTGCAGAGCAGCCGCAGCACTGTGACAACCTTAGATTTCTTGTTTATTCATTTATTTAGTTCCTAGTGTCTGTGTTTGATCCAGAAGTCTCATTGTTCTGCCTGCCTGCAGGCGGTTGAGGGGACTGGTGGTTCTGGCAGGCGTGGAGTGGGCTGCTGGAGACAGGGCTGTCTAGAAGTGGGCAGTGGGGAGGGAAGTGTTCTTGTCTGCAGCAAGTCCCCTGCTGCTTTGGTTGGAGGGGCTGCTGCCCCTATGGAAGGGTGCAAAGAGTCTCCCCAGGCAGCTCAGGTGTTGCTTTGCCACAAAGGGGCCTGAGATGGGCTGGTGAGACTGCCCTGGCTGTTCTGTGGTGCAGGGCCTGTGCTGGCTCTGCGTTGTGCCGTGGCAGTCACAGGGGTATTTCACACCGGTTCACTTTCTGACCGCATCTGTATTGGTTTGGTTTTGGGCAGTGAATGAAACTGTGCTTTTCTTATGGTCTTATTACTTATGGTAATAATTACTTATGGTTTATTACTTTTTCAAGTTCCCTTAGGTGTTTTCATCAGCAAATGTCATCTTTTGTCATGTGGACGCCAGATTTAATTGCTGAAAGGCCAAGTCTCCATTGTGCTTGTATTATTTAGTATTTTCCTTGCGTTAATCTGATGATACATTCTGAAATTGAGTTTCCCCTTTCCCTCCCCTCCCCCCTCCCCAATATTTGTCATCCTCTCTGTGTAGTAAGTAACATTTGGGTTAGTTGTCTTTAACTGGGGAGTAAGAAGGAGGCAGGGTTGGAATTGTTTTGAAAGCTATAGATGAGATTTTGCCCTATACAAGGGCATCACCTGCTCACTGTTGTAGTGCAGTACTGGATTATTTCAGTCAATGGAGATACAGCATTTTGCAGAGTGATGGATACAGGTGTTTTCAAGTCCTCATTTCAGGAGGCCACTTAGTTTTACCAAAGTCATTTGGACATATTCATAGATGTGAGATTTTCTCCACTTCACCGATTCAGAATGAAATTAATTGTGCTGAAACACTGGACTGAATTTAAATTTTAGAGTAATTCTTGTGCCTCTTCCTTCATTGATGCATCTGTTAAAACTGTATGGTTTTGTTCTCTTGAATCTCATTCAGTGAGCTGATCGGAGCTAGCCCAGCTAGAGCCACAGCCGGCACGCTTCAGCGACCGAGAGGGTCAGCTGAGATTAGGAAAACCAGAGGGGATAGCGCAGAGACATCGCGATTCCCGACATCTCCCGATCCCCGAAGCCCCAGCAGCCCTTGCGAGAGAGCGGCTGACGTGGCGGGGGCGTTCCCACGGTGACGGTGACCACCCCCCTGCCGCTTGCCTTGAAAGAGCCTTTGAGAGGGCAGCGACGTTGCTGCCCAGCAGGCGCAGGGAGGAACGAGCAGGTCGTGTTGCTGACCCTGTTGCCCGTGTCCCAGACTGCGGACCAATATGGTCGCCTCCAGAAAGAGAGCTTGCAGTAAGGTGACTGCAGCAACTCAGACAGAGACCCCGTCCCAAACCGTGGCTGTTCAGGTCTCTGGGTGCAGGGAGTGCCAGAGCCTGCTGCTGCTGGGGGAGGGAGGACAGCATTCCACCTGCGTGAGGTGTGAGCAGGTAGAAGATCTGCTTAGCCTGGTGGCAAGACTTAAGGAGGAGGTTGAGACACTGAGGACCATCAGGGAGTGTGAAAGGGAGATCGACTGGTGGAGTAACTCCCTGGCATGCCAGTCGGAACGGTTCCAGGGAGATACCCCCAAAAGGGGAAGGACCCCCTGCCTTCTCACACAGAGGAGGATGGCCCGAGACAGCCCCTGCCCTGTAGCTGTTGCGCAGAGGTAGGGGACCAAAAAGACGACGAGGGTTGGAAGCGAGTTCCAGTTCGACGTCGTGGGAAACCCTCCCCCCTTCCTGCCCTGCTTCCCCAGGTGTCCCTCCGTAATAGCTTCGAGGTCCTGGATCTTGAAGGAGAGGTAGGTGAGAATGTGGGGCAAGGCCAGCCCACAAGGCCACATAGGAAAAGGGGGTCGACTTTGCACCTTAAGACTGCCTCTGTTAAGAAAGAAAGAAGGGTCATTGTAGTAGGGGATTCCCTTCTGAGAGGAACAGAGGGCCCGATATGCAGAGTTGACCCTCATCATAGGGAAGTGTGTAGTCTGCCTGGAGCCCGGATCAGGGTATCACTAGGGTGCTCCCCAGCCTGGTGCACCCCACAGACTACTACCCGCTGCTGGTCTTCCAGACAGGTGGGGAGGAAGCTGCTTTCCGCAGTCTGAGGGGGATGAAGACAGACTACAGGGCCTTGGGGCAGATGGTGAAAGAGTCTGGGGCTCAAGTGATCTTCTCCTCACTCCTTCCATCTTCCACTGATGATGTGGGAAGGAATGGGAAGATTCAGTTCATAAACAATTGGCTTCAAGACTGGTGATACAGGCAGGGCTTTGGATTCTTTGATAACGGCTGGTTTTATAGGGCACCAGTCTGGACAATGGCATGTGGGAAAGGTTTATCTCACAGAGGCAAAAGGATGCTGGGGCACGAATTAGCAGGGCTCATTTGGAGAGCTTTAAACTAGATTCGAAGGGGGATGGGGTTGTAGCTGGGCTTGCCCCAGTGGGGCAGCGCTCCAGAACTGATGAAGACTGGGAGGCCTCCTATAATCCTCGGGTGAAATCGGTGTGCTCAGCTCGCTCCCTGGAATGTCTGTACACCAATGCGCGCAGCATGGGAAATAAGCAGGAGGAGTTGGAAACCTGTGTTAAGTCAGGAGACTATGATCTGGTGGCAATTACAGAGACGTGGTGGGACAGCTCACATGACTGGAATATAGTCATGGAGGGCTATGTCCTTTTCAGGAAAGACAGGCCAGCCAGGAGGGGTGGTGGGGTTGCTCTTTATGTGCGAGAGCAGCCACAATGCACCGAGTTCTGTCCAGGGACAGATGACGAGCGAGTTGAGAGTCTGTGGGTGAGAATTAAGGGGCGGGCTGGCAGGGGGGATACTGTTGTAGGTGTCTGTTACAGACCACCGGATCAGGGTGAGGAAGTTGACGAGGCCTTCTACAGGCAGCTGAGAGCGGCCTCACAGTCACAGGCCGTGGTCGTCGTGGGGGATTTTAACTTCCCTGATGTTTGCTGGAAGGACCACTCACCAACCCAGCCGCAGTCCAGGAGGTTCCTCCAGTGTATGGATGATAACTTCTTCCTGCAAATGGTGGATGAGCCAACCAGGAGAGGAGCGCTGCTGGATCTCATCCTCACTAACAAGGAGGGTCTGGTCGAAGCAGTAAGGGTTGAGGGCTGCTGTCCTGGGTTCAGCAGTAGCAGTCATGTTTCTCCTTCGTGGTAGCTGATGCAGTGCTGTCCTTTGACTTCCAGCCTGGGAACAATGTTGGTGAAGCTGATGTTTTCGGTTGTTGCTAAGTGATGTTTACCCTGACCAAGGACTTTGTGAGGCTCATGCTATGCCAGGGAGGAGGGGAAGCTGGGAGGAAGCAGACGGGGCACCTGACCCAGGCTAGCCAGGGAGGTATTCCATACCACAGCACAAAAACAGACCCAAACCAGGCCAAAAACTGACCCAAACCACCTCAAAACCAGCCCAAAACCACCCTGTCCTGCTTCTGCTATGGGATACAGGGTCAGAGGCTCCAAATACCTCCAAACTGGACAAAACCAAACCAACACACCCCCAAAACAGCCCACAACACCTCAAAACCACCTTCTTCTGCTTCTCCCATGGGGTACACGGTCAGAGCCCAAAAACAGACTGAAAAAAAAAACCAAAACAGGAGAAAACCACCCCAAAACAACGTTGTCCCTTCTCCTGTGGGATACACGGTCACAGCCCTGAAACAGAACCAAAACAAGCCAAGTATGACCCAAATCACACCAAAACCAGCTCCAAAACCCCCAAACCAACCCAAAACCACCTTGTCCTGCTTCTCCTATGGAACACAGGGTCAGAGCCACAAAAAAGACACAAAACATGACAAAAATAGGACAAAACCACCCCAAAACCTCTTTGTCCTGCTTCTCCTGTGGGATACAGGGTCAGAGGCCTGAAACAGACCCAAAACAGGACAAAAACACCCCAAAACACCCCAAAAAGCAGGACAAAATCACCTTGTCCTCCTTCTGCTATGAGATACAGTGTCAGGGCCCCAAAACAGACCTAAAACAGAACAAAACAGCCCCAAAACCACCTTGTCCTGCTTCTCCTGTGGGATACAGGGTCAGAGCCCTGAAACAGACCCAAAACAGGACAAAAACACTCCAAAAACCCCAAAACCAGCTCCAAAACCCCCCAACCGACCCAAAACCACCTTGTCCTGCTTCTTCTGTTGGACACAAGGTCAGAGCCTCAAAACAGACCCAAAACAGGCCAAAAACATCCCAAAACATCCCAAAAAGCAGGACAAAACCACCTTGTCCTCCTTCTGCTATGAGATACAGTGTCAGGGCCGCAAAACAGACCTAAAACAGAACAAAAATGCCCCAAAACCATCTTCTCCTGCTTCTCCTATGAGATACAGGGTCAGAGCCTCAAAAAAGACAAAAACATGACAAAAATAGAACAAAACCACCCCAAAACCAACTTGTCCTGCTTCTCCTATGGAACACAGGGTCAGAGCCCCAAAAAAGACACAAAACATGACAAAAATAGGACAAAACCACCCCAAAACCACCTTGTCCTGCTTCTCCTGTGGGATACAGGGTCAGAGCCCTGAAACAGACCCAAAACAGGACAAAAACACTCCAAAAACCCCAAAACCAACCCAAAACCACCTTGTCCTGCTTCTTCTATAGGACACAAGGTCAGAGCCTCAAAACAGACCCAAAACAGGCCAAAAACACCCCAAAACACCCCAAAAAGCAGGACAAAACCACCTTGTCCTCCTTCTGCTATGAGATACAGTGTCAGGGCCCCAAAACAGACCTAAAACAGAACAAAAAAGCCCCCAAACCTCCTTGTCCTGCTTCTCCTGTGGGATACAGGGTCAGAGCCCTGAAACAGACCCAAAACAGGACAAAAACACTCCAAAAACCCCAAAACCACCCCAAAACCACCTTGTCCTGCTTCTTCTATAGGACACAAGGTCAGAGCCTCAAAACAGACCCAAAACAGGCCCAAAACACCCCAAAACATCCCAAAAAGCAGGACAAAACCACCTTTTCCTCCTTCTGCTATGAGATACAGTGTCAGGGCCCCAAAACAGACCTAAAACAGAACAAAAATGCGCCAAAAGCATCTTCTCCTGCTTCTCCTATGAGATGCAGGGTCAGAGCCTCAAAAAAGACACAAAACATGACAAAAATAGGACAAAACCACCCCAAAACTACCTTGTCCTGCTTCTCCTATGGCACACAGAGTCAGAGTCCCAAAACGGACCCAAAGAACCCCCAAAGCAGGACAAAACCATCCCAAGGCCACCTTGTCCTGCTTCTCCTGTGGGATACATGGTCAGAGGCCTGAAACAGACCCAAAACAGGCCAAGTACAACCCAAATCACGCCAAAACCAGCTCCAAAACCCCCAAACCAACCCAAAACCACCTTGTCCTGCTTCTCCTATGGCATACAGGGTCACAGCCCTGAAACAGACCCAAAACACGCCAAGTATGTCCCAAATCACTCCAAAACCAGCTCCAAAACCCCCAAACCAACCCAAAACCACGTTGTAATGCTTCTCCTATGGAACACAGGGTCAGAGCCCCAAAAAAGACACAAAACATGAGAAAGATAGGACAAAACCACCCCAAAACCTCCTTGTCCTGCTTCTCCTGTGGGATACAGGGTCAGAGCCCTGAAAGAGACCCAAAACAGGCCAAAAACACCCCAAAACACCCCAAAAAAAAGGACAAAACCACCTTGTCCTCCTTCTGCTATGAGATACAGTGTCAGGGTCCCAAAACAGACCTAAAACAGAACAAAAAAGCCCCAAAACCATCTTCTCCTGCTTCTCCTGTGGGATACAGGGTCAGAGGCCTGAAACAGACCCAAAACAGGACAAAAACACTCCAAAAACCCCAAAACCAGCTCCAAAACCCCCAAACCAACCCAAAACCACCTTGTCCTGATTCTCCTATGGAACACAAAGTCAGAGCCTCAAAAAAGACACAAAACATGACAAAAAGAGGACAAAACCACCCCAAAACTACCTTGTCCTGCGTCTCCTATGGCACACTGAGTCAGAGTCCCAAAACAAACCCAAAAAAACCCCAAAGCAGGACAAAACCACCCCAAGGCCACCTTGTCCTGCTTCTCCTGTGGGATACATGGTCAGAGGCCTGAAACAGACCCAAAACAGGCCAAGTACAACCCAAATCACCCCAAAACCAGCTCCAAAACCCCCAAACCACCCCAAAACCACCTTGTCCTGCTTCTCCTATGGAACACAGGGTCAGAGACTGAAAAAAGACACAAAACATGACAAAAATAGGACAAAACCACCCCAAAACCACCTTGTCCTGCTTCTCCTGTGGGATACAGGGTCAGAGCCCTGAAACCGACCCAAAACAGGACAAAAACACTCCAAAAAACCCAAAACCAGCTCCAAAACCCCCAAACCACCCCAAAACCACCTTGTCCTGCTTCTTCTATGGAACACAGGGTCAGAGCCTCAAAAAAGACACAAAACATGACAAAAATAGGACAAAACCACCCCAAAACCACCTTGTCCTGCTTCTCCTGTGGGATACAGGGTCAGAGCCCTGAAACAGACCCAAAACAGGACAAAAACACTCCAAAAACCCCAAAACCAGCTCCAAAACCCCCAAACCACTCCAAAACCAACTTGTCCTGCTTCTCCTATGGAACACAGGTTCAGAGCCCCAAAAAAGACATAAAACATGACAATAATAGGACAAAACCACCCCAAAACCAACTTGTCCTGCTTCTCCTGTGGGATACAGGGTCAGAGGCCTGAAACAGACCCAAAACAGGACAAAAACACTCCAAAAACCGCAAAACCAACCCAAAACCACCTTGTCCTGCTTCTCCTATAGGACACAGGGTCAGAGCCTCAAAACAGACACGACACGGGCCAAAAACACCCCAAAACACCCCAAAAAGCAGGACAAAACCACCTTGTCCTCCTTCTGCTATGAGATACAGTGTCAAGGCCCCAAAACAGAACTAAAACAGAACAAAAAAGCCCCAAAACCACCCCAAAACCACCTTGTCCTGCTTCTCATGTGGGATACAGGGTCAGAGCCCTGAAACAGACCCAAAACAGGACAAAAACACTCCAAAAACTCAAAAACCAGCTCCAAACCCCAAAACCAACCCAAAAGCACCTTGTCCTGTGTCTCCTTTGAGATACAGGGTCAGAGCCCCAAAACACCCCCAAAACAGGAGAAAACCAGGCAAAAAACAGGCCAAAACACCTAATGCAAACCCCAAAACCACCCCAAAATCACCTCCTGCTTCTCCTCCAAAACCCCCCAAAAGGCCCAAAACACCTCAAAACCACCTTCTTCTGCTTCTGCTATGGGATACAGGGTCAGAGCCTCAAACCAGCCCCAAAAGAGGACAAAAATACTCCAAAACCCTCCGAAAGGCCCAAAACACCTCAAAAACACCTTCTGCTTCTCCTATGGGATACAGGGTCAGAGCCTCAAAATAGACCTGAAATATGACAAAAACACCCCAAAGCCACCCCCAAAACAGTCCCAAAACCACCTTGTCCTGCTTCGCCTAGGGGATACCGGCTCACAGCCCCAAAGCAGACCCAAAACCCCTCAAAAAGCAGCCCAAAACCACCTTGTCCTGCTTCTCCTACGGGATACAGGGTCAGAGCCCCAAAACAGCCCCATAACACTTCAAAAAACACCCCCAAAACACCTCAAAACCACCCCAAACCACCTTGTCCTGCTGCTCCTATAGGTGCCACCCAATGAGAACCCAAAACAGCCCCAAATCACCCCAACCCCCCCAAAATGGAACCTTCTGGAGGTCGCTGTGGAGCTGCTTTAGCCTGGCCTCGAGCTGCGACACCTTCTGGGGTAGGTCCAAGGATGGGGGGGGGGGTTAAAGGGCAATGGGGAGGGGCACTGGGGTGTCCCCATGTTGGTGTGGGGATCCCAGACCCAGAAGTGGGGGTCCCAGCCCCACATACAAGGGGGGACATGGGGGGGGTCCCTGGACCCGATGGGGGGGCGGTGCCCCCCCGCGGCCTCTGCGGGGGGGGGGGGTGTTGGGGCTCAGCACAACAGTTTAACACCCCCAAAACACCCTGAAACAACCCCAAACACTCCTCAAACAGGGGGTAGCGAAGGGGGAAGCTTGGACCAAACCAACAGGGCTTGAGCTCAGCAGCAACCCAGTGGCTCCTTCCTCCTGCTCTTTCCTGTCACTCTCTGCTCCCCTGAGCAAAGCACTCAAGTAGGGTGACACAAATGAGGTCACAAAGGGCCCCGTTTTGACCCGTTGCCATGGTGACCCACCTGGGTTCTAGACTGAGGCTGTGGGAGAGCCTGCTGCAGGGCCATGAGCTGGGGCTGTCACCCAAAGCAGCATCCCTGCACCCCAACATGCTGGGTGTGGGCACCCTTCCTTATGGGGCTCAAGAAAGATGGGGTTTGGGGTCATTTAGGGGTGCCAGCAGTGTAGGGAGGGATGGAGATGCCCGTGGTTGATCGGGGTACCATGGAGTTTTGGGGTTGTTTCAGGATGTTTTTGGGGTGTGAAACTGTTGTGGAGGGGGTTTTGGGCTGGTTTTGGGGTGCTTTGAGCTGTTTCAGGGCTGTTTGGGGTGGTTTGGGGTGTTTGAGACTGCTTTGTGGGTGTTTCGGGATGTTTTGGGGTGTTTCGGGCTGTTTTGCAAATATTTTAGGCTGGTTTGAGGGTGTTTCAGAGTGTTTTGGGGTGTTGTTGGGGTGTTTCAGAGTGTTTTGGGGTGTTTTGGGCTGGTTTTGGGATGATTTGGGCTGGTTTGAGCTGGTTTGGGGGTCTTTTGGTTGTTTTGGTCTGGTTTTGGGGTGCTGACGTGCCACCCCCCAGTGCAAAGGGCCGTGTCCCTGCTCTCCCTCATGGAGCAGGTGTTGAGCCCTGACACCCCCCCCCGGAGAGGCCGCGGGTGGGCGCCCCCCCATCAGGTACAGGGACCCCCCCCCCCCATATAGAGACACCCCCCATGTCCCCCTTGTATGTGGGGCTGGGACCCCCACATGTGGGTCTGGGATCCCCCCCATATTGGGGACACCCCAGTGCCCCCCCCCCCCCCCTCCAGCCTTGGACCTACCCCAGAAGGTGTCGCAGCTCGAGGCCAGGCTAAAGCAGCTCCACAGCGACCTCCAGAAGGTTCCATTTTGGGGGGGTTGGGGTGATTTGGGGCTGTTTTGGGTTCTCACTGGGAGCCACCCATAGGAGAAACAGGACAAGGTGGTTTGGGGTGGTTTTTGGGGTGTTTTGGGGCAGCTTTGTGTCTCTTTTGGGGCTCTGACCCTGTATCCCACAGGAGAAGCAGGACAAGGTGATTTTGGGCTGGGTTGGTTTTGCCCTGTTTTAAGGCTGTTTTGGAGTTCTGACCCTGTATGCTATAGGAGAAGGAGGACAAGGTGGTTTTGGGGTGTTTTGGGGGGTTTGGGTTGTTTTTGTCCGGTTTTGGGGCTGTTTGGGGGCTCTGACCCTGTATCCCGCAGGAAAAGTTGATTTTGGGGTGGTTTTAGGGTGGTTTAGGGGAGGTTTTGAATGGTTTTGGTTTTTTTTTTGTCCTGTTTTAGGGCTGTTTTGGAGTTCTGACCCTGTGTCCCATAGGAGGAGGAGGAAAATGTGACCTTAGGGTCATTTTGGATTTTTTTGGGGTTGTTTTTGTTCTGTTTCGTCTTCTTCAGGGCTCTTTGTATCCCTCAGGAGAAGCAGGAGAAGGTGATTTTGGGGTGGTTTTGGCCTGTTTTGGAGTTTGCTTTGTGTGTTTTGGTCTGGTTTTCGTCTGGTTTTGGCCTGTTTTGGGGCTGTTTTGGGTCTGTTTTGGGGCTCTGGCCCTGTATCCCATAGCAGAAGCAGGACAAGGTGGTTTTGGGCTGGGTTTTGGGGTGTTTTGGTTTTTTTGGCCGTTTCTGGGTCTGTTTTGGAACTCTGACCCTGTATCCCAGAGGAGAAGCAGAACAAGTTGGTTTTGGGGTACTTTTGTCCTGTTTTGGGGGTGTTTAGGGCCTCTGACACTGTATCCCATAGGAGAAGCAGGACAAGGTGGTTTTGGGGATGTTTTGGGTATTTTTGTGCCTGTTTTGGGTCTGTTTTCAGGCTCTGAACCTGTATCCCATAGGAGAAGCAGGAGAAGGAGGTTTTGAGATGTTTTGGAGCTGTTTTGGGGGTTTTGGCATGTTTTTGTCATGTTTTGGGTCAGTTTTGGGGCTCTGACCCTGTGTTCCATAGCAGAAGGAGGACAAGGTGGTTTTGTCCTGGTTTTGGGGGTGTTGTGGGCTGTTTTTTGGCCTGTTTTGGGTCTGTTTTGAGGCTCTGACCCTGTATGCGATAGGAGAAGCAGGACAGGGTGGTTTTGGGCTGTTTAGGGGGTGTTTTGGGTTGTTTTTTTCCTGTTTTGGGTCTGTTTTGGGGCTCTGACCCTGTGTCCCACAGGAGAAGCAAAAGAAGGTGGTTTTGGGGTGGTTTTTGGCGTGTTTTGGGTCGTCTTTGTCCTGTTTTGAGTCAGTTTTGGGGCTCTGACTTTGTATCCCACAGCAGAAGCAGGACAAGTTGGTTTTGGCGTGTTTTTTGCCGTGTTTTGGGTTGTTTTTGTCCTGTATTGAGTCAGTTTTGGGGCTCTGACTTTGTATCCCACAGCAGAAGCAGGACAAGGTGGTTTTGGCGTGTTTTTTGGCGTGTTTTGGGTTGTTTTTGTCCTGTATTGAGTCAGTTTTGGGGCTCTGACTTTGTACCCCACAGAAGAAGCGGGACAAGGTGGTTTTGGCGTGCTTTTGGCCTGTTTTGGGGTTTGCTTTGGGTGTTTTGGCCTGTTTTTTTCCAGTTTTTGGCCTGTTTTGAGTCTGTTTTGATGCTCCGACCCTGTATCCCACAGGAGAAGCAGGACAATGTGGTTTTGGGGTGGTTTTGTCCTATTTTTGTCATGTTTTGTGTCTTTTTTGGTGCTCTGACCCTGTATCCCATAGGAGAAGCAGGACAAGGTGGTTTTGGGGTTGTTTTGGGGTGGTTTTGTTCTGTTTTAGGTCCTTTTTGGGGCCCTGACACTGTATCCCATAGCAGAAGGAGGACAAGGTGGTTTTGTCCTGGTTTTGGGGGTGTTTGGGGCTTTTTTCGGCCTGTTTTGGGTCTGTTTTGAGGCTCTGACCCTGTGCTGACCCTGTGTTTCATAGGAGAAGCAGGACAAGTGGTATTTGGGGTGGTTTGGCCTGGTTTTGGCCTGTTTTGGGGCTCTGACCCTGTGTTCCATAGGAGAAGCAGGACAAGTTGGTTTTGGGGTGGTTTGGCCTGGTTTTGGCCTGTTTTGGGGCTCTGACCCTGTGTTCCATAGGAGAAGCAGGACAAGTTGGTTTTGGGTTTGTTTGGGGGTTTTGGAGATGGTTTTGGGGTGGTTTGGGTCTGACCTTGTATCCCATAGGAGAAGCAGGACAAGGTGGTTTTGAGGTGTTTTGGGGCTGTTTTAGGGTTTTGGGGTATTTTTTTCTCTTTTTGGTGGATGTTATGGGGTTCTGACCCTGTATCCCACAGCAGAAGCAGGACAAGGTGGTTTTGGGGTGTTTTGGGTTGTTTTCATCCTGTTTTTGTTCTGTTTTGAGGGTCTGACCCTGTATCCTATAGGAGAAGCAGGACAAGGAGGTTTTTGGGTGGTTTAGGTCCTGTTTTGCTGGTTTTTGACTGTTTTTGGCCGGTTTTGAGCTCTTTTGGGGCTCTGACCCTTTATCCCATAGTAGAAGCAGGACAAGGTCGTTTTGGGGTGTTTTGGGTTGTTTTTGGCCTTTTTTTCTGTCTGTTTCTGGGCTCTGACTCTATCCCACAGGAGAAACAGGACAAGGTGGTTTTGGGGTGGTTTTAGGGTGGTTTGGGGTGGTTTTGAATCGTTTTGGGTTCTTTTTGTCCTGTTTTAGGGCTGTGTTGGGGTTCTGACCCTGTGTCCCATAGGAGAAGCAGAATAAGGTGGCCTTGGGGTGTTTTTTGGGGTGTTTTGAGGCTGTTTTGGATCTGTTTTGGAGCTCTGACCCTGCATCCCATACGAGAAAGAGGACAAGGTGGTTTGGGGGTGGGTTTTGGCGTGTTTTGGGTTGTTTTTGGCCTGGCTTTGGTCTGTTTTGGGGCGCTGACCCTGTATCCGGCAGGAGAAGGTGATTTTGGGGTGGTTTTAGGGTGGTTTAAGGTTGGTTTGGAATGGTTTTGTGTTTTGTCCCATTTTAGGTCTGTTTTCGGGTTCTGACCCTGTGTCCCAGTGGAGAACAGGAAAATGTGACCTTGGGGTCGTTTTGGGTGTGTTTTGGGTGTGTTTCGGGGCTCTGACTTTGTATCCTACAGGAGAAGCAGGACAAGGTGATTTTGGGCTGGTTTTGGCCTGTTTCGGGGTTTACTTTGTGTCTTTTGGGCTGGTTTTCGCTTGTTTTGGGGCTGTTTTGGAGCTGTTTGGGGGGCTCTGACCCTGTATCCCATAGCAGAAGCAGGACAAGCAAACCACCATAGGGGTGGTTTTGGGATGTTTTTGGTTGTTTTTGGCGTTTTTTAGGGCTGTTTTGCGGCTCTGACCCTGTATCCCATAGGAGAAGCAGGACAAGGTGGTTTTGAGGATGTTTTGTCCTGATTTTGGGATGTTTTGGGGCTCTGTCCCTGTATCCCAAAGGAGAAGGAGGACTATGTGGCTTTAGGGTGGTTTTGGGGGTGTTTTGTGTTGTTTTTGTCCTGTTTTGGGGCTGTTTCTGGGTTCTGACCCTGTGTCCCATAGGAGAAGCAGGAGAAGGTGGCCTTGGGGTGGTTTTTGGGGTGTTTTGAGGCAGTTTTGGGTCTGTTTGGGGCTCTGACCCTCTATTCCAAAGGAGAAGCAGGACAAGGTGGTTTTGGAGTGGTTTTGCCCTGTTTTTGGGGTGTTTTGGGGTCTGACCCTGTATCCCATAGGAGAAGGAGGACAGGGTGGTTTTGGGGTATTTTGGGGCTGTTTTAGTGGTTTTGGAATGCTTTTTTCTCTTTTGGGGGGCTTTTTGGGGGCTCTGACCCTGTATCCCATAGCAGAAGCAGGACTAGGTGGTTTTGGGCTGGGTTTTGGGGTGTTTAGGGTTGTTTTTGTCTGTTTTGATGCTCTGACCCTGTATCCCATCCCTGGATAAGGAGGTTTTGGACTGTTTTGGGTCTCTTTTGGTGGGTTTTGAGTGTTTTTGGCCTGTTTTGGGTCTGTTTGGGGGCTCTGACCCTGTATCCCATAGGAGAAGCAAGACAAGGTGATTTTGGTGTGGTTTTGGCCTGTTTTGGAGTTTGCTATGTGTGTTTTGGGCTGTTTTTTTGCCTGGTTTTTGTCATGTTTTGTGGCTGTTTTGGGTCTGTTTTGTGGCTCTGACCCCGTATCCACAGGAGAAGCAGGACACGGTGGTTTTGGGGTGTTTTGGGGCTGGTTTTAGAATCATAGAATCATAGAATAGTCAGGGTTTGAAAGAACCTTAAGATCATCCAGTTCCAACCCCCCTGCCATGGGCAGGGACACCTCACATTAAACCATGGCACCCAAGGCCTCGTCCAACCTGGTCTTGAACACTGCCAGGGATGGAGCATTCACAACCTCCCTGGGCAACCCATTCCAGTGCCTCACCACCCTCACAGGAAAGAATTTCCTCCTTAGATCAAATCTAAACTTCCCCTGTTTAACTTTTAACCCGTTACCCCTTGTCCTTTCACTACAGTCGCTAATGAAGAGTCCCTCCCCAGCATCCCTATAGGCCCCCTTCAGATACTGGAAGGCTGCTATGAGGTCTCCACGCAGCCTTCTCTTCTCCAGGCTGAACAGCCCCAACTTCCTCAGCCTGTCTTCATACGGGAGGTGCTCCAGTCCCCTGATCATCCTTGTGGCCTCCTCTGGTCTTGTTCCAACAGTTCCATGTCCTTTTTATGTTGAGGTCACCAGAACTGCACACAATGCTCCAGGTGAGGTCTCACAAGAGCAGAGTAGAGGGGCAGGATCACCTCCTTCGACCTGCTGGTCACGCTCCTTTTGATGCAGCCCAGGATACGGTTGGCTTTGTGGGCTGCAAGCGCACACTGAAGCTGGCTCATGTTCATTTTCTCATCAACCAACACCCCCAAGTCCTTCTCCGCAGGGCTGCTCTGAATCTCTTCTCTGCCCAACCCGTAGCTGTGCCTGGGATTGCTCCGACCCAGGTGTAGGACCTTGCCCTTGGCATGGTTAAACTCCATGAGGTTGGCATCAGCCCACCTCACAAGCGTGTCGAGGTCCCTCTGGATGGCATTCCTTCCCTCCAGGGTATCAACCGAACCACACAGCTCGGTGTCATCGGCAAACTTGCTGAGGGCGCGCTCAATCCCACTGTCCATGTCAGCAACAAAGATGTTGAACAAGACCGGTCCCGACACCGATCCCTGAGGGACGCCACTCGTTACTGGTCTCCAGCCGGACATTGAGCCATTGACCACAACTCTTTGTGTGCAGCCATCCAGCCAGTTCTTTATCCACCCAGTGGTCCGTCCATCAAATTGATGTCTCTCCAATTTAAGAGACAAGGATGTCGTGTGGGACAGTGTCGAACGCTTTGCACAAGTCCAGGTAGATGACATCAACTGCTCTACCCCTGTCCATCAGTTCTGTAGCCCCATCATAGAAGGCCACCAAATTGGTCAGGCAGGATTTCCCCTCAGTGAAGCCCTGCTGGCTGTCACCAAGCACCTTGTTGACTTTCATGTGCCTTAGCATGCCTTCCAGGAGAATCTGCTCCAAGATGTTGCCAGGCTCAGGGGTGAGACTGACTGCTCTGTAATTCCCCGGGTCATCCATTTTCCCCTTCTTGAAAATGGGGGTTATATTTCCCTTTTTCCAGTCATCGGGAACTTCACCTGACTGCCATGATTTCTCAAATATGACGGCCAGCGGCTTCACAACTTCATTCTCCAGCTCCTTCAGGACCCGCGGATGGATCTCATCAGGACCCACGGACTTGTGCACGTTCAGATTTTTAGGATGGTCTCAAACCAGTTCCTCTCCTACAGTGGGCGCAAGGTCTTCATTCTCACAGTCCCTGCGTCTGCCTTCCAAGACTCGGGTGGTGCGGTCAGAGCCTTGGCCAGTGAAGACTGAGGCAAAGAAGTCATTCAGAACCTCAGCCTTCTCCAAATCCTGTGTAGCCAGTTCTCCTGAGAGCTTCCTGAGTCTGTTTTTTATTTGCTACGTACCTGAAGAATTCCTTCCAGTTTTCCTTAACTTCCCTAGCCTATTTTAATTCTAACTGGGCCTCAGCTTTTCTAACCTGGTCCCTAGCTTCCTGGACAAATTGTTCCTCAGCTCCATCTAAACCTCCTCTGGTGCAGCTTGAGGCCGTCTCCTCTTGTCCCATCCCTTGTTCCTTGGGAGCAGAGCCCAGCCCCTCTTGGCTCCATCCTACTGTCAGGCAGTTGTAGGGAGCAATCAGGTCCCCCCTGAGCCTTCTCTTCTCCAGACTGAACCCCGGTCCCTCAGACCTTCCCCATCACCCCTGTGCTCCAGGCCCTGCACCAGCTCCACTGCCCTTCTCTGCCCCCCTCCAGCACCTCAATGTCTCTCTTGTAGTGAAGGACCCAGAATTGAACCCAGGATTCGAGGTGCGGCCTCAGTGCTCAGTGCAGGGGCACAACCACTGCCCCGGCCCTGCTGCCGCACTGGTGCTGATCCAGGCCAGGATGCTGGGAGCTTCCTGGCTGCCTGGGCACAAGCTGCTCATGTTCAGCTCCATCAATCAGCACCCCCAGCTCCTTTCCCATGAGCAGTTTTCAGCCCCTCTTCCCCAAACCCGGAGCGTTGCAGGGGGTTGTTGTGGCCCAAGCGCAGGACCCTGCACTTTGCCTTCTTGACCCTCAACACATTGGCCACAGCCCATGGATCCAGCCTGCCCAGATCCCTCTGCAGAGCTTCCTACCCTCCATCCCCCACCACACCTCCTTGGTCTTTTGGTGGGACATCCCAAATTAGGCAACCCCCACTCCGGGTCTGGCCCCCCCAGCTCCCTGATACCAGAGACGGGGGAGCTGGGATGCCCCATGAGGTGTGGTTTGGGAGCAACAAGAAGCAATTTGGGGCTGGGTGGCATTGGAGGGGGGGAGCAACTTTTCTGGGGTACCCTCAGTTGGGGGTGGGTGTTTGGTGGGGCCCCTCCAGGATTTTGGGTCCCTGGGTTCATCTGGGGGGGGCCAGGGTGATGGAAGAGTGTGGGTGACTTTTGTGCTGCCCCAGGCCCCCACTTGGGGGTCCTGCCTGCTTTTGTGTTGCTTCAGGGAGATTTGGGGTTACCCTAGGATTTAGGGGGCACCACGATTGCTTTGGGTGCTTCCAGGGCCCTTTGGGGTGCAGCGTGGTTTTGGTTTGCCCCTTCATTGGGGTGCCCCTTTTGGGGGATCCACCCCCTCTGGCCCACTTCATTCACTACTGAACCAAAAGCAATGTTGGGGTCCCCCCAGTGTGTTCACATCTTGATGGGCCCCCAGGGCAGGTGTTGGGGGAACACCACTTTTTGGGACACCCCTTTTTTAGCAAGTCTGTGCCACTGTGCTGAGCCGGGGCGGCTTTGGAGCTGTGGGCTTTGGGTCTGGGGGGATGCAGGGAGGATTTTGGGATTCAGGCTGGTCCCCAGAACTCTTCAGGATGGCTCAGTTTTCTGAGGAACTCCCCATCTACCAAGAATGGGGGGTCCATCAATCCCAGGGCAGCCGATTCTCACTGAATGCCCTAGGGAGCCCCGCTGACACAAGCAGAAGGAATTTGGGTGTTCTGAGGGATTTGAGGGTTCAAGGAACATTTTGAGGTTCGGGGGGGGGTCCCCAAAACACGCTGTAGGAGGCACAACATATTGGGAGATCTCCCATGTTCCTGGGTCCCAGGGCACCCTGAGTCGCTTTTGGGTGAGCAACATTCCCTCAGGGTGGAGATGCATTGAGGGGAAGAGTTTGGGGGTTCAGAGGGGATTTCGGCATTGGGGGACATCCCCAAAGCTCCCCGGGGTGATGCAGGGATTTGGGGAACAGCCAGTGTCCCAAAACTAGGGGTTACATTTGACCCAAAGTACCCTGACTCTTCAGTGCTCCTGTTGGCCCATGGCAGTAAATGGGGGGGATCTGGGCTTCAGAAGGGAACTGGAGGTTTAGGGGGATTAGGAGGTTCATGGGAATGTGCTCAAGCTCTGTAGGGGACAGAGTAATTTGGGGGACCAATGGCGGCTTCAAACAGGGGCTACATCAGGGAGATCACCCACAGATCATTGGGGAGGTGGAAACATGAGATATGGGGGACCCTGCCAGATTTTGTGGGTGCACCTGGGGGAGTCCCCCTAAATCATACATGTGAGGATGCTGGCGATGAGCTCATCCCTCTGCCCGGGGCGGGGAATGCAACTAAGGGGTGTTCCTGGGAGCTGGGGTGACCCTTTCACTCCCCCAGGCTCTGACAGGGAGGTGGAAGTTCCCCTGCCCTGACACCTTCTCAGCACCTCTGACACCAGCAGCTCCTGCACACAGAAGGCTCCTGCTTCACCCCCAGCACCTCTGCAGGCAGAGGGGAGCTCCAAGCACATGAACAAGGCCAGTGCCTCCTCCTCACCCATCCATCCCCTGCTCCTACAGCTGGGATGGCACCAGCTCATCTCCTGACAGCTTCTCCTCCCTTCACAGCACGCACCCACAATGTGTTTGAGGCCAACACTAAAACAGGATTGCAAAGTCAAAGAACACGGACCTGGATGCGCAGGGCAGCCCCGGGAGATGCAGCCTCCCGAGGGAGGGGAGGGCTCTCCTCTGCTCCGGTTACTGCAGGGCTCTCCCTCCTTAAAGAGCCCACGCTCACCGTGGGGGCCCCGTCACAATGGGCAAATCCACAGCGACCGCCACGGCTTTGGGATGGCGGCAGCATCGTGCCCATGGCCACTGGGCACCCAGGGGTGCTCCGGGAGTCACCGCGGGGGGACCAGCCTCTGCTCTCTGCTGCCAGAGCCACAGACTCGGTCTCAGTGGGAGAAAAACCTCCAGGCCCTGCAGCCAGCCACATTGTGCTCCCCCGCACGCTCGCAGCATTCTTCATCCCTCAACCCCACAATACAGGGATGGCTCCATCCCATCAAGTGCTTCCTTTTGTTTCAATCCGCATGAAAAACAAACCAGATTCCTGTGTTCCCTACACTGTGCACTATTAACTGTGAGCACAAATCCCACCGACTCAACATGCGGTCCCACGGCCCGACCCGACAGCGCAGACCGGCTGGGCCAGCTCCCCGTGCCCCAGCTCCAGACAAGACCGCCCTGTGGAAAACAACCCTCAGCTGCAGGTTGAGAATCTGTCCATGGCAGGGAAACGGCAGCGACCACAACTACGGCCACAGGGAGCTGGGGAGCAGGAACCGCTCCGCACCTCCGCCAGGCTGCGGACAGAACGCTACAGACCCGGGACAGGCACAGGACACACACGGAGGGAAGGACCCACGTGGAAAACCTGGCAATCAGCAGCTGAAGGAGCAAGGCACGGGTTGGAAACCTGCAGGAATTATGAAGAGAGAAATAACTCACCCACCAGCCAGAGCTCTTGAAAAAAACAAGAACAAAGTCATGAAAATAAGTGAAAAACCAAACCTGGAGCAACAACAGAAAAGGTAAAATCTTCCATCACTAAAATCACTATTAAGAGCTGTACAGCAAACTTTGCTCCTGTACAACTGTTGTGGTTTAAAAGGGACAGGGCATAAAACTAAACAGGGGAAAGGAAAATGCTAACCAGCAGTGACGCGCAATGTAATTGCTCAGCACCCACTGAGCGATACCCAGCCTGACCCAATCCCATCCCTTCTGGGTGACTCCCTGTAGTTTCTATACTGGACATGACGTGCTGTGGGATGGAATACCCCTTTGGCTAGTCTGGGTCAGGTGTCCTGTCTGCTTCCTCCCAGCTTCTTGTGCCCTCCTCACTGCAGAGCGTGAGAGACTGAAAAGTCCTTGATCAGGGTAAGTGCTGCTGAGCAACAACTGAACCATCAGTGTGTTACCAGTGTTAATTGCCACAATAAAGCCAGAACACAGCACTGCACCAGATACAGGGTAGAGAATTAATTCTGTCCCAGCCAAAACACCACCCAGGGGGCTGGGAGCTCAGCCCTGAGGCCAGCAGCAGCCCTGCTGCCTGACCAGGGGCTGGGAGCTCAGCCCTGAGGCCAGCACCAGCCCTGCTGCCTGACCAGGGGATGGGAGCTCAGCCCTGAGGCCAGCACCAGTCCCGCTGCCTGCCCAGGGGATGGGAGCTCAGCCCTGAGGCCAGCACCAGCCCTGCTGCCTGACCAGGGGATGGGAGCTCAGCCCTGAGGCCAGCACCAGCCCTGCTGCCTGACCAGGGGATGGGAGCTCAGCCCTGAGGCCAGCAGCAGCCCTGCTGCCTGACCAGGGGATGGGAGCTCAGCCCTGAGGCCAGCACCAGCCCTGCTGCCTGACCAGGGGATGGGAGCTCAGCCCTGAGGCCAGCACCAGCCCTGCTGCCTGACCAGGGGATGGGAGCTCAGCCCTGAGGCCAGCACCAGCCCTGCTGCCTGCCCAGGGGATGGGAGCTCAGCCCTGAGGCCAGCACCAGTCCCGCTGCCTGCCCAGGCAGCCTTGAAACCCTTCACACCAAGTAACTGCTCCAGTTCCCAAGACAAACCAGGGCTGCAGCAACCAGAGGAACTGTGGGTGCCTCTGGAACAGGGACTCCCAGGCAGAGGTTGGAAGCTCCCCACAAACCCTGGAGCCATCGTGCAGGGTTGATGCAGGGGTTCTGTGGCCTTGCACACCTTAACATGGGGTGTTCCAGAACCAGCCACCCCTGTGGTCCCCATGTCGCCATGGTCACTGTGATGTCTGTGTCCCCATGGTCTCCATGTGACCCACCATGTCCCTACGGTCACCATGTCCCCAGCGTGTCCCTGTGGTCACTGCGTTGTAACCTTAAATCTTACACTAACAACAGTGTGTGTGCCTTTAGCATAGGAGAATAGGCCAAATTGTTCTACCTTACTAACATGTAGAGAGAAAGGAAGGTTTGGCTGATGGGGGAAGGAACATCATGGGACTGGTAACACCTAAGGAGACAGTAAATAAGACCACGGATGCCAGCCTTCAAGACAGCAGAGCGGTGCCCAGCGTGGGGCGAGACCGGAACAGAGCAGAAGCAAGGACATAGCAACTGCTGACTGGGCACTAGGACCTTGCGAGCTTGAGCAAGCACTGAGGTCATTCAGTAAACACAGTGAGGAAGACTATCGGTGCCCACCAAAGACCCCACTCAGCAAGAAAGCGCATGCGTAATTAGGATGCAAATATTAGAACCAGTTGCTGGAAAAGCTGTGAATATGCATGAGTATGTTAAATATAGAGCTGCTGTCGGCAAGTACCAGGTGTGCTCACCCTTGTGAAAGGATTCGTGTGTGCGCCCAGCGCTGCAATAAAGAATGCTGCTTTCTGAAAGTCCAAATTGAGCCTTAGAGAGTTTCTCTGACCGACTTTTAGGGTAACAATTTGGCGCCTGAACAGGGACACTCAGCCGTGTTTCCCATGGATCCGGGGAGTCCCTGGGACCTTCACGCTGGCATCGGGGGAGTTTGCCTGAAGGACCAACGCGGGACCTCGGGGAGACCCCGATTTAATGTCTTTAAAAAGGCATTCTTTTTGGCCCCTTTCCACGTAAGGCAGAGAGGGACGCCCTGCGCGGTGGGTAAAAGGCAGTTTAGTTTTGGTTGTCTGGACTTTGGTATTTGGTGGAGGTCAGGATCATGGGTACCACTGCCTCCAAAGGGGGGTTTGAAGAAATCCCCACTGGGTTGCATTTCACAACACTGGAAACAAATCGGTGAACCCCTGCGTAGTTCAGTCACTCGGGAGACCGGAACAAAGCGGTGGAGCCCCGAGGGGTTCGGTTACTCAGGAGACTCTGGTAAAATCCTGTCACATGTCATTCTTGAGACGAGAAGGAAAGTGGGATGAAGCAGCTTATGCAGAAATGTTTTTTACTTTGAGATATCATCTGGAACAGCAAAAGGATTGCAGTTTTCATTTTGCGCTCCAGGACCTGTCAGTATTGTCCTTGGAGAAAGACACTAAAATTTGCTTAAATGCCATTGGTCTTTGTGCACCACAGGGCAGTTATGCACTAAACATCTGAGGAATGTGGAGGAGGATTTGGATTTGATGGTAGGCCCCTGGAGAAGGGGTATTGTGAATAATGGGGCTGAAGGTGCTGACAATGAGGATCAAGCACAAGCACCAGCACAGGCACCTGAGATATAGGGGGGTGGGGCTGAAGGATTTTGCCTTACAGCAAGGCAAACTAGGGGAAAATGAGGCGCAACTGTGATTGCACCTTTAAGACAAGCTGTGCGTAATGATGGTCTGCTCATGATGAAGATTCCCTTTACCATTATAGATTTGAAGAGTTGGAAACAAGTGGCTGGTAATTACACATCATGCTTTCAGAGTGTTGACAGAAATACGATTATTCGTACGGCTCGGACCGCAGTAGAGCAACAAATAACAGCAGGCACAGCGATAGGTACAGTGAATCTTCACATTCCTAACCCCAATCCTAACTGGGACAGGCAAGCTTTGAAACAATATCGGAGGTAGATTTTAGTCAGTACTAGGAATGCGGTCCCCAAGGCAGTGAGCTGGTCTAAGCTATATGAAATAAAGCAAGATGTAAATGAATCAACTGCTGGATTCATGGGAAGATTAAAAGAGGTGATGTCTAAATACACTAATATTGATCCCGAATCAGAGGAAGGAAGGAAAGAGTTAGGCCAGTTAACAAAATGTCAATCCATGGAAGACATAAGGAAAAAGGTACAAAAGCTTAAGGGGGAGGACCAATGTGATTTGGTAAAAATAATGGATGTGGCTTTGGAGACTTATCACAATCGGACCAATATTGCTCTGGTGCAAGTTCTCTGCAATGGTTCAAATGGTTCAATGGTACTGGGGAGGGCTTTCAGTCCCTGATTATTAATATATCTATTATTGATAGAATCAATATAATTATTAATATAATACAATATTGTGTTTTGTGGGTTATAGTGTGTCAGGTTTCAACTAGGAATCTGTTAATATATATGCGGGAGCATAAGATAAGCTCCAGAGTAAAACTGGAATCTTTAGGGGAAAGAAGAGAGAGAAAAATTGCTGCCTGTAGCTATCCCCCAAGAAAGGGAGGGGAGGAAACAAGGATTACATGGAAAGGTTTGTGAACAGACTCCACAGGTTGCACTCAAAGGGAAAATGCCCTCAGAATCAAAATAAAGACCGGAGATTTAGTGGAACGTCAGGACAGGCAGAGAGAATTATTACTTTAGAGGAAGACTGAGGAGGAGCGGGGGAAGATTTGAATCCCAGCCCAGCAGAGCCCCTGGCTACAGTTAGGTTGGGGAATGAGAAGGTAAAAGTTCTTGTAGAAACAGAAACTACTTATTCTGTTATAAATACTTGTAAAGGGCAATTAAGCAAACAAACAGCTTCAGGCACTGGTGCCACAGGCGGACAGGAACCCGGCCTTCCTTTACATTTGAGAAACTGGCAAACAGATGTTGACCCATAAATTCCTTTGCATGCCTGAGTGCCCTGTGCTGCTATTGGATAACAGCACACTGAGTAAATTACATGCAGCAATTAGGGTTAAAGAAAGAAAATTCAGGTACATGTTCCTGATGAAAAGGCTGTGGAGGCCCGAGTTTTTATGTTACAGAAACCAGGTACTGAGCCGGATATCCCAGAGGAAGCGGGTGTATCTGCAAATATGGGCTGCCAGAGCACCAGGACAATCACGAGATGCAGCAGCAGTAACTATTCTTCTAAAACCAAACATCACACTGCTAAGACAGAAACAGTATCCTATAAAACTGGAAGCAAGAAATTGAATACATTGGGACAAAAATGGTCTGTATTTGTACTTCACATGCTAATAACCATTCCGGAACAGAAAAGTAGTCAGTGGCTTTCCCCAGGCAGGCTGCGCTTCTATGACAAGAGGACGTAGAGTTGAAAGTATCAAACCTTTAGAACCAGCAGTGGTTTTGACAACAGATCCAGAAGCAGGAGAGCTGACTCACAACTGTTTACAGACCGTAACATAATAGAGCTAAACCAAACATAAGAGACACTAAAGCCCTGCATTCCTCCTCCCCCAACACATCAGCACAGAAAGCTGAGCTGGTGGTGCTACTGAGACTTCCGAAATTGTCAGAAAGTCAAAATTTGCTTTTAAGGCACATCAGTTTGATAACACTCCAGTGAATATCGGTAATCACATTGCTGACAAAGCAGCCAAAGAAGCTGTGGGTGGGGACCTTTCATTAATATTGCCTCATCAGTATCAGAGCTTGGATAATGAAGTTCCAAGTTATCAAACAGAGGATGGAAAATTACCTAGTCTTAGGAGCCAAGAAACACGATGAAGGATGGTGGGTTACACCAAACAGGCAAGTAATAGCTGCCCAACCTCTTATGAGAAGAAAACCACCAGGCAACACAAGGGGGAACAAAATCAATGACTGAGGCTTTAAAGCTCCAAGTTCTGAGTATGCAAATGACTGGAATTATAAAAGTGTTATAAAGAAGTGTGAACCTCGTTTACGATGCTAAGAGGCCCCCCACCTGGAACAACAAAGGCAATTGTCCACAAGACTGCTGGCAAGTGGACTTTACAGAACTGCCACAGCGTTACAGGCTCAGACATATATGTGTGTGTGTGTGTGTGTGTGTGTATGTGTCTTAGTTTTTCTGAATGACTTTAACGGTAACATATGTATTATCATTACAAATTATACACACTAATATAAACGCTTTTAAGCCCGGTGGGCCCTGACACCTTCTCATCTCCTCTGACACCAGCAGCTCCTGCACACAGACGGCTCCTGCTTTGCACCCACAATGTGTTTCAAGCCAACACTAAAACAGGATTGCAAAGTCAAAGAACACGGACCTGGATGCGCAGGGCAGCCACGGGAGATGCAGCCTCCTGAGAGAGGGGTCTCTTCTGCAAGGCTCTCCCTCCTTAAAGAGCCCACGCTCACCGTGGGGGCCCCGTCACAACGGGCAAATCCACAGCGACCGCCACGGCTTGGTGATGGCGGCAGCATCGTGCCCATGGCCACTGGGCACCCAGGGGTTGGGACTGGGTGAGCTTTAAGGTCCCTTCCACCCCAAATCAGGCTGTGACCGCGTGCCTGCAAAACACGATCCCCATTTGGCTGCAGAAGAGCTCTCAGCACCGAGTCAGGCCCAGGATCAGGGGCAGACATTTGTGCAGAACATCCTGTCTCTGCTGCTGGCCTCGGCAGAGGCCCCTGCAGCCCCCTGAGGGCAGGTCAGGCCTGGAGAACAGCCAGGATGGAGGGCAGCACCGCCACCTCCTCTGAAGGAAGCCCAAGGGCTGAGGCTCTGCAGTCTTTTTCCTTTCCTCTCCTCTCCTCTCCTTTCCCTTCCCTTCCTTTCCTTTCCCTGCAGCACCCTTGGCTTTCAGCCCCACAGCAGAGCCCTTCTGCAGCCGCTTCTCAGCTCTCGTTGCTCGCTGGCAGCTTCCCGAGGCAGTTGTGCCTCTGCCGGAGCCAGAGCAACGGCCCAGCCCGTGCTGCGCTGTGTGGGGCGCTCCGATGGCACCATCGAGTGAGTGCAGGGCTCGGCAGCGCTGGCAGGAGCAGAGCTGTGGGGCCTGACCCTGCTCCCGGGGCAGACGCGGGGGAGCTCCAGCCCTCGACAGGATCCTCCGCCTGCACCGCCGCCATGACAGCGGGCGGCGCGGGGGGATGACGTCAGAGCCGGCGCCACGGAGGGGACGGCGGGAAGGGGCCGGGCGCGCCGAGACTGTGGGGGGGGAATGTGGAAAGGAAAACGTGGGATGGGAACGGGATGGGAGCGGGATGGGAGAGGGATGGGAGAGGGATGGGAGCGGGATGGGAGAGGGATGGGAACGGGATGGGAGCAGGATGGGAAGGGGATGGGAGTGGGATGGGGCCTGGATGGAGCGGGATGGGAACGGGATGGGAGCGGGATGGGAACGGGATGGGAGCGGGATGGGAGAGGGATGGGAGCGGGATGGGAGCGGGATGGGAGAGGGATGGGAGAGGGATGGGAGAGGGATGGGAGCGGGATGGGAGCGGGATGGGAGAGGGATGGGAACGGGATGGGAGAGCGATGGGAGAGGGATGGTGATGCGCGGATAAACTCCACAACTTGTTAGAAGTTGTAAAGTAGGTATGCTTTTATTCAGCGCTGAGACGCACGGGGATAATTCCTCAAAGTCATGCGTACCTCAGTGTTGTTTCCCTCTACATTTATCCTCTAAAGTTATATATATTCATAAGGTTGCACAACACGCCTATACATATTCATATCCTATCCCCGCTTCGTATTATAATGAGCCAGAAGGTCCTCCGCGCCTGCGCATCGCCCCCTCTGGTCATGGGCAGGGGTCTCAAGATGAAGTAACTGAGTCTTCCTCCTGTGGGTAGGGGTCTTCAAGATGAAGTAAATGAGTCTTCCTCTCCTTGCACTTTTCACCTTTCAGTCTTCACATACGGCCTCAGGGTTTGGCCCGGTATCCCAGCCATAAACCATCTGCTTCTCCCCTTGTTAGTAGATTCAGGTGTCTGCTTTTCCTTATCAATAGCTGCTTATCAATAGGACCAAGTGTCTGCTTTTCCTTATCAATAGCTGCTTACCAATAGGACCAAGTGTCTGCTTTTCCTTATCAATAGCTGCTTACCAATAGGACCAAGTGTCTGCTTTTCCTTATCAATAGCTGCTTACCAATAGGACCAGGTGTCTGCTTTTGCTTATCAATAGCTGCTTACCAATAGGACCAAGTGTCTGCTTTTGCTTATCAATAGCTGCTTACCAACAGGACCAGGTGTCTGCTTTTGCTTATCAATAGCTGCTTACCAATAGGACCAAGTGTCTGCTTTTCCTTATCAATAGCTGCTTACCAATAGGACCAAGTGTCTGCTTTTCCTTATCAATAGCTGCTTACCAATAGGACCAAGTGTCTGCTTTTCCTTATCAATAGCTGCTTATCAATAGGACCAAGTGTCTGCTTTTCCTTATCAATAGCTGCTTACCAATAGGACCAGGTGTCTGCTTTTGCTTATCAATAGGACCAGGTGCCTTTGTTCTGCTTAGCAGGCATTTACAACAGACAATACTTTTGTTTAAGCAAGCAAATTCCTCTAACCCCCTTGTACAACCCCCCTGTACAACCCCCTTGTACAATATCCCTGTACTACCCCCCTGTACATTGGTCAACCCTCTGTATCAATGGGAACGGGATGGGAACGGGATGGGAGCGGGATGGGAACGGGATGGGAGCGGGATGGGAACGGGATGGGAGCAGGATGGGAACGGGATGGGAACGAGATGGAGCGGGATGGGAGCGGGATGGGAACGGGATGGAGCCGGGATGGGAGCAGGATGGGAAAGGGATGGGGCCGGGATGGGAACGGGATGGAGCGGGATGGGAATGGGATGGGAGCGGGATGGGAGCGGGATGGGAACGGGATGGAGCAGGATGGGAGCGAGATGGAGCCAGGATGGGAGCGGGATGGGAACGGGATGGGAGCGGGATGGGGCTGGGATGGAGCGGGATGGGAGCGGGATGGAGCCGGGATGGGAGCGGGATGGGAACGGGATGGGAGCAGGATGGGAAGGGGATGGGAGTGGGATGGGGCCTGGATGGAGCGGGATGGGAACGGGATGGGAGCGGGATGGGAACAGGATGGGAGCGGGATGGGAGCGGGATGGGAACGGGATGGAGCGGGATGGGAGCGGGATGGAGCCGGGATGGGAACAGGATGGGAGCGGGATGGGAGGGGGATGGGAGAGGGATGGGGCTGGGATGGAGCGGGATGGGAACGGGATGGGAGCGGGATGGAGCGGGATGGGAGCGGGGTGGGAACGGGGTGGGAGCGGGATGGGAATGGGATGGGAACGGGATGGGAGCGGGATGGGAGCGGGATGGGAGGGGGATGGGAGCGGGATGGGGCTGGGATGGAGCGGGATGGGAACGGGATTGGAGCGGGATGGGAGTGGGATGGAGCCGGGATGGGAGTGGGGTGGGAGCGGCATGGGAGCGGGTTGGGAGTGGGATGGAGCCGGGATGGGAGCGGGATGGGAACGGGATGGGAGCGGGATGAGAACGGGATGGAGCCGGGATGGGAGCAGGATGGGAACGGGATGGCAGCGGGCTGGGAGCGGGATGGGAACGGGACAGAGTCGGGATGGGAACGGGATGGGAGCCGAGATGGGAGCGGGATGGGAACGGGATGGAGCGGGATGGGAACGAGATGGGAGCGGGATGGGAGCGGGATGGGAACGGGACGGGAGCAGGATGGGAACGGGATGGAGCCGGGATGGGAGCAGGATGGGAACGGGATGGGGCCGGGATTGGAACGGGATGGAGCGGGATGGGAACGGGATGGGAGCGGGATGGAGAGGGATGGGAGCGGGAAGGAGCCGGGATGGGAGCGGGATGGGAATGGGATGGGAGCGGAATGGGAGGGGGATGGGAGAGGGATGGGGCCGGGATGGAGCGGGATGGGAACGGGATGGGAGCGGGATGGGGCCGGGATGGGAATGGGATGGAGCGGGATGGGAGCGGGATGGGAGCAGGATGGGAGGGGGATGGGAACGGGATGAGGCTGGGATGGGAACGGGATGGAGCGGGATGGGAACGGGATGGGAGTGGGATGGGAACGGGATGGGAGCGGGATGGGAGCGGGATGGGAATGGAATGGAGCCGGGATGGGAACGGGATGGAGTGGGATGAAGCCGGATGGGAGCGGGATGGAGCTGGGATGGCAGCGGGATGGAGCCAGGATGGGAACAGGATGGGAACGGGATGGAGCGGGGTGGGAGCGGGATGGGAGCGGGGTAGGAGTGGGATTGGAACGGGATGGGAGCAGGATGGGAACGGGATGGGAAAGGGATGGAGCGGGATGGAGCGGCGGGATGGGAACGGGATGGGAGCGGGATGGAAGCGGGATGGGAGCTGGATGGGAGTGGGATGGGAACGGGATGGAGCCGGGATGGGAACGGGATGGAGCCGGGATGGGAGAGGGATGGGAACAGGAAGGAGCTCGGATGGGAGCGGGATGGGAACGGGATGGGAGCGGGATGGGAACAGGATGGGAGCAAGATGGAGCGGGATGGGAGCGGGGTGGGAACGGGATGGGAGCGGGATGGGAACAGGATGGGAGCAAGATGGAGCGGGATGGGAGCGGGGTGGGAATGGGATGGGAACGGGATGGGAGCGGGGCAGTGAGGGGCAGTTGTGGGTGTTGGGGATCACTTGGGGAGCACATGGGGCAGTTGTGGGTCTGGGGCTGACTGGGGTGTCAGCTGGGAAACAGTTGTAGCTCAGGGAGATCTCTTGTGGGGACGTTGTGGGTCTGGGGAGTCATTTGGGGGTCACTTGGGAGGCAGGTGTGGGTCTGGGGAGTCACTTGGGGGTCACTTGGGAGGCAGGTTTGGGTCTGGGGAATCACTGGGGGGTCATTTGGGAGGCAGTTGTGGGTCCGGGAGGCCACTAGGGGGGCAATTTTAGGGCTGAGGGGATTATTTGGGGGCAGTTATGGCTCTGGGGGTCACTGGGTAAACACTTGGGGGGCAGAGGTAGGTCTGCGAGCCCTCTTGGCAGGCAGGTGTGTGTCTGGGGGGTCACTTGGGGGCAGTTGTGTGTCTGGGCGGTCACTTGGGGGCAGTTGTGGGTCTGGGGGGTCACTTGGGGGCAGTTGTGGGCCTGGGGGGTCACTTGGGGGGCAGTTGTGAGTCTGAGTGGTCACTTGGGGGGCGGTTGTGGGGCTGTTGTAGGTCTGGGAGATGACTGGAGGGCAGCTCTGGGTCTTTGGGGTCACTTGGAGGGCACTTGTGGGTCTGGGATTTCATTTGGGGGACACTTGGGGAACTGTTTTTGGTCTGGGGGTCACTAGGGGGTCACTTGGGAGCAGTTTTGGGTGTAGGAGGTTACTTGAGGGTCACCTGGGGGGAGTTGTGGGTATGGGGAGTACCCACAGAGCATGAGGCTTGGTTTAGAGAAGCCTCACTGCTCATCAATGAGGTTGCAGTAGCGGCAGTGTCTGCCTCAGGCATTGGAGTAGCCCCATTGTTCTGACTGGCACTGCAGCAGCTGCTGTTCTTGTTGCAGTGGCTGGAATAGCTGCAGTGTTTATGCCTATCGTTGCCATGTAGTAGCCACTGTCCCAGTCACGGGGGTTGCAGTAGCCGCAGGGCTTCTGGCTGCCAATGAGAAGCTGCAGTGCTTGTGGCTCGCACTGGAGAAGCCTCACTGTTGATGTGGTTGGAATACCTGCAGTGCCTGTCTTTGGAGTTGTAGCAGCCGCAGCACCTGTCCTTGGCATTGGAGTAACCCATGGGCCTGTCGCCATGGTTGCAGTAGGCACAGTTCTTAGGGCTTGGGTTGGAGGAGCCTCACTGCTTGTCGATGAGGTTGCAGTAGCGGCAGTGTCTGTCTCAGGCATTGGAGTAGCCCCGTTGCTGTGGCTGGCACTGCAGCAGCTGCTGTTCTTGTTGCAGTGGTTGGAATAGCTGCAGTGTTTATGCCTGTTGTTGCCATGTAGTAGCCACAGTCCCAGTCACAGGGATTGCAGTAGCTGCAGGGCTTGTGGCTGGCAATGAGAAGACGCAGGTCTTGTGCCTGGCAGTGAGAAGCCACAGTGCTTGTGGCTCGCACTGGGGAAGCCTCACTGCTTGTTGATGTGGTTGGAATACCTGCAGTGCCTGTTTTTCGAGTTGTAGCAGCCGCAGCACCTGTCCTTGGCATTGGAGTAACCCATGGGCCTGCTGCCATGGTTGCAGTAGGCACAGTTCTTAGGGCTTGGGTTGGAGAAGCCTCACTGCTTGTCGGTGGCATTGGAGGAGCAGCAGTGTTTGTCAGTGGCGTTGGAGAAGGCACAGTGCTTCTGGGTAGGGTTGATCTAGGCACTGCGTATGTTGCAGGCCTTAGAGTAGCCCCATTGCATCTTCCTAGAGTTGGAATGGCTGCAGAGCTTAAAACTGGTGGTGGAGCAACTGCAGTGCTTGTGCCTGGGGTTGGATTAGTCACAGTGCTTGTTGATGTGGCTGGAGTAGCCACAGGTCCTGTCCTTTGCATTCGAGTGGCTGATGTGTCTGTCACAGTACTTTGAGTACCCACAGAGCATGAGGCTTGGTTTGGAGAAGCCTCACTGCTCGTCAGTGAGGTTGCAGTAGCGGCAGTGTCTGTCTCAGGCATTGGAGTAGCCCCATTGTTCTGGCTGGCACTGCAGTAGCTGCTGTGCTTGTTGCAGTGGCTGGAATAGCTGCAGTGTTTATGCCTGTTGTTGCCATGTAGTAGCCGCTGTCCCAGTCACTGGGGTTGCAGTAGCCACAGGGCTTGTGGCTGGCAATAAGAAGCCACAGTGCTTGTGGCTCGCACTGGAGAAGCCTCACTGCTTGTTGATGTGGTTGGAATACCTGCAGTGCCCATCACTGGAGTTGTAGCAGCCACAGCACCTGTCCTTGGCATTGGAGTAGCCCATGTGCCTGCTGCCATGGTTGCAGTAGGCACAGTTCTTAGGGCTTGGGTTGGAGAAGCCTCACTGCTTGTTGATGGGTCACTGGTGTTGGAGAGGCTGCAGTGGTTGTGGCTGGCACTGGAGTAGCTGTAGTGCTTCTGGTAGGATTTGCGGTAGCCACAGTGTTTGTGCCTGGGGTTCTTCTAGCCACTGCAAACGTTGCAGGCCTTAAGAGTAGTGGCAGTGCTCCCTCCTAGAGTTGGAATAGCTGCATACCTGGAAACTGGTGGTGGAGCAGCGGCAGTGCTTGTGCCTGGGGTTGGATTGTTTAAAGTGCTTCTTGATGGGGCTGGAGTAGCCACAGTGCCTGTCCTTTGCATTCGAGTGGCTGATGTGTCTGTCACGGTACTTTGAGTACCCGCAGTGCATGTGGCTTGGTTTAGAGAAGCCTCACTGCTCGTCAATGAGGTTGCAGTAGCGGCAGTGTCTGTCTCAGGCATTAGAGTAGCCCCGTTGCTGTGGCTGGCACTGCAGCAGCTGCTGTTCTTGTTGCAGTGGCTGGAATAGCTGCAGTGTTTATGTCTATCGTTGCCATGTAGTAGCCACTGTCCCACTCACTGGGGTTGCAGTAGCCGCAGGGCTTGTGGATGGCAGTGAGAAGCCGCAGTGCTTGTGGCTCGCACTGGAGAAGCCTCGCTGCTTGTTGATGTGGTTGGAATACCTGCAGTGCCCATCACTGGAGTTGTAGGAGCCACAGCATCTGTCTTTGGCATTGGAGTAGCCCATGTGCCTGCTGCCATGGTTGCAGTAGGCACAGTTCTTAGGGCTTGGGTTGGAGAAGCCTCACTGCTTGTTGATGGGGCTGCAGGAGCAGCAGTGTGTGTCACTGGCGTTGGAGAGGCTGCAGTGGTTGTGGCTTGCACTGGAGAAGCCTCACTGCTTGTTGATGGGGCTCCAGGAGCAGCAGTGTGTGTCACTGGTGTTGGAGAGGCTGCAGTGGTTGTGGCTTGCACTGGAGTAGCTGCAGTGTTTGTGGCTGGGGTTGTCGTAGCCACTGTATACATAGCAGGCCTTAGAGTAGCGCCATTGCTCCTTCCCAGAGATAGAGTAGCTGCAGAGCTTAAAACTGGTGGTGGGGTAACTGCAGTCCTTGTGCCTGGGGCTGGATTAACTGCAGGGCATGTTGAATTGGGTCGCACCAGCCACAGTGCCTGTCCTCGGCGTTTGAGTGCCTGATGTGTCTGTCGCTGTACTTGTAGTACCTGCAGTGCTTGTGGCTTGGGTTTGAGAAGCCTCACTGCTTGTCACTGAGTTTGGAGTAGCCACACTCTTTTTTTTGCCCTGGTTGGAATAGCAGCAGTGCATGTTGCTGGAGTTGTAGCTGTAGTGACAGTCCTTGCCATTGGAGTAGCCACAGTGCCTGTCGCTATTGTTGGTGTCACCGCAGTGGTTGTGGCTGGTGTTGGAGTAGGTGCAGTGCTCGTGGCTGGTCTTGGAGTAGCCGCTTTGTCTGTTGCTTTGCTGTCAGATCTTGTCTCTCCTCACTGCAGAGCGTGAGAGACTGAATCAGCCTTGCTCAGGGTAAGTGCTAACCAGAAACCACCATACAATCGGTGTGTTACCAGCGTTATCCTCAGACTAAAGCCCAACCTCACCACTGCCCCAGCTACAAGGAGGAGATATAACTCTTATGAGGTGTCCCTCTGACACCTATTGCTCTCCAAAGAACCCAGAAACCAATCCCCACAAGCCCCCCAATAACTGCAAAAGTCCCCCCAAAACACCCAATCCCCAAACACCCCCCAAAACACCCAACCTCACCAAACTCCCAAACACCCAAAACCACCCGCTCTCCGCAAAACCCAACCTGCCAAAACCCCCAAACCCCACACTCCCCCCATGAGGCACCCCCAGCTTACTTGCCCAGCTGCTGGCTCAGGCTGTGAGGGTGGAGGGCGGCTGTCTCCTGGGGCAGTGGATGTTTGCAGCCAAGGGTGGTTGAACACATCGTCCAGGGATGGCCTGTCGCGAGCTCTCATGGACAAGCACCACCTGATGAGGTGCTGGCATTCTGGGGAGAATCCGGGAACTGCCGCTCAGTTGCGGGAGGCTCCTGCCTACCTTGTGCCACCGTCCGCAGCGCCCAGGCCTGGGTGCGCTCAGAGCTGCACCCAGACCTCCTGCTCCATGACTCGGTTTGGAGGAGAGCAGGATGGCAGGACATGGGCCACCTCCTCCAGCTGACCAAGGGCGATCAGCTGCCACCCCCTAAACCCCGACCTTCCCCTGCTGCTGCGAAGCCAGGTACCTACCGACAGAGATCTGGCGCTGGAAGAAGAGCTGCCCGCTGACGATGTCCTCGCAGCACCGGAAGGGGAGGACCCCGCACACCATCTCATACAGCAGCACGCCCAGGGACCAGATCGCCGCCGGACGGCCGTGGTAGCAGTGCCAGCGGAACCACTCCGGCGGGTAGTACAAAGGTGTTCCTACAACAGGATACGGGCGCACCTCATTAGGCAGATGCCGCCTGCTCCTGGATTCTCGCCCGCGGATCCCCAGGGATGCAGGGGCTGCACCGGTGGCGCCACAGACGTGGGGATGCACACTCGGTGTGACCCGCCACCTCGTCATCAGCACGTGACTCTTGTTCACAAACTGCCCGGTACGGGAAGCACCCTGGGCTGTGGGCTCACCGCTAAATTTGGTGTAGACCGTGTCCCTGAGGAGGGTGCTGCAACCAAAGTCGATAAGCTTGACCTCTCTGGTGGCCAAGTTGATGATGATGTTCTGGGGCTTGATATCCCTGTGCAGGACACCGCGGCTGTGGCAGTGCCGCACAGCCACCAGCACCTGGAGGAAAATGCCCCGCGCCAGATCCTCGGGCAGGAACCTCCGTTTTTTGATGAAGTCGGAGAGGTCCTGCGATGGCTCCGGACGCTCCAGAACCAGCACAAAGGAGTGGGGCAGCTCAAACCAATGGAGGAGCTGGATGATGGCACTGCAGCCGGAGCGCACCTTCCTCAACATGGCTATCTCCAAGGGAATGCGAGTGCCGCTGGGCTGCAGGGGGACCACGGCACCGTCAGCAGGGCCGATGCTGGCCCGGGGCTCCTGTGCCTCCCTGCCTGGGATGCTCTGATGCCCTCCTGCAGGTGCCCCCCGCAATCCCCAGGGATGCTCTGGTGCACCCCTACCCGGCCCGTGTCCCCTGGTGACTCCACACCCACTCCCCTCTCCCTGTCCCACTTTCCCCCCCCACCGGCTCACCCCCACCCGCTCTGCCCCGCACTGTCCCGGTGGCCCCGCGCACTCACCCGCTCGCCCCACGAGGAGATGCGCTCCCGAGCCACTTGTTTGATCGCCACCTGCGAGCCAAGGGCAGCGCTGGGCTGAGCTGAGCTGAGCTGAGCCGAGCCCCGCCGCCTCCCCGGCCCGCCGCCGGCCCCGCCCTTACCGGGCTGTTGTCACACAGGCGGAGCCCCGAGTACACGGACGCGAAGCCGCCTCTCCCCAGCAGCGGTCCCACGCGGTAAAGCCGCTCGAAGCTCTCCTTGTCGTGCCCCGTGCGACAGACGCGGCCGCTGTCGCTGCGCGCGGGGTCCCCGCCGGCCCCCACCGGGCGCTCCGGGCCGAGCGGAGCCGCATCATTCCCGGCCTTTCCCGGCCGAGGCTCCGCGGCGCGCCGCTCCCCGCCGGTCCCGGAGCGCAGATAGGCCGACGGGTCAATGCGGGTCAGGAGGAGCACGGGCACCTTGCCCGACCGCGCTGCCGGTGACGGCACCCCCGCAGCAGCACCGCGCTCCGGGGTCTCGGGGGTCGCGGCTGCCGGGAGGCTGCGGGGCGGGGAGGGAGCGGGCGCTCCGCCGCCGGTCCGCGCTCCGCCGGGCACCTGTGGGTGGTGGCGGCCCCCGGCCGGCCCCAGGCGGGGCGGGGCCTGGGGGCGGGCCGGGGAGCGCCAGGGGCCGGCGCTGCCTCGCCAGACCCAGAGCCAGCGGCGGCGGCTCGCCCAGCGCCGCCACTGCCAGTACCGGGAGAGGGGAGCGGTGCCGCGAGCCCCTGCGGGGGGACGCTGGGGGGACGGGGGAGGCACCATCGCGGGGAGCGGCGGAGGGCGGGCTCCGGACCGCCGAGAGCTGCCGCCGCCGCCGCCTCACCTGGTGCTGCTGCCGCTGCTCCTGCCCAAGCCGCTGCCGCTCAGAAGCCGCTGCCGAAGCCGCTGCCGCTCAAAAGCCGCTCAGAAGCCGCTCAAAAGCCGCTGCTGCCGCCGCCGCCGCAGCCTCGCTGTCAACGGCTCTGTCCACGCGCGCCCCGGGCGCCCGCTGCCACCGGGCGGAGCGGCCGGCGGGGGGGGGTCTCGCGGCCGCGGGAGCCCGGGGAACGGCGGAGCGGGCCCTGCCCAGCCCCGCGGCCGGGCTCGTGCGCCCCCCGCCCGGCAGCAGCATCCCCGCGGCCGAGCCTTTGGAAACTGAACCTGAGCCTCGGGACCCTGCGAACGAGGCTTTAGAACTGAAACCGGAGGCTTTGGGAAGTCACAAGGAGGCTGCGATTTACTGCGTATTTTATCCCCTTTTTCCTTTCCACAGAGGTGGATTGAGGTGAGATTGTGATGAACACATAAATGTATTGGCTTTCTCAAATCATAGGTGTGCTCACGTGCTGGATGTAACTGTAGGAGTTTACAGTAACAGAAACAAAACACGCTAAAGATACCAGACCAGACAGCAAGTTAAAAAGGTTCAGATCTCTTAATCTAAATGGAGTCACATAGCAAAAGAATTTGTAAAGGTAAGAGAAGGTGAGGGGTGAAGCTTGGTATAAGGAAAGCTAGTGCCTGGAAAACATAGGGTTAAAGTACTGTTTAGCTTAACTTAGGCTGTAGAAAGAGAACAATGTTTATGTTGTAAGTCTGTGGGATGTAGTGGCCCCACTTAAACATGAGTTAATTGTTTCACGCTGGTCTCCTAAAGTAGTTTTAAAGAGCAATGTTTGTGTTGTAAGCCTGTGGTGAGATAACAGGCTTTAGTGGCCCCACTAAAAACGAATGAGTTATTTCACACCATCCTTATCAGTTAGTTTGGAGACAGAGCCTCCCAAGGCTCTGCTAGCTTGGGATACTCCTTGTCTGCCCATCCTGCAACAAATTTTGCAGGAAGGTCACACTGTTTTAAATCCTTGCTAGTTATCAGAATAATTACAGATATAGCTGGTTGTGTGGTTGCTGGGGGGTCCAGCTGTGCCAGAGGTGAAAAGTACACCGTGAGGAAGACTGCTTACTTCATCTTGAAGACCCCTGCTCACAAGAGGAAGACTGTTTACTTCATCCTCAGGCCCCCTGCTCACAATCACCACAGAGCAGTGCGCAGACGCCAAGAGGAGGAGACTTGTGATAATAAATTCTTGAAGCTCGTTCTAATATCCCCCGCCTATGTGCGGGAATGATGAATATGCATGTAACTGATGTAATACTGAAAGTATATAAACCTGTACCAAATGCTAATCCCTTGCGCCTCTGGCTGCGGTCAGGCGCCCAGCGCTGTCGCTTTTGCTTTCTTGCCTTTGTCCCTCACTAAACCCTCGTTACCTCGTTTAGAGGAGTGAGTTCGTATTTCACAAGCTCTCAGGAAGCTCTTCCCTGTGAGGGTGCTGAGGCGCTGGCGCAGGGTGCCCAGAGGAGCTGTGGCTGCCCCATCGCTGGCAGCGTTGGAGGCCGGGTTGGACACAGGGGCTCGGAGCAAGCTGCTCCTTCCATGTGGAAGGTGTCCCTGCCCGTGGCAGGGCTTGGAGCTGGAGGAGCTTTAAGGTCCCTTCACCCCAGCCCATCCGGTGCCTCTGGGATCCCATGGGGGGCGGCTCCTCCATGAGGAAAGGCCCCGCCCCTCACGGGGGTCCCGCTGCCCCCCCCTTCCCCGCCCACTGCCCCGTGCGCATGTGCCGGAGGCCGGACTACAGGTCCCAGCGTGCCCCGCGCGGGGGAACCGTGCGCTGATTGGCTGCGTCGGAGGCGGGCCCAGGGCGTGAGGTGGTGCTGCAGCCGGCAATGGCGGCGGCAGAGCGGGAGGAGGTGAGGGTGAGCGGGCGCGGCGCGGGTCTGGGGGGCGCTGCAGAGCCCGGGGAGCGGGGCTGGGGGTCTGCGGCCCCCCGAGGCTCTGGGCAGTGGGTCCGGGCGCTGCGGGGGAATGCGGGGGGCGGGTGCGAGCGCTGGGCAGTGGGGCTGCGAGATGGCTGGGAGTGTGGGGTGCTGCGAAGCCGGGGCATGGGGGGCTGGGAGCTGTGGGGGTCCCGCAGCTTTCCGGCCCTGGGGATGGAGCGGGGCTGTTGTGGGGGGCCCTGGGGGCTGTTTCCCCCCGGGGGTGGAGGTGCTGCTGGGGCAGCCGATCCCCGGCACCCGGGAGGGGGGTGTGCAGAGGTGTCGGTGACTCTGAGCCGGGTTTTGGCTCCTGGAGCGGGATGGGGAGCAGGAAGGGAAGGATGAAAAACCCGAGGGTGGAGATAAGAACAGTTTAATAACCGAAGCACAATGTACTAGTGCTGATAATAGTGATAATAATGATAAGGGACATAACAAGAAGAGAGAAAAAAGCCACCCCAATAAACACAAGTGATGCCCAATACAATTGCTCAGCACCTGCTGAGTGATACCCAGCCCGACCCAAGCAGTGATCCTTCCCTTCCAGATATCTCCTCCCCGGTTTATGTACAACTAAAACGTCAGTGTGTTGTCAGCATTGCTCTCGGAATAAAGCCAAAACACAGCAGAGCACCAGGTGCTAGAAAGCAAACGAGCACTGTCCCAGCCACAACCAGGACAGTATCCACCCCTTAGTCCATACCATTTATGTCATGCCAGGCCTCACACTTCCCACTGTCATGACTTGGGGCTCCATCTGCCATAGCAGTGTCTCCAGGCAGGAAAGATGGATGGTGTGGGGTGTTGGGTTGTTGGATGCTGAAGTCAGTTCCAATTCCATCACTGCGACACTTGTCCGGTTTGATCAAAGTCCATTCTTCATTAATGGTGATCAAGGGAGTCAGGTTCAGATCCTCAGACCCACAGTGGTGGGGACAGGGGCCGCGAGGTGTCCCACGCAGTGATGGGTGTTCAGCCGCCATGGAAGCGATCACGGAATTCAGTATTACACAGCATCATAAAGTTCAATTCACCGGCTCTTTTCACCCCAAATCAGATCTCCTTCAGGTACACGCCGGACTTCCCCACCCTCCCGCAATACCCACCAAATGCCCCCAGCTCTTTGAGCAAAAGCAATCCCACGAGCGGGTTTTCTTTTGCCTGAATCGTCAATAACCCAGACACATCCTTTATGTGCCCCAGCACATCCTTTATGTGCACCCCAGGAACTTCATCTCCCTCTATGGTATGTAAAATTTGTAATTGGGCTGGGTCAGCCCTGTTGGCAGATCCTCTGGTGTTGAGCAAGCAGGTGGCCTTTGCTAAGTGTATCCCAGTGTTTGAAAGTCCCACCACCCGTTGCTCTCAGTGTGGTTTTCAGCAGCCCATTGTACCATTTGCATTTCAAGTCTCAGTGTGTTGAGAAGGGCCAGAACCTTTATTTGCCCTGCTGCTGATTTACTGTGGTCATCGAGCTGAAGGCTTTAGATGTGGGAGCAGTTGATCTAGGGCTTGTTCATGTAATTTTATGCCATCTAAAAACTAAACGGAGTTTCTCTCATTAAAGCTCTACAAATGCCTTTTAAATCCTAGCGCTTTTAATGTATGAGATAGCTGTGGATGGCCCGGTACACAGGCTACGCGTACAGCACCCTACAGTACAAAATATGTATGACCTTCCTGGTCAGTGCGTGCGGCTGAAAATGAGTGTGGTGTCACAGGAGGTTATTTGAGGATGAACTGAAAATGTTCCAGGCCTTGTTTCTGGGGAAGTCTCTCGTTCCCAGGTTGTCCTGGTGCTCTGTGGACAGGCTTCTGGCCATGTGTTGTCTGTGCAGGTGTCCGGGAGGCTCCGTGCTTCGTCACGGAGTCGCGTCCTGCACTGAGGTGACTCTTAGTTACTGCCGTAGCTCAAGCACAGGTTCTCGCCAACGGCTGCAGTCGCTGTGAGTGCTGGTTTTTGTAAACACGTTTTCTTGCAGGGGATTGTCTCTTCTGTGAAACGTTTGCATGGGATTTCTGTAGTTAAAAAAATACACAACTGCTTTGTTTTCCCCCTCTGCTTGCCTGCGGTGAGTAGGAAGGAGAAGGAGAATGCCTGGCAGAGACGGGTGAAGAAGAGAAAGGGGAAGAAACGAGCCCAGAGAAGCAGTGCGGAAGGTGCCAGTGAAGAGCAGGGAGAAGAGAAGCAGCAGCCTCCAGCAGGTCAGGCGAGAAAGTGCCCCTCCCAGAGCAGCGTCCCAGAAAAAGGAAGGCGGCGAGGAGTTGGAGTCTCAGGTGAGCCTCCTGCTGAGGGAATGGGTCGTGGGTTTTGGTGTCTGAGAAGTTGAAGGGTGAGAAGCAGTCTCTAGGTTCAGGCAGGCCTCGGTCAGACACAGCAGTGGAGCAGCTATTTATTTAATGTTTGTGCACAAACGGGTGTCCTGGCAAGCAGGCACACACAGCAAAGGCAGAACTTTGATTTGTATTTCCTTTCCCATCCTCAAGTTCCCTCCCTTGTTACCCCATTGGTTGGGGACTCCAAGGTTTACAGCCTCTCTGACGTGTACAATCTACGTGCTAACTGTCCCGCCTCTGGTTACACCTCCCCTTACTCAGTTTCGTACACCCCTTCCTCTTACTTCTTTCTTTCTCTCCTTTTAGGGTTTGATTTCATAACTCTCTGGCAGGCACATGGTACCCCAACTTACTGCTTAACTACAGCAGCGGTTTGCACCGGCTTAGCTTCATAGGCTGTACAAAGATAGCGTTCTTTTGCACCACAGAGCGTGTCTGTTGCCCACAGATGCCGTTGTCTTTAAGCACAGAGTGTGCCTGTTTAAGTCACGGTATTTCAAACCCTATGTTTCGTTCCCTGAGTAACTTAGCCCCAGCCCCATTATTGCAAAGTCTTAGTATTACAAAACCTTAATATTGCAAAGCCTCATCCCCAATGTGCAAACCCAACAGTGTTTCTCTCTCATGCGTGATTTTTCCCCGTAGGGAGCCTGCCATTTTCTTTTCACAGAATCATAGAATGGTTTGGGTTGGAAAGGACCTTAAGATCACCCACTTTCAATTCCCCTGCCGCAGGCTGGGACACCACACGCTAGATCGTGTCGTCCAAGACTCCGTCCAGCCTGGCCTTAAGCACTGCCAGGGATGGAGCATCCACAGCCTCTCTGGGCAACCTGTTCCAGGGCCTCCCCACCCTCACAGTAAATGCAGTTGTTTTCATCATTCAGAGAATCTTTTTGGTAAAGGATCAGCGCAGCTTACAGATGGCATCACTAATGGCACAGCTTCTAAGTACCCAAGTTTGGATCATTAATTCTTTTCTCCACCTTGGAGCAAGAGTAGTCCTAAAGCATTGCTGCCTGGTTCTTAGTTGTTCTCAACATACACCAAGTAACAGAAAAGACCCGAAGGAGAAGCTCTTGGGGTTTTATTTCTGGTGTTTAGGCAGTGGCAGTAGAGAGGAGACTGAGAGGTCTGGGAGCAGGCAGCTGTAAGCACACCTTCCTGGGATACCTGCCGAGCGGCTTGCTTTGCTTATCTCTGTTTCCCAGTGGTTTTAAATCCTGAATTGTGAGAATTAAGTGAATCCGTTGATCTCAACAGAGCACTTCTGCATGGAAATAGCTGCTCAGGAGGGAAAGATGCCTCTTAATCTGCGCTTTGGCAGTAATTTGGTCAGGGATGAAGGTCTTGTATGCACATCCCATCCCTAACTCTTTCAGTGATTACTGTTTCCTTAAAGAGTATCTGCAGCTACCCATGTGGTTGCAGTACTGTGAGCAGTATCCTTTAGTACTTAAGTACCCCGCAGCAGTCGAGCAGAGTGTCTCAAAGCAGTTCTTAAGGCTCCTGTTGTGTAGAGCTCCTCAGTAATTTAGCTAGGCAAAGAAGTCTGTTTTTCGTGGAACTGATTTTGGACTCAAATGTACTGTGTGATTTCTCCCATCTCTAAACCGCCTTGCACTAAAGCTGTGTTAGTTGTGTTAAATTCTTACTCTTCTTTTAGAGAAAAGTAAGGGGGAGGCAAGGAGCGATTGCCCAGTCCTTGCTGCTTTACCTGCCGATCCAAAGTGAAGAGGTCTTTTCTTTTTTGTCACTAGAAAAGTAAAGAATAGTCTTTTCCCAAATCCCATTGAGAGGCTGGATTCTCACATCATGAATGTGTCTTGCAGCTCCAGCAGTCAAGTTTGGGGAGGAGGCTACAGAGTCCAGTTTGGGGCATTTCCTCAGAGTGGGTGGGAAACAAAACGCACGTAGTTAATTCTGCTATGTATTCAGCATTCCCAGTTTTCCCCTTTTCAGTCTGTTGCTCAAGCTCTACGTGATGAAGGTTGTCCTTTGATGTTAATTCCAAGCAGGCCTTGTGAGTGGTTCTATTTCTTACACACATCTTAGCAGACTGTAAGCGTTCACATGAAATCACAGCTCCAGCCTGAAAAGTGTTCTGTGGCAAGGTCACGAGGAGCTGGCTCTTACCTGGCAGTGGCCTCCATTCAGTTTTAAACAGTTTGAAAGTATGAAGCTTTATCATCATTTTTTCTGGAGAGCCATCCATGGACACTTGGAGTGTGATTGTGTCAAGCTGAGCTCTTTCTTGCTCTTGAATCATTCCTGATAAGAAGTGGTTTACGGTGCAAACTCTTCCTTCCAGAACATGTGAGCACCCAACCGAACCCAAGCCAACCTGTTGGCAGGAAGGAAATGCCACGACTGCAGGAAAGCTCCTCTGGGCAGCTGTTGAAGTTCAGGTGGTGCTTGAGCCCAGTTAACCGGGCAGCTTGCTTTTCAGTGCTGCACATAGTGCTGCCTATGGAGAGCAGCAGAGGAATTAAGGGGACAAAAAGCTGGTTTCATCACTGTGGTCAGCAGGTGCTTTTGAGTAGACAGGCAGAGGTCTCAGAGCTCAAGAGTATCTGTCACTGACCTAGAAGCTCATGCAAATAAGGAAGTGCTGTTATTTTTTTCCATGCTTTAAAATAGAGATTGTGTAAAGCAGGCCCAGGCTGTCAAAAAGAGAAAATAATGGATGAAGCGCTAAAGAATTAAAAATCTGTATGAAAAATGATGTACTGACCCAAAAGACAGAAAATCATTTGCAAAGAAGTTCTTACCTTCTTTTTGCCTACAGCCAGAGGTGAAGATCACAGAGGGAAGAAAAGAGACGTGTTAGTTAAGTGTTTCCTGAGAATACGTGGGGGAGTAGATATTGCAGACTGAATATTGAGCCCAGGCATCAGTGCTTATTGGAACCTGATAAGGAAAGTGCAGAACCAGTAGATAAAGGTGACGTACAGCTGTGTAAGAGGACTGACCTGCTCTTCCCTTTGGAATGAAACCTAGGATTTGGTGCAGCAAAGAGCAGGGCAACATAAATGAGTATGTGAACGTCTGTCCTTGTCTCTCTCTTTTATAAACTCCTCCTCTCTCTGTCTTACCCATAGTTTCTGTCTTTTTTTCCATTGCTTCCTTTTTCTATTGCTTTCCATTCCTGCTTTCTTTTGGTATTTTGAATAGTTCTTAAGAGATGCTTCCTGGACTTCTCCATGAAGAGTGGTGTGCTGGCTGTGGCAAATCAGACTACCTTCAAAGACGGAAGAGGGAAAACAAGAAACGTAACTGACCTCAGGGCAGCTGCAAAGTAGGTTTTACCCTTCTTAAGTGCTTGTGTGTTGGATTCTGAGGCTGTGAAATAATTTAGAAATTGGAAAACAAAAATCAGAATCTGTTGTATCAAATGGCTGAGGGTACCCGGATGAGACTTCCTGGTCGATGGTTTCTGTGCCTGAGCACTTTCAAAGTTCCAGTAGGGAAAACCAGCACTGTGGTATGCAGAAATGAGCAAGGAGCCACAAGCTTTAGTGTTCCTCAGAATGAATGACAGTTTTGAAAACATTCTACTTGGTTTTCCTAGCCAAAATTAATAGCAAGGAAAGTTAAAGGAGGTTCAAGTTGAAGTCTTCATGCAGCAGGACTCGGGCCAGCCAGTGATGGCCTCAGCTCTTCCTTTCTACAGCAGCCTTCCTAGTACTGTGGATTGTCCTAGTACTTTTGCATCTCACCTCATCAGCATGCTCCTGTTTTTAGCACACGTCTGAAGGTCAAAGGGCAACATCCTGGGCTCTGATGCCAGACAGCACCTCCCTTGCAGGTGGACAGCAAGCATCTCCAATGCTGGGTAGCAACCAGCTACTCTCCATCCTCAGCCTGTCTGGAGCACAGGGGTACCTTTTCTTACCTCTGGATCTGAGGCTGCCGCATTCTAGCACCTTCCCAGCAGTGCTAGCACCCGCACCTTAGGAAGTTTCCTTCTTCTGGCATCTACAGCTACATTGTTTGTTCTTTGACAAGATGATTCTTCATTTCTTCTTAGGAAACGTTAATATGGGCAAGCACTTTTCAGGATAGGAAATCCACTCCAAGAAGTCCTCCTTTTGCTTCACTGAGCTGTTTTCTGCTTCTCTGCTATTAGCAGTCTTGTCATTTCTCAGCAGCATCAGTAATATCCTGGATGCAAGATCAATTGGAGTAAAAAGTTTTGAAGACTATGCTATTTCTTGGTACTGGATTTTAATGTAAGATTCTAATGGGTAATTTTATGTTTTTCCAAACTCACTATGGAATGTGTAGGGAATTGAAGAATTGATCACGTACGTGTTTGTTACCAAACCTACTTTTAAGCTTTGCCGTAATGTTGTTATGGTTCTGTATGTGAGGTAAGGATAGCACAGCATACATGCATACAGTATGGTCTGGAGTAGCTTTTGAATATCTTACCAGGCAGAAACCCAAGAGGTGCTGCTGTGTTCTGTTGCAGGACCCATCTGCCTGGTAATTCCAAACCTAAAAATTCTTGATTACGAGACTTTCAAACCAATTGCAGTTGCTAAATGTCGTGAGTATCTCTATAAAACACATCCCAATTTCCAAATTGATACTAGCAATATGTAGTTAAATTCATTGTAATACACAAATCCAGTGCAGCAGGCAAAGCAACTTAAAGAACAAAAACTGCTGAACAGAGTTAGCTTTATCTTGCAATTCTTACTCAATAATGAGCAATTAGTAAAAATGCAGCACCAAAACAAAAGAAGTAGCTATTTTGCTGCAGCAGATCTGTGAGTATATATGCCTAAATGGCCATTCCCTCTAGATCTGTTATTGAAATCAGACTCATGGTGCAGATTCTCTCAAAGGAGATGCTGCTCAACAGATGGGCTGGAGAGAGACTTGACCATTTTCTGAAGAGACTTTCTCCATACTGAAGCCAGTTTCCCCATTTCAAATAGGATACTTTTATAAGGGATTGTTGTTACTTTTAAAGTAGTTGGGTAGAATTTTCCTCACACTTTTCACCAAATGACAGCATGCATCCAGTGATTTCTGGGCAAGCATATGAAAGTGCCAGAGTTTGGGTGATGAGAGTGAAGGCCTGATGGTGAAAGGAGGTGGGATTAAAAATCTAATATGGAATTGCTCTGTTCTTTTTATCCTACTCCCAAAGAACTGCTGCTTTCAAGGCTCAGTTTAAGGGAAGAACTCTATTAATGACAGTTGTTACCATGTATTCATTCAGTTTTGGTGTTACTAGAGCAAATCTGAAGCTAACCGTAGATAAAGGTATCTTACTGCCTTGAAGAACAGAGTCAGGAACTCCAAAATGACAGTGCTTTTTTGAGGAATACATTCTGAATTTCAAACAAGCCATTCAGAAGGGGAACACGCATCATGCTGGGAAGCCTCTAAGGGGCTAGGACTTAAGCCCAGTTTACAAAGGTTTAACTAAATAAACTGATGTTCTTTTTCTTGTCCCTCTGCCCGTCTGGCTTAGTTTGCCCGAAACATCCGGTTTTGATTGTTTGTGGTCAGGGTGACCCGTTTGTTATCTTTAGTCACTCGCTAAATAAACTGGGAACATTCAGAAGAGAAGTTCCTGACCACAGGGAAGAAAAGGGTTTCATTTCTTTTGTGGCTGTTCTAACACAAAATTCTGATGTAACACCTCAAAGTTCTAGAGAAATGAAATGTTCTGTGAAGCGTCTAAGCTGGATCTTTGTTGGATGGAACCATTGTTCACACTGCTTTATTTGCATTGCTTTAGAAGAAACCTGCTGAGTAAAGGCCTTTTGCAGTCATTCTTTCCTTTCTGACTTGCTTTCTGGGAGTGAAATGAAAGCAAATGTTTCCTTAGCACAGACTTGATAAAGACACTGGAGATGTCCATCCTAGGTGTCCCACAGATGGCTCTGAACAGGTTCTTTTTATGCATCACTATGCCCTGATCATTTTCTTCTCTGATGGGTAGAAAGGATCACTGGTTTTCCTCCTAAAATGAATTCTTTTTTTCTAGGAAAGCTCCTAAAATGTTACTTTCCTAATCTTGTTTCTGTGCAAGCAGGGATTTTAAATGGAGGACATAAACCAGTAACCTCCCCACACCCAGGTATTTCTCCCATTTAAGTTTGTGTGCTGTAGACTAGGCCATGGCCTGGAAAAGGCAGTGAGTTGGTCAGCCAGTGTAAATGACCAAACCAGACGTGTGCTGGTCCCATTCAGACGCCCTGAGAACTCGGTGTACGCAGACAATTCTGGCTGTGTCCAGATCATCATATATAATCTGTCTGTTTCTAACAGCAGAGAGCCATGAGGAAATATTTCATAAGGAAGATTTTGAAATACATTTTTGCAAACTGTTCTCCTACACGAGACGAAGGGACCCTCATTTGGAGTAAGAGGCGTGCAAGAAAGATGCTCACACTTGTTCTGCCTGGGTTTCTGTTTCTTGTCTTTCTAGTGGGCTGTTCGTTGCAATGATTGTGAGTCTGCTCTTCCTTGTGTCATTGAGGTTCACAGCTGGGATTCTCTTCTGGATTTTCATCTTTGGCGTGACTGGAATTATAGGTTATGGTAGGTGTAATCCTCCAGCCTCTGAGGCTGTTTTTCCTTATTGCTTGATTTTGGGCAAGGAAAGCAAGTGATTACATCAGTTAAATGCTGTAGTTGGGAGAACTAGTGCCTAGGTTTAGACTCAATTAAATGAGAAGGGCCTAAATGGCAGCAAAGTTTAGTAAGAATCCAGCTGTGCTGATACTTAGCCCCAGATGTAGTAAACTGAACTATTTACCCCCAGTGTACTTAGTCCACTTTGACTTGTACTGATCTTTCTTATCTGTAGATGTGATGTTATAGCTGGCTAGTCTCGCAGTAACGCGTGTTTAGTTTTGCTTCCCCGACATGCTGAGGACAAAACGCTTCACTTGTCAAAGATTTAAATAACCCCAGCCTTGTCTTTGCACTCTTCAAAAACGCTCATTTGATGTTGATTGATTTTTAACAGGCATGTGGCATTGTCGCTGGGAGTACGACCATCTTAAAGGAATACCTGGATCTGAGCTCACTGTTTCTGGTGCTGGATTCCAGACAGACTTGAGAGTGCACCTGCAGCTGAGGCAAACATGGTTAGCATTTAGTAAGTGCCCTTTAAACTTGGTATCCGTTAAGGGATGTTCAGAAGATTCAGTCGCTGTCTTGCTACAGTTTCTGCCTTGTTAAATCTCCTCCTCTGCATATGTTGCTCATAGAAGTAATCAGAATTCACTTTCTTTGTATAGTACAAAAATCTACCTTTTCTGCAAAGCGACTAGCGTATGTGTAAGGGGCCAGAATGCAGTCGCACTAGTGATGAGAGTGAAAAAGGCTTGTGTTCCTAGCATTCTACTTCCCGGGTGTTCAGTCTTCACAATGGGGAAGCAGAAGGCAAGAACTAAGTCCTGATGAAGATAAGGAGGGGCATTTTTGTCTCTCAGTCTGTTTATGCCCCCTCCTGGAGGGCCCCAGAAATGAGACGAATAACTCTGTGCATCTTTTGTAGACCTGTTTACATTCAGGTGACTGCATTTTCTTGGAGGTTGTCCTGAGGCTGTGTAATGAACCATCACAAATGTCATCACTTCTGGTTTTCAGAAGTGCTTCACTGCTTTCTCTTACAAGGGCAGTGTATTTAAAACAATCCTACTGGAACAAGACAAGGAGGGGCACAAGAGAGAACAAATATCTGTCAAATACTATTTGTGCTGCTGTTACTACTCTATTGGCAGGCCTGCAGGCACTAACTGATGATGAATGGCACATAGCCTAAAGCACTGCTTCTCCCTATTGGTAGCTAAATGAATGGAGCAGTTTACTCCTTTAGTCTGCTTTCTCTGCTTTGTGTCTTCAAGTAACTGTGTTGGATCATTGAGCTCAGGAGCATCTTTGCATATTGTTGAGGCAGAGCTTTTTAGCATGCTGGCCCTAGAGAATATTAGGATTTTCTTACATCTTTCCGTGTAACTCCCCTGCCTGATTCTTAGCAGCCAATGTACAGTTTATCCAGAGGTCAGTGTCACTTTCAGATGAGTGAATTGAGGTACTACTAATGGGGACAAGCTACGTTAACTTAAGAGATCTGAACTGGCCTGAGACCAACTGCAAAGCAGCCTGCCTATGTATTCCTTCATGGAGAACCATATCAAAAATAGGTGCTGAAATGTGTGTAACAAAACCTTTGTTCTGAAGAAAGTCTGTGGCTCTGAGCACCCCAGGGGTCACTTGCCACGTGCAGTTCTGATGGCTAGGGGTACTGCTATCAGTACTCGGGATCACAACTGAACATCATCTCTGACTATCTGGGTCTGGATTCTGAGGCTGTGTCAAAGCTGTGGGACCTGAAGCCAATTCCCCTGTCCCTGTGCAAACCTCCAGACTCCACGGCTGAGGGATACCTTCCCTTTGTCCTCCTCTCCCTCCACAGAACTCTTGGTTTCAGCTGGAGGAGACAGGGCCTGCTGTGTGTAACCATCCACCACTGCTGGGCTGGTTTAATTGTTGTCTAACCCTCTGAGGCACCCAGAATTAAGGGATGTGTCTCAGGGTGAGAGGAGGTGTGCTTCAGGCATTTAAGACTCTGCCTTCTCGAGGTGGAGTCCAGAGAATTCTTTTGCTTCCTATTGCAGCAGTAGGATTTGAAGTGACACAAATAGAAATCAGAGAGAAGCCAACTCTTTAAACAAGATCTGGGTTATGAATCAAACACTGCTCACAACTAAGAGAGGAAATGTTTCGGGACATGGTGCTCTCAGCTCTCTAACCTTAGAGCAAGTTTGTCATAATCATACTGATGCTGATCTTCCTAAGGAATGGGATCCTGATCGCCATTGCATTGTGCTTATAAGAGCTTTCTCATTTGCAGGAAGACATTTCTTATCTCCCAGCTCCCTGCCTTAAGAGTACAGACGCTGTTAGCAGCCCCATGTATCCTGGGTGCAAGGAGGTGTGTGCCCAGTGTGGGGCACTGTTAATAGGAGCCTAAGAGCTACAGCTGCCAGCTTTGCTCTGTCACTGGATTGTCTCCAGAGAGACATATACTAGTGGTAGAGGAGTGGTGTTGTTTTGGCTGGGGCTTTTAATTTAGGAAAGACCTTTTTTTCTGGAAATGCATAAGTCTGCAGAGGGAAAAGGAGAATTCCACGACCAGACATTGTGATGTGGTGTGGTCCAAGGCTCTTCTTTTCAGCTCTGCTTACAAAGGAAAGCAGAGCAGGATGTGAGAGTTGGGAGGCCTCTTCATTTTGTGTTTTCTGAAATCTGGATAGGCTTTATTCACAATGGTTCCTGGTTTATCCAGTGCCAACTCTTAGTTGTGGTTTGAGTTTGGTTTAGGTTTGTTTTCATGGGAACATAAGAAAGGAGAAATGGACTTAACACGCCCTTGGATTTAACTGCAAGTAAGCTAAGGCCTTGAGGGCCTCGGAAGTAGAGCTCTGTTAGAGCACATGGAGTTAGCTCTGAGTTTCTCTGTGTGCACTTGCTTGTAGTTTTCTGCCCTCTCTGTTGATGTTATGGTTCTCAGGAGTCAGGGTTTAGGATTTTTGTAATGGGATTGGGAAATGCTGAGGTTCTGCATTCAGCCAGGTACCTGTTTCCTGTCTTATGCTCCTGTGCAGTTAAAGCATTGCAATTAATTAATTATCTGTGTACCTCTCTGGAGGAACAGTCTTCTGGTCTACAAGACCAGATCAGTCTCTGCTTTCACCTTAGCCAAACCAGTGTTAAAAGGGCTATTTGGTCACTTGGCACTTGCTGCACCGGTGCACTCTTCCTCACTGGGCATTTGCGTGTGATGTACCAACTGGATAGTGAATTCAATGTCATTAGAAAGAACTGGACTAAAACCCATGCCAAGGTAGAGGATCATACAAGGTCTTTTATACTACATAAGGCTGGCTTCAAGGGGTAAAAAAGGAACCTCAGCAAAGAGTGACTATGCCCTTTCTTGGCTGTATGCTCTGTGAACCTGATGTTAATGGTCGCTTAGTTAGCTTGGGTGGGCTCCACGTGTGTTTTGTACAGAATAATGTAGGGAAGGAGTGAGAGAACACAGAGCGCCTCTGAATTGCCTGACAGCAGCCATTGTCTGTCCCTGGAAAGGCAGAAAGGGGACAGTCAGGTTTTGCAAACAAATTGTTCTTTGTCATGCAAAGAGGGCCATGGCATACAGCTCTGGGATGAAGTCTGCCTGAGTTCTGTAAGTACTGAAAGTATTCAGTCTTGTCTGTGGCCCTTCATACACATCTCTGCATAGCAAGAGCGTTTTCCTGTGAGCGGCACAAGTGTTTTAGAGCTTGTGGTTACCCCCTGCAGACTCCTGAGTTGCTCAAAGCCCACAGCTCTGGGATTCCTCCTTGAAAAACCTCATTCAGTTTTCTGGCTACATCAGGAGAACCTGTGTATAAAGTAATGGCTAATCAAACACCATGCAAGTATGCAAAGCTGACTTGTGACCCAGAGGGAGGTGTTACAAATACTTCCCTGCTGTGAGAGCTATCCTAATTGTATTTCTTAATCGCTGTTAAATGCAATGTGAGAAAATGTGCGTACCTTAAGTAATGATTCCTCATGTTAAATCTGAAAATAGTGCTTCGTGTTCAGCTAAGACTCCTTTGTTCGAAGCAGTTTAGAGCTATGAAGCATTTTCTTTGTGCAGTGTCCTGTGAGCAGGTGAGTATAAACCAGCCTCATTTTCTGGGTGAGAAAAGAAGACGCAGAAATAGAGGTTTATTTGGAAAAGTGTTCCTGAATTCATGAGGATTTCTGGTTTTGTGGTTCTCAAAAGGCAGTGGAAGAATTTGAAAGCTGTGCCTCAGACTTGCCCAAAGAGCAGCCAGGTTTCAAAGCAGAGGCTTGGCTGCTTTTGCACAGTGATGACCTTTATGGAGCTCCAGAAATACTTGTCTTTTGACTTGAGTGTGGGGTTGAATTGAAGTGTTTCTTGAAAACTAGAATTATTTATCAAATGTTATAGCAAGGTTATTTTCAGGTGTTTAAATGTCAATGCACTGCTGTGGTTAGGTACATCCCAGACAATTCCCCAACATCCTGATACCCGAACACTAAAAAAAAGGGATTAGGAACTGACTGGTTTTATTTAACGCCCAAACTGAGCAAACGCATGAATTGAACAACAGAAGTAAGGAAGAGTAATTTCATGTAAAGACTGCTCCTGTTTTAATACCGTGAGATGGGTAAGGGAAGCTGTGGCAGCTTGTACAGAATGGCTCAGCTCAGTTGATTTCAGCTCGGTTGTGGTGATTTGCACAAGCCTCTGGTTTTGACTTACCCTCTGGTTTTCAGTTGTTCTTATTTCCTCACTATTACTTTTTATGTGAGCAGCTTTTCTTTAATGAAACGGAAGCGTTTGTGTATCTTAAAAGTATATTTCTGACGTTCAGATTCCATCTCTCTAGGTTTCAGTCGTGTGGTAAGCAGCCCTGTTTGCCAGCCGTATAAACACCTGCATAGGACATGAGTCCTTATATATGCAAACAGGTTACATAGTACTGGAGTGCAGTGTTGAATGATCTAATGAGACATCAAGCAGAATGATGTGATTTGTATGAAGCTGCTAAATTTCAGAGCCTGTGAACACAGGATTCAGTGTTTATCATTGTGGTGTTGATTTCTCTTCCCGGACAGGCTTTTAGCACAACCAAGGTGACTGAACTGTGTGCAGGTGCTCAGCGTACTTTTGCTTTTTATGGAGGAGAAAGCCCGTACCTGAGTACCTCTTCATCTTCCAGGTAGCCGATGCCTTTGTCTTTCTCTGGCTGGTGAGCTTTGCAGTTGCACTGGGTCCACGGACCCTTGCTGGTGCCTTTGCCTCTTGTTCCTGGGCCTCTGGCAAACCAGCTGATGTTCCACTATGGCCACTCTTCATTGGAACAAGCAATGCGGTGAGACTGTGGGGCTGGACGTGAGCCCTGTCACATATCCAGCAAGTGCAGGTTTTACATGTAGGGAAGCCATTCTGCAGATGCTGCAGCCCCCCCGACCCGACTGCCGCCCCCGCAGCACGCGCACACACACGTGTGCACCTATGGTCTGAGGCGTCATGAGCCCAGAGGGCTGAAAAGCATTTCTCTTAGACTGTATGATTTATAATGGTAAGAGAGATATATAAGCATTTCTATTATTATTATGGATAATTTTAATTAGGTATATTTTTATATAATTATATATATTCTATAATTATATAACCTTACTTACGTGTTCATGTGAAACTTTGAGCCTTGACACTTTTGTTTGCATTTCATGATTTTTATGAGGGCACATTTCATTAAGGAGCCAACCCAAACCAGACTGGGATTCTGAGATTCTGTGATTTTGTTCCATACCTTTAGCACTGGATGTAATTCTTAAATAATGGGCAAAATGAACCACAGATTCCTTCCAGTGCCAGTTATGTTAGTAGGGGTAAGACTGGAAAAGTAAATTGTGTTTCCTTCACCAGTGTCAGGAAACATGACCAAATTCAGGTTCCTCTTCATGCTGCATCAACAACCACCGCATCTTCAGGACCTGCGCATACATCTTGTTCCAGTGCTAAGTAGTGCAGTTAGTAACTACTGCTTGTGTCATAGCTACAGAAGATCCATCATGCCTCAAACCTTAAATGGTGCCAGGTGTGGCATATATGTAAGAGCACCAAGTTTTTACAGTGATGCCTCTATCTTCTCTCTGGCTTTTTAATTTTACTGAGAACTAACTTAGTACCTTTCTGGCCTAGTTTTAGTTGTCAGTAAAGTCACTCTTTCCAGTTGTCTTCCTATTTTCTCAGTAGCCTTTGATCTGTAAGGATCCGTCCCAGCAGCTGTGGCTGTCAGCTTCAGTGTTTCTAGTGACTTTGCTGCTGCAGACTCTAACCAGGAAAATACTGAAAACCTCTTGATAGCCTTCATGACATGATGTGATGTGGCTTGTTCTTCAGGTGGCACCATGTCTTGAATGCAGACATCTGCTGCCAGTGACTACACCCACTTGCATTGGATGGGAGTCACCAATAGCTCCACAGGTGCAGCCTCAAAGCAACATCTGCATAAAGGTAATTGAGAATAAATCTAACAAAAGAGCAATTTACCTCCTGGCATGCATGTTTCTAACAGGTGACTTCTGTAAAAATAGTTTGATCCAGCTGGGGTTTCTCTAATTGCATTGTGAGAGCTTTAAGGGTTAATAGGATTCAAACCACCTTGAATAGAAATAAGCATTAAAGGTAAACCACGTAAGCTGAGGAAGGCATCTTGAAGAGCACAGGAGGCAGTTGTGTGAAAGACAGGACACATGCACTTGTGTTCAGTAGGGAGGTATTCTGTGATTCTATCATTTATGGCCTTAGTAGTACTGAGCATTTCATTAAATGCGTCCTCATTACTCTGCTTCCCTCAGTTGATTGTAAGTGCTTGGCACAGATGGGCTGGCAGGACTGGGGCAGTGGGGAGATGCCCAAAAGGCTCAAGCGCCGCAGTAGTCAGTGATCCAAAAGTGCTGGTGGGCTTAACTAGACAAAATCTACCCTCCAGAATGCTCCTTACCCAAGGAGCAGACTCATGATTCTCAGCTCTGGTGGAATCTGGCTTGTGAGATACAGTGACTGTGCTCGGGCACCCTCATGAGGATATGAATCATTTTCCTTGCAGATAGTGGTCTTGCTGCTTTGTGTGAGTGCAGTGGCTGTTCACAGTTTGCAGATACCATGTGAAACGCATTCTTTCTCTACTTAAAAGGGCAAAGTAATTTGTCAGGCGTGTGGCACATGAAATCTTCACCATAAACACTGTGTGACTTGTGCAAGCAGGCTGCCTGAAATACAGACGCTGAGGCTTCTTGCATCAATCACAGCAGGGTTAATCAAATCAAAGCACAACATTCTTTTTCTCTGGAAAACTGAAGTCATAGCCCTGTGTCCCTGTTATAAAAGCAGAGATGGCCTCCCTCATGGGGTATTCAGGGCCCATACTCCCACAGAACCTCCATCACAAATGTCCAGCTCAACAGAAGCGTACCTTTGAGTTCCTCCTGTGGAAGTCAGGACTGTGTGTGCCACTGTGAAAGCTGAGAAGGCTCTTAGAAAATGGGTAGTCTTGGCTCCAAGAGTTTTGTTTTGTTCAGATTATTTTCAATTGCAGTAGAAAACTTGAGTGTCTGTATCAGGAAGACAATTTTGGTTGTTTTTCATTATTTTGTGAAAAGAAAATATTGTTTTACATTATTTTTCTTATCTCCATTTTCGTCTCCATCTCTATGTGCATACCGCTCCTGTGCTTGGATTTGGCTGTGACTGTAACGGATGGGAACCTCGCTGAGAGTTGATTCCCTCTCCTGACTGAGAGACAACCCAGTGTGGGTTTTTCACAGTGTATTTGGCAGAGTCCATGTGTGTATGTTCATGGTGACTGTTTGTCGGAAAGAGGCAGGAAACCATGAGGGTGCAGCTGTTCCGTGAGCTTCCTGCTTGGGCACGCTGGGCCACCTGGCCAATGCTGTCAGTGTGACCAACACTGAGATGATGAGGAACTGCACGGGCCCACGAGTAAACAGTGGCAGAGCTGGCATAAAGCCCCTTGTGTTTCTAAGGGTACAAAAGCAGGAGCCTCTTGTAGCTGACTCCGAGGCCTCACCTATGTGTGGATGGACCTCGTAGGAACTTTCCTGATTACCTGAGTCTCCCGGCAATGGCTGCAATGGGGCTTCCCAGCTGAAGTGTGGGCCTGGAGGATGGTTTGATGATGGCTGGTGATGTCTTTCTTCTAAGTCTCTGGTCTCTCTATGCAGTATTGATTCGATGCGCTGCTAATTGTCATCTGTACTTTACTTATATACATGTACACAATTTGTTTTACTGTACTTACTTACTGTATAGAATTATCTACCCAGTTTGCTTTACTGTGCTTGTTTACTTTAGTGTGCTGGTTTAATCCACTGTGCATTTTGTACAGCGAGTGTGTGATCATTTTGTTGAGTACCCTTCCTGTCAGCAGAACACTTGTGTACCCAGCAACCTCCCTGCCTCTCTTACAGACACCAGGTCCTGCTGCTTTCCCCAAGGTGGAACTGGACGTCTACGGAAAAGGACCTACCATGTACAGGATGGAACCAAAAGCAGCCTTGGAGGAGACAAAACAGCAAAGGGAGGGCCAGCAGCCTGCCGCCCAGGCAAGGTAAGGCAGCCTGCCCACCTCTCCTCCTCTGCTTCGCAACTACCAGCCTTTGAGCATCCCCACCTTCTGTTGGGGCTTCTGAGAACACACGACCACCTTAGTGGAGTGACCAGGGACAGGACAGCAGGCCTGCTCCCCTGCCTTGGCCCAAAGCTGAGCAGAGGGAGGCCAAGCAACATATCTTTGCCTCTCCACTAGCTCAGCTGTTAATTAGTCTCAGCTATAAACATCATGCAGGCATGGGCTTAACTTTATTGAAGTTTGCACATAGACCTGCAACAAAATAAAGTGATTGAGATTGAGTGAAGTTTCCATCAAGTGACAACAAAACATAAAATGAAGCAGTGTGAGGAGGGGCATCTGTAGCAAAGATGGATTTTATTGTTTAAGTGAAAATTGGATGTTCTGGGCCAGTGGTGCCCTGTGGCAGCTTCTCACAGCTGCAGCTACATGACAGCTGACACAAAGGGCTGTGAGCAGCTGTAGCCTGTTAGGAGCAAGTGGAAGTGAAGCCGGAGTTAGTGTATGTAAGGAATGGAAGGAGAGCAGAGACAACTCCTAATTCAAGGGTATTGCCAAAGGTTAGTGTTGCTAATTCAGGCTGTGGCTGATGACAAAGGCCATGGAAGCAGTCCTGGCTCAGCTGGAGGAGTTCACCCTCTGGTTGCTCAAATGCATGGTGTATTTGGGTCACTGGTAATGCCGTCTTTTGTAAAGCCAGCTTGTTTCAGATGTCAAAGGGAGAAATAGAAATGTATGAGGACTTGAAAGGTGAACAGTGGAAGGTACTCAAATTATCTACCTGTGAAAAAGATGAAAAGGTAAATATTAAGGTAACAAAAGATCCAAGAGATCTGAGGCTTTTTCTTTCTCCTCCTGTGTTTCTCTGGGCAAATCATGTACTCCCCAATCTAGAGGTGTGATTGCACCAGTGAAAAATCCTAAGCTTGAGACAGTCAATGGTTAGTTGAGAAGCTTTCAAAGAAGTGTGTTGGTTAGCCAGTGCTTGGAACCAGCTGTGGAGTGTGGCAGACATGCAGGTATGACTAGCATAAGCAACTGTGGTTGATCAGAGAGTTTACTGTTTCTGCTGAGTCATTCTTCTGGGTACTGTGAACCCAGGTGTAGCAGGGATGCTCTGTTGATGTGAATCAACCCTACCAGTAGTTCAGTTTTATTAAAAATGAAGGTCACTGGACATTTGATGGTCAAGGGAATATTAGCTTCAAACTTGTCCAGACCTTGGGAAAACTTAGAATCATAGAATAGTTAGGGTTGGAAAGGACATTAACATCATCAAGTTCCAACCCCCCTACCATGGGCAGGGACACCTCCCACTAAACCATTCCACCCAAGGCTTCGTCCAACCTGGCCTTGAACACCGCCAGGGATGGAGCATTCACAGCCTCCCTGGGCAACCCATTCCAGTGCCTCACCTGGAATTTCTTCCCTATATCCAGTCTAAACTTCCTCTGTTTAAGTTTGAACCCGTTACCCCTTGTCCTATCATTACAATTCCTACTGAAGAGTCCCTCCCCAGCATCCCTATAGGCCCCCTTCAGATACTGGAAGGCTGCTATGAGGTCTCCACGCAGCCTTCTCTTCTCCAGGCTGAACAGCCCCAACTTTCCCAGCCAATCTTCATAGGGGAGGTGCTCCAGTCCCCTGATCACCCTCTTGTCCCTCCTCTGGACTTGTTCCAACAGTTCCATGTCCTTTTTATGTTGAGGACACCAGAACTGCACACAATGCTCCAGGTGAGGTCTCACAAAAGCAGAGTAAAGTGGCAGGATCAGCTCCTTTGCCCTGCTGGTCACGCTCCTTTTGATGCAGCCCAGGATACGGTTGGCTTTCTGGGCTGGGAGTGCACACTGAAGTCAGCTCATGTTCATTTTCTCATCGACCAGCACCCCCAGGTCCTTCTCCACAGGGCTGCTCTGAATCTCTTCTCTGCCCAACCTGTAGCTGTGCCTTTACTTCATAAGTAGTGATCAAATTCTTGGCTGGTTCATATTTGCATGAGTGTACTGAACTCCCCAGCTGCAGGTCTATCCATAAATTACCCCTTGAGCTTTCCTTGATAATGAAATCAACACTTTAAATGTGGACTTTTTAACCATACCATATTGATGTTGTCAGATCTAACTGATATTCGTACACAAAGTGGATAGTTAGATAAAAACTGAGAGGACTTATTCTCTATTACTGGCAGTTTTTCCAAAAAAGGTTTGCTGGGTTTCTAGTGTAAGGAAAGCAATAGAAAACACTGTTAGCATATGTTGCCCCTACTTTGCAGCACGTTGAACCCCCAGGCAACTCTTAAACGTCAATAGCAATAGAAATTACTACTAGAAAAACAGCACTAAGAGCCAAGTAGTGGTGTATGAAACCCTCTTGATTCCAGAAACTGGTGATGTTTTCTCAAAGTTTTTAAGGTTTTCAGCAAATAATATATCGGATACCACAAATTGAGGAATGATAGTAAGGTAAATGTGGATTACTGGATCAGAGAACCTGCAGTTTCTTGCAGGGCATGGAGAACTTTAATTTTGCATCCAAAAGGGATAGGAAGTTTTATATTTATTTTTCTTGAACTTTGATACAAATTGTTATTGTTCCAGAGCTTTTTTCCGGATCATATGATACCTTTTCCAAGTGAGCCCCATGCAGCTGTAAGCCACTCTGGGATATTACAGGTGTGTAATCTTTGAATGAAGATGAGCCAGCATAGCTTAGAATTTCCCATTGCCTGTTTTTTTGTGAGCATAATTCTTTGCCACTGTTGGATCTGTTCCTAGGTTATGAATACCTCAAAATATGGTTACTACTTTTTTCCTTATGAGGTATGAAGTGGTGTGTCCCTGCCAGACAGTTACTGTATGACCGCACTTGGAAACTTAGGCATTCTTTCGGAGTGTCAAAACAGAAGATGAAGTAAAAATGGTTAATGCCTTTCTTGGGTATTTCAGGTGAAAGACCCTGTTTCCTTAAAAAGGTGGAGTGCTGCAGTACTTGGCACATACTTAACAGCAGGCACTGGGAGGATAATGAGGAAATGGGAATGTGATACAACCCGCTAAAAAAAAAGGCTTAAAAGGTTAAACTTAATGAGTAGAAAATTCAGAGTGACTAGTATGATTTGTTAGCTGGAAGGCTACTGTAGCCTTTGGGGAAAAACAAGGTAGGTCACTCAGTGTTAGTCATCTTTAAGTGGACACAAGATTTTAACTTACAGTGGGAATAGACTCACAGAATGACCATATCAGGGATCATGGTCTTACTTCCCAAAGAGGGGAAAAATGAGTACTAAAGGTGGAAACATACTCATCACTCTCGCTTGCTTGTCACTAGAAAAATTAATTAATAGAAGAACTTTCAGTGGTCTTAAGACAACAAGCCTATGTGTGAGTTTGGGGGATAAAGACTGATTGGAAAGGCAGCATAAGAACTCAAGATTTTCAAGGTCAAACTAAAATATTAAAGCTAGGTTGTTGAGTTTGTTTTTTAATTATATAATAAATTCTACTCTAGCATCCACCAGTAAAGGAAAAACATTAAATAAATAATTCTCAAAACATTCTTCTGTATTAAAAAGTTATAAAAATGGATGTTTAGTCAGGAGGTTAAGGTAACCCCAAATGGATTAAAAATGTTTCAAATTAAATATAATTGACACATACAGAACTAGATTCTGTAAATAATTTTTACAAACCTAAATAAAAAGAATTAATTTCTACAGATGCTGCATATCCAATGAAAATCGGTTCACTTTTGCTACCCAAATATCAAGTAGATTTTGCAGCGTAACATAAACATTTGATTTGGATGCTCTTGCCCATATACGATATACAGCGAATGTGCAGAGCTTGTGGGTAAGATTAAGAATCATTCTAAAGAGGTAATGGTTACACCCCATTTTGATAGATGGAAAAATCTGTTGTGAACGCTCCTCTGTTGCTGTTTTATGGTGTATTGTCTGTTTAATTGTATTTTGTTCAATAAAACTGAGGAGGCATGAGGCAGAGAATACCTTTGTGAACTGTGCAGTCCTCACGCACGCACGTTTCAGCAGAAGCTGTTGGGTCAGTTGTTCACAGCCAGTCGCTATATCCTTGGATACTTTCATTAAGACAAGTTAACGGTCTTGGTTATTATTTGTGATGTGCTTGGTCAAGTAGCAAGAGAGACATTAGTTTTACCAACTCAGTGCTTACAAGTGATTAAAAAATCACTTCTGATACTTTTATAGTTTTCTGTGGATTAAGCGGTGAGCGAGTAAAATATTTTTCAAGTATGTTTTTCTTGACTTTCATTGAAAGTGAGTATTTTGGCTGATGGCATTAAGTCAGAACATCTGAATAGCCTCAGAACAAAAACCAGTTAACTGCCTGCTATCCATTTAGCATGTGCTAAGTGAAATTACTAGGTCTGACCTACACCAGATGTCTGTGTGTACCGAAGAGAGGTTTGACCTATAGCCTAAAAATAAAGTGTGTCGCTATTAGAATTAGAAGCCATATCTATTAGAATATGGTTTCTCTGAGACAACACTGTATGTACATGTCTAGTGGTAGGCAGTGTGAATAATCTGGAAGTCTTGCTGTAGGCTATTTAAGCAAATCGGATGCTTAAAAGCATTTCAAGAAGGAAGGTAGCATGAAGCTCTTTATCTGAGGCCTCTCTTTACTCATGACAGCATTTCCAATGAATAGACTGCACAGCCTAGAGTGTTGACAGAACTGAGTCGTTAGTAGGTGATATCCTACCCTCACTGAAGTCAATAAGGTGTTGGTGGTTTTTTTTTTTAAATTCCTTTGAAGGGTCAAAATTTTATCCTAGATTTCTTTCTTCCCCCCCCCCCTTTTTTTTTTCTTTTTTTTTTGTTTTGGTTTTTTAGGTTTTTAGGTTTTTTAGGTTTTTTTGTTTTTTAGGTTTTTAGGTTTTTCTGGCCTTTCTGCCAGTCTGAAGCTCTCAGACTGACTGAAGTCAACAGGAGACAATACTGAGAGTCAGTAACAGCTCTTCACTGGCACTGCTTGGGGCCCTAGAATTTGTCAGCAGGTTCAGGGCAAAATCCTGCTCATTCCCAGCAGCATTGGGCTGGATCACTGCCAACTGTCGTCACATCTTTGAAGAAATCAGTCATCAAATTCAAACTGGATTCACAGAGCCTTGGGAAAATGTTGGCTTCTTTGACTGTCAGAAATAGTGTGTAATGCTTGAGAAGCATCCACCTTAGCAAATATTTTCCATGCTACTGCAGCCAGTCTTTCATTCAAAATGTTGCAGGTGCAGACAGATAAGGTTTCTAGTTACGAGTATGGCTCTCAAACTTCATTGCATTTAGTGACATCTAGAGTTTCTGATTTTTGTTGTATTCATCTGAGACAGTGCAATGTTTTTTTCCTGTTCTGTTTTCTCACCTGTTGATTGATTTGGTTTTTTACCAACAAAAGGCATTTATTTTGCTTTGGTTTTTGTTCAGATTGGTTTTCAATGGGTTGGCTTTGCAGTTAAGCAAATCATCATTGAGTCCTTGGTGCTGTCATAGGCTACTCTCGGAAAGACATGGTGACGTTTGACACCAGCCTACAAATCATGTTCTATATTTCACTGCATGGGAGAGAGGGTGCAAGTTTGTTTCTGTGTACCGTGTGACTGGTAATCCCTGCCTGCAGCATGCCATCATTTAACTCTGCAATTCATCTTCCTATATTAAGGACTTATTTTTCTGATACTAGGCATATATTGGTTATCTGTTTGAAGAGGGATCCATTCCCCCAGTGGTAAATTTGCACATACCTCCGTTAAATAAAAACAACCAACCAACGAACAACCAAAACAACAACAGAAAACCCTTCCAAAACCAAGCCAGAACAAAAATCCCGAAGAAGGGATCTTTTCTCCTATCCTTAGTTCTAGGTGTTTATTGCATTCAGTTCTGACTCTGAAATATTTTTACTGCGCATTCCTTCTGACGTTTACTAGTTTAACTTCAGCTTGTTCAGGTTGTACTTTCTCACACAGTTCTCAGCTGTCTTAGAAAGAAAAGGATGGATCTGGGATTGTGTTTTTCCTAGCATTATTGCTCCTTTATTTTAATTGATAGCATGGGCACAACGATGACTGTTGAAGCTGAGCTTTGTATTTTGTATTCCACTTTGGTCTGCTGAGTAAGAAAAGCGTTTTTCATGACAGCACTTCTGGTTTGAAGCTCTTATGGCAGAAATCCTGGGAAAGACACTTGTGCAGGCTGCGAGCCAAGCACTCCTTTCGTGTTAAGCAGAGATACTAAAACCCAAAAAGATGCTGTTCTTTTTTTACCTAGATTGACTCGTTTAGATTTTCCTAAAGCTTCCATTTGATGTTGTTTATGGAGTTAAAATACTTCTTCAACTCAGCCTTTATGTTTGCTACCAGTGAACCTGTTCGTTCGTGGCAAATGGGGAGATGAACAGGCTGGAACACCTACCAGAACCTCCCCTTCTGCTTCAGTGTGGCTGAAATAGCTTAAACTGCATTTGCACCCAGCTGTGTGCCAGCATCGCTGTAGACAGATGTACCTAGTCTTACTGTAACGTATCTATTCAGGTGAACAGTGGTGAAGCTATGCATAATGCATTCTTTGTTGTGAGCTAGGACGCTCCCCTGTCAAGTGAAGGCTGCCCGTGTTACTGCATTCACACCAGCTCAATTTAGACTGCAGGACAGGAGAACAACAGAAGCGAAAGCAACCTTGTGTTTCTTGGTTGAACTGCATTATTTAGTGTCTGAAGAACCTGGTGTGCTTCCAAAATCACATTCATTTCATTATTTTCCTGCAGTCCTGTAGTGTCCATTCTGTCTCTTGCCTGCTCAACTTTTGCTTTGTGTCCTCAAATCCGATTTTCTGGAAGTGGCAGTGGACAGGAGGAAAATGCAGCAGTGGAAACTGCAGCTATCAACCCGAAAAGCCTTTGTTGCCTATCTCTGTAGAAGTCTAGATAGAATTGATAATAGTACAGAGCAGCCTGGGGCAATTTTCCTTTAAGAGCTTAGTAATGACGTTGGTTCCTTTGCGTATATGGAAATTGAAGGATTCTAGGTTAGTATGCTTAGATGTGAGTCATTGTTCTGAGCAGTTTTATTGGAAGAAGAGGAATAAAAATGAATAATGCATTTCATGGAATGAGCATAAAGTTAATGTGGTTGCCAGCTTTTAATGGGTACTTCTGCAGTTTTGTCCTGCAGACTGAGTAGAACTGTGTACTTGCTCTTTGCTAAGATAACAGTGTCTTGCTAGGTAACAATTGTGTTGCGCTCTGACAATGTCTGGTTGAAATGGCTAAAGCAAAGCCATTGAATATCTCGAGCAGCTGTCTCGATGATTGGCCCAGCTTCTGCTTTTGGCTCCTAAAGCTCCTGCTCAGGCACCCCTTCAGGTGGGGGTCTCCTCCTTTTGAAAATGGTAACATCTACCTGACCTGCATGGGTTTGTGATTCAGTTTTTGTGAGTTCTTTGCTGAATTAATTTTAGCAATTATGCAATCATAACTGAATTCCTGTGGTGTGATACTGGATTTAGGGGTTTATTCCCCTTAGTTCTGTCTGAGTATGTTAGTGAAATAGAAAGCTGGTTTCAGGTGGAAGGAGAAATGCATATCTGATGTTTTCTTTCAGATGTTCCTAAGCTCCAGCACATCCCCTGAGATTCACAGTTATTTGCATGCAAAGGAGCAGGGGGAAAAATCCCGGACAGAACTGTACTTTCTTTTGAGAAGATCTGGCCTTTATTTTTCCACTAAAGGTACATCTGAGGTAAGGGAAAATAAAAAAGGGAGAACATAATAACATAACGAAGTTAGAGCAAAGGTGTATGTATTTAAAATCTGTTCTAATAAGAAAAAATTGAATTTCAACTTCCACCGATAAAAAGGAAGAAAAATATTTATTCTAGATAAAATGTAGAGCGATATAAACTTGGAAAAGTATTGTCTTAGAGTAATTTCCTTTTGCCTAACTTTGCTTCATTCTGATCAATATTTTTCCAGTCAGTTAACAGCGTACTCTTTTAAAATCAATTTTCAGCTGGTAGTTAAAATGCTGAAGTGGAAGTAGGTGCTTTGAAAAGGGGTTGTCTTACTTCATGATGTAAAATAAAAAACCCCTGTGTATAAAGGGATTTTACAGGAAGATTTTGCGAGTTCTCACGTTCTGTCACTGTACAGTTTTCCATTTTACTACTTCAACTTTTTGGTGGCGGTTCTTGAAACCTGATAATGTTAAACAGGATACACTGGAGTCGAGACACCTTTTACGTAAAGCACTTAAAGATTTTTCTTGTTGTGAATTTTCTGTGCTAACTGCCAGAGTAATCATTGAGCTGCTTTTGTATCCTTCAGCAAACCTCTTTTGTTTTCTTCCTTAGCTTGGTTCATCTTAGAGGATGGAGAGAATGGTTAGAAAGAGGAGTGGACAGTTTTCAGGTTATGAAAGTACCTTTTATTTTGATGTTTGAAATGCATACAGCTCTCAAAACGTGACTCCTACTGTAATATTATTGTGGCTTGAATTTAGCGGATGCTTTCCCAGAAGTGTCATCACTTGTACTTCGGTTTTTCTCCCTCTCTGGCAGAATGAGCTCTTTGACTAGTTTGATGTGGTTTTTCTCTGCATTATGAAGTTGCTGCTGAGTTGTCTCTTTCTAGATTTCACAATGTCGGAGTTAAACGTACAGTATGTTAAGACTATTTTGGACCAGGATAACCACTACATCTCCTGATTTTCTTCTCTGGAGGGGCTGGCTAAAAATAGTCTAACTATAGTACATTGCTCTTCTTTTTAGGAGCCAAGGCATCTGCAGTTTTTCTGTGAATTCAGCCTTAGTGATACGTACATGTCTTTGACAGGCAAAAAGATTTCTGGAGCACCAACAAACCATGGATTCTGCTTTAAGGTACAAGCTTATTATTCGGATACAGATTAAAGTAAACCACAATTTTTAGGTAAGCTGAAGATTCTTTAAGGTTTCTGAAAACAATATTCAGCTGTCTCTTATAAAATAGGACAATTAGTGGCTTTTATTTCAACAGGTATTGCGTTCAAGGTATGCATTAGTGCTAAAAAACTGTGCTGTGGCCGCCTAGCCTAACAAATCAGGAGGAAACCGAGACCTGAAACAGCTCTGTGCAGATGAGGAACAAAGTAGGACCTGATGGATGACAGCAATTTGGTTGCTGAAGGTAATTTTTCTGTGTGGAGTTAGCTTCTTGCCTAAGTTTACTCTGTGAAATGTTGCTGTTGTGTGGTAGAGGAGTATCTAGGTTCCCATGCAATCGCAATCTCAACTTTAGTCGTGGTTTAAAACCCAGTCAGCCACGCAGTCTCGCTCGCTCACCTCCCCCCCCTCCTTCTTCCCTTGCCCCCGCTCCTGGAGGGATGGGGAGGAGAATGGAAAGAATGTACCTCCCCCGGGTTGGATAAGAACAGCCCAGTAACTAAGGTGTAACACAAACCACTGCTGCTACACCAATAACAATAAGGGAAATAACAAGGGAAGAGAATACAATACCACCCGCCGACCGAGCCCGACCGAGCAGTGAGTGCCCTTCTGGGTAACTCCCTGTTACCTCCCGGGCATGACGTGCTGTGCTATGGAATACCTCTTTGGCTGGTTTGGGTCAGGTGTCCTGTCTCTGCTTCCTCCCGGCTTCCCCTCCTCCTCCCTCCATGGCAGAGCATGAGGCTCACAAAGTCCTCGGTCAGACTGAACGTTTGAGCAGCAACGAAAAGCATCGGTGTTATCAGCGCTGTTCCCAGGCTGAAAGTCAAAAACTCAGCCTGCACCAGGTACCAAGAGGGAGAAAAAATGACTGCTGCTGCTGAACCCAAGCCCTGCTTGTGGGATGCTCTGAACACCTGTGGGATGCTCTGCTTGTGGGATGCTGTGAATCCCTATAGGATGCTGTGAATCCCTATGGGATGCTCTGCTTGTGGCATGCTCTGGAGCTCCCTTGTGCCACCAGCTCCTCCCTAAGGTCCCTACACCAGGGAACATCCACACTGCAGCACAGAGGTGTGGGATCATGGAGTCATGGAATCACGGAATGGGTTGGGTTGAAGGCACCTTAAAGCTCATCCAGCTCCAACCCCTGCCATGGGCAAGGACACCTTCCATGGAGCGGGATGCTCCAAGCCCCATCCAACCATGCCCACTTCCAGGAATACCACACAAACCCCATTCCTTCTGCACCAATCCCTTTCCAATCCCTTCTTTTCCCCACCCTCCCCCTCCCCCTCCTGGGCAAATTCCCTGGATTTGGCACCATTTGAACTCCCCCCCACCCCCCCCCAAAGTGGCTTTTAACAAGAACCTGGGCCCCATTCCCCCTCTTTTTGGCACAAAGCAGAAGCTGGGAAGCTGCTTCTGGGGCAGCAGCCATGTCCTTGGATCCGGGCCTGCACGGAGGCTCCTGCTGCCAGATCCCGCTTCCAGGCTCTGGGATATAAGGACAACCCCTTCACCACTCCTTGCCCACCAAATCCCAGGATTTGGGTTCTTTTGAGGGGCAAACAGTGGTGGTTTTGGGATCAATGTGGGATAAATCCTCACCAGGGACCTTGCTCCATGGGGATGCTGCTTCTGCCCCCTGCATCCCTCATCCTTGCGGTTCCTTGGGCACCTTCCTGGTCCTTTTGGCAGGCTCCCATGTGCTTGTTTGAGCCTTTGGGTGCCCCCATCTGCTTCCATTGCCCTTTGGCGTGCCCCCATCCATTTTTGGGTGCCCCCCATTTGCTTCCATTTTTTGCATCCCACAGAGCTCCAGAGCATCCCATAGGGATTCAGATCATCCCAAGCCCATCAGACCCCCTCCATCTCCCCATGGAACCCCCCATGGAATCCCCCATGCCCCCCCCCCCCCTTCCCCCATGAAACCTGCCTCTCTATGACATCAGCCGCAGCACCAAGGGACCTGTATGCAGCACCCGTATCCCTGGGGCAGTTGCGCTTTGGGCGCAGTGGTGGTAGCACCTCCTTGGTGGCAGCTCCTTGGTGGCAGCTCCTTGGTGGCAGCTCCTTGGTGGCAGCTCCTTGGTGGCAGCTCCTTGGTGTCACCCTCAGTGGTGGTGGCAGCACCTTGGTGGCACCTTGGGGTCACCCTCAGCGGTGATGACAGCGATGGCTTTGCTCCATGTCTTCATCCTGCTGGCATTGGCCTGGCTGGTGCATGGCTCCTGGGACAGCTGTGGGTGAGTGGCACCAGGCTCCGGGGCTCCTGGTATTCCATAGGGAGATGCTGCTGCTCCCAACCATGGTCACACCAGTGGGGTGGTGGGACTGGCAGAGCCCCGCTTCCTCGCCATCACCCCATGCGGTGGCACAGCACAGCTATGGGGCACCCCATAGGGTCCCTTGTCCCTGCGTCACCCAGTGGGGCGGGATGATGCCCGCCCTTCATCCCTAACCATCCGGTGTTGGGCTTCTGCTTCCAGAGGGACCTGCGGTACCCGTCCCATGGCTGATTCCTATGGGGTGTCGCGCATCGTCGGAGGCGTGGATGCGCACCAGGGCGCCTGGCCATGGATGGTCAGCATCCAGTTCCCCACGGCCACCGGCTTCTCGCACATCTGTGGGGGGTCCCTCATCACCCCACAATGGGTCCTCACGGCCGCTCACTGCTTCGTCGGGCAAAAGTAAGGGGGAGAAGGGATTCCAGCCATAGGGAATAGCCAAGGAGCAGCTCCCATCCTGTCCCCTTCCCCATCCTGGATGCACTTGGAGGAGCGCTCAGGAGAAGGCTGCTTCCAGCTTGACAGCCCTTGAGCCTAAGGCGAGCTGGGGCAGTGCTTTCCTTTGGGCAGCAGCAGGAATGTGGCTCCTTCCCACCCCTCCATAGAATGGGATGGGATGGGATAGGATGGAATGGAATGGATCATGGAATGGGCTGGGTGGGAAAGGAGCTTGGGATCATCCAGTTCCAAGCCCTTGCCATGGGCAGGGATGCCTTCCATAGAGCAGCTTGCTCCAAGCTGGCCTTGAGCACTACCAGGGATGGAGCATCCAAACCTTCTCCATCCATCCCATCCCAGTGCCCTCATAGGGAATCCCTTCCTTATCTCCAACCTGCAATTCCCAGTCAGAACCCATCACCCCTTGTCCTATGGCTCCAATCCCTGCTCTTCCGCTCCCTCCCAGCTTCACCACGGATTGGTACGTGATGGTCGGAATCACAGACCTGGCTTGGGCCAATTCCGAGACCCAGAAACGTTGGATCCAGAGGGTCGTGGTCCATGAATATTACACTAACGTCTCCGGCGGCTTCGACATTGCCTTGGTGGAGCTGGACCAGCCGGTGCAGTGCGGGTACCACGTGCAGCTCGCCTGCCTGCCCGATGCGACGCTCAGCGTGTCCCAGCTCTCCGAGTGCTTCATCAGCGGATGGGGCGCGAGGGAGGCCAGAAGTGAGTGCCCGATGGCCCCTTTGGCCTTGGGATGCCGGGTCATGGATTCATGGAATGGGATGGAAGGGAGGGTAAAGCTCATCCAGGTCTATTGGATGTTGCTCCGACTGGGGATGGAGCATCCCGACCTTCTCCATGCAACCCATCCCAGTCTCCCACCGCTTCCTTCTCTCCAACTTGAGCATTCCTGGTTCAGTTGGAACCCATCACCCCTTGTCCCATCGCTGAAGGTCCCTCCATGTCCTCCTTATGTTGAGGATGCAGAAGAAAGGGGATGCAGCCCATGCCATGGGGCGGTGTTGATGGCTCCCATTGATCTTTTCAGCCCCAAATACCCCCATATCCGTTCCTTCTCCCCCCAGTCCTGACCCCCTTTGTGTCCCCACAGCGGGGGCATCGTCCCCATCTGCCCTGCAGGAGGCCAAGGTCCGCCTCATCGATGCCAAGGTCTGCAACAGCAGCCTATGGTACCGAGGGGCCATCAAGAGCCACAACCTGTGTGCTGGGTACCCGCAGGGAGGCATCGACACCTGCCAGGTAAGGATGTGCCACTGGGGCTCCCTTCTCCTCTCCCATCTGCAGGGCCTTGCTCTGCATCCCCCTTTATCCCAGCTTTGGAAGCGCATCCAGCTCCTGCTCCATCATCCCCGCGCAGGGACCATAGAGGTTGGAGCTTTAAGAGCATTGAGATTCCACCACTAAACCATGTCGTGAGCATGGATTCATGGAATGGGTTAGGTTGGGAAGGAGCTTAAAGCATCCAGTTCTAAGCAAGGGGCAAGGATGCCTTCCATTAGACCAGGTTGCTCCAAGCCCCATCCATCCTTCTCCATCCAACCCATCCCAGTGTCCCACCGCCCTCATAGGGAACAATTTCTCCTTATCTCCAACCCATAGTCCCTCGTTGCAGTGGGAACCCATCACCCCTCGTCCTATGGCTCCAATCCATGCTGAAGGTCCCTCTCCACACCCAAATGATGAAGGAGAACTCTTCCATCCACATAGAGTAACAGCAGTGGTCCCCTCCGGCATTGCCATAGCGACCCATCCCCATCCCCATCCTCATCCTCTCCCGTTCTCCTCCATAGGGTGGCAGCAGTTGTCCCCTCTGCATTGCCATGGCCACCCCTCCCCATCCTCTCCCGTTCTCCTCCACAGGGTAGCAGCAGTGGTCCCCTCAGGCGTTGCCATGGCCACCCATCCCCATCCTCATCCCCTCTCTGTTTCTCCTCCATAGGGTGACAGTGGCGGTCCCCTCATGTGCCGGGACAACCATGCCAACTTTTTCTGGGTTGTGGGGCTGACGAGCTGGGGCCGCGGCTGCGCCAGGGCCAAGCAACCGGGGGTCTACACCTCAACAAGGCACTTCCATGAGTGGATCCTCCACCAGCTGGGGACGTTCCACTCCGCGGGAGCCTCCGCGACGCCCCCGACATGGAGCCACCAGGACGTCTCGCATGCGCCCATCCAGCAGACGATGCCGGCTCCGACGGCCTCGAGCACCGGTGACATCTGCTCCTTCCCATACCGGGTGCTCGTGGAATTTGTCAGTCGGGTGCAGGAGCTGCTGCAGGCTCTAAGGGGGAAGAAGCCTTGAGGAGCGGCGTCGCTTGAAGTTGGCTTCAGCTTCAATACAGCTGCCTTATTTTCCCATAGAGAGGATGCTTTGCGTGCCCACCTCTTCTTCTGGTCCGTGCGCAGGGATGGGGATGAGGGATGGAGGGCAGGGAACAGTGGGAAGCGGGAGCTGGGAATCAGGGAATCAACCAGTTTGTGAAAGACTTTCAGGAGCATCAAGTCCAATCATTGCCCCACCATTAAAGCATGGCATGAAGAGGCAGGTGGGACAGCTTCCATTAGACCAGGTTGCTCCAAGCCCATCCGTTCTTCTCCATCCCACCCATCCCAGTGTCCCAGCACCCTCACTTCCTTATCTCCAACCTGAACTTCGCTGTTCCAGTTGGAACCCATCACCCCTTGTCCTATGGCTCCATGCTGAAGGCTCCTCTCCACACCCTAATGATGAAGAAGAACCCAAACTTCCATGGTTCTGCTTCATCCCTGCATCCAGCTGGAGCATCCCACTTCATCCCTGCATCCAGCTGGAGCATCCTGCTTCCAGGCTTGGGATCTTCCCTTAGGACCTCACAAGCTTCAAGGTTGTATCCATCCCAGCTCCCAACACCCATCCCAGCACTCTTTGGATCTCTCCCAGATGCCAGCACTGGGGTCCCCAGTGCCTGGAGCAGGGACTGGGGCCAGGGCTCACAGCACCCAGTGCACCCCCAGCACCCATAGAGCCCCCAGCACCCATAGCATGCATTGCACCCATACCACCCCCACCACTGCCAGCAACCACAACAGCTCCAGTGCACCCAGTCAGCCCAGCACCTATAGAAACCCCAGCACCCACAGAACCCCCAGCACCCTCAGCACTATATAGCTCCGGTATCAGGGTCCTAGTGCCCGCCCGCTGCCTCCTCCCTGTCAGGAGCCGGTCCCAGTGCCCGCCCCCTCTAGCGCCGGAATCAGGGTCCTAGTGCCCGCCTGCTGCCTCCTGCCTGGCAGGGACCGGTCTCACTGCCTCCCCCCCCCCCCCCCCCCCCAATAACTCCGTGCCGCAGAAAACACATGGACTCAGTCAGAGATCAATATGATCAGACAAAAGCCATTTTTTACAAAGCCGTAACTCCTTATATACTATTTCTTACATGCACTTACAGTGATTTGGCATATTATGATTGGAGACATGTCTTGATTTGGCATATTATGATTGGATACATGTCTTGATTTGGCATATTATAATTGGATACATGTCTCAAAGACCCTTTGTAACTAACATAGAATTGGTTAAGCACAGGTGTGAGAACTTGACCTCGAAAACTTGCCAACAGTCCACAGTTCTCATTACCTCAGTGAATTCCAGCTTCTTCTTATCTTGCTTGTTCAGGCTTCCTCGGGGCCTCTCACGGCCTTGCTGCATCTTTCAGGATTATTCAGAATTTATGTACCAATTATCCACTCTCCTGTGGGAACACTGCCTCCACATCTCCCCCTTTTTGTTTTATATATGTTTTGGGTGACCCTACTTGAGCAGGGATTTGCCCTAGATCATATCTCCAATATATGCCAACTACAGGCTGCTGGGCCTGCCCCTTTTTTCTGCTGTATGGCTCTCTGGTAACAGGGGAGGCCATCCTTCACATCAAGGTCTGGCATGGCATGTGTCCCCACTGCCAACAGCGGAGCATAAACAGCCCAAAAACAGGCCAAAACCACCCCAAAACCACCCCAGAACGACCCCAAAACCACCCTGTCCTGCTTCTCCAAGGGGATACAGGGTCAGAGCCCCAAACTAGCCCCAAAAGAGGCCACAAATACCCCAAATCCACCCCCAAAACCACCCCCAAAACACCCTAAAACCACCCCAAAACCACCTTGTCCTGCTTTTCCTATGCAAGAGTCAGAGCCCCAAATCCACCTCAAAAACCACCCCCAAACCACCCTAAAACCACCCCCAAAACCACCTTGTCCTGCTTCTCCTATGCAATACAGAGTCAAAGCGCCAAAATAGCCCCCAAAAAGAACTAAAACACCCCAAACCACACCAAAACCACCTTGTCCTGCTTCTCCTATGCGACACAAGGTCAGAACCTCAAAACAGGACATAAACAAACCAAAACCACCTCAAACCACCCTAAAACCACCCCAAAACCACCTTGCCCTGCTTCTCCTATGGGATACGGGGTCAGAGCCCCAAAACAGGACAAAACCAGGGCAAAAACAATGCAAAACACCCCCAAAACCACCCCAAAACCACCTTGCCCTGCTTCCCCTAAGGGACACAGGGTAGGAGGCCCAAAAGAGACCCAGAACAGGACAAAAACACCCCAAAACACCCAAAACCACTCCCAAAACACCCCAAAACCACCCCAAAACCACCTTGCCCTGCTTCTCCTAAGGGACACAGGGTCAGACCCCCCAAAAGCCCCTAAACAGGCCAAAACCAATGAAAAATCAACTCGAAACACCCAAAACAGCCCCAAAACAACCAAAAACCACCCCAAAACCACCTTGTCCTGCTTCCCCTTTGGGATACAGTGTCAGTGCCCCAAAACAGGACAAAAGAACACCAAAACATCCAAAACTCCCCAAACCACCCCAAAACCAACTTGTCCTGCTTCTCCTGTAGGATACAGGGTCAGGGTCCCAAAAAGCACCCAAAACAGGCCAAAAACAAACCAAAACCACCTGCAAAACCAGCCAAAAACCACCTTGAACTGCTTCTGCTATGGGATAAAGGGTCAGAGTTCCCAAACAGCCCCCAAACAGGCCAAATCACTCCAAATACCCCAAACCACCCCAAAACCACCTTGTCCTTCTTATCTAATGGCATACAGGGTCAGAGCCCCAAAACAGGACAAAAACAGGAGAAAAGCAGGCCAAGACACCCCCCCAAAAAAAACAAAACGGGTCAAAACCACACCAAAATCACCTTGTTCTGCTTCTCCTATGGGACACAGGCCAGAGCCCCAAAACTGGACAAAACCAACCCAAAACCACCTTGTCCTGTTTCTCCAGGGGGACACAAGTTCAGAACCCCAAAACAGGCTCAAAAAAGGACAAAACCAACCAAAAACTACTCAAAACCACTCCCAAAACAACCCCAAACCACCCGAAAACCACCAAAATAACACCTTGTGCTGCTTCTCCTATGGGTTACAGGCCCAGAGCCCCAAAACAGGCCAAAAAGAGGAAAAAACCACACCAAATCACCCAAAACCACCCCTAAAACAGCCCAAGCCAACCCCAAAACCACCTTGTCCTGATTCTCTTATGGGATACAGGGTCAGAGCCCCAAAACAGACCCAAAACACCCCAAAAACACCTTGTTCTGCTTCTCTTATGGGATACAGGCTCAGAGCCCCAAAACAGATCCAAAACAGACCCAAAACAGGACAAAAACAGCAAGGTCAGCCACAAAACACCACCAAACGACCCCCAAACCACCCCAAAACCGACTTGTGAGGCTTCTCCTCTGGGATACAGGGTCAGATCCCAAAAACAGACCCAAAACAGGCCAAACCCAACCCAAAACAGCCCCAAAACACCCCCAAACCACCCCAAAACCACCTTGTCCTGCTTCTCCTATGGGATACAGGGTGAGAGCCCCAAAACAGGACAAAAACAGGAGAAAAGCAGGCCAAAACACCCCAAACAACCCCCAAAATGGGCCAAAACCACCCCAAAATCACCTTTTCAGGCTTCTCATATGGGACACAGGTCAGAGCCCCAAAACTGGACAAAACCAACCTAAAACCACCCCAAAACCACCTTGTCCTGTTTCTCCTGTGGGATACAAGTTCAGAACCCCAAAACAGGCTCAAAGAAGTACAAAACCAACCAAAAACTATTCAAAACCACTCCCAAAACAACCCCAAACCACCCGAAAACCACCAAAAAAACACCTTGTCCTGCTTCTCCTGGGGGATACAGGGTCAGAGCCCCACAACAGATCAAAAACAGGACAAAAAGAGGAAAAAAACACACCAAAACACCCAAAACCACCTGTAAAACAGCCCAATCCAACTCCAAAACCACGTTGTCCTGATTTTCTTATCGGATACAGGTTCAGAGCCCCAAAACAGACCCAAAACACCCCAAAACCACCTTGGCCTGCTTCTCCTGTGGGATAGAATCACAGAATCATAGAATAGTTAGGGTTGAAAGGACCTTAAGATCATCCAGTTCCAACCCCCTGCCATGGGCAGGGACACCTCACACTAAACCATGGCACCCAAGGCCTCGTCCAACCTGGTCTTGAACACTGCCAGGGATGGAGCATTCACAACCTCCCTGGACAACCCATTCCAGTGCCTCACCACCCTCACAGGAAAGAATTTCCTCCTTAGATCCAATCTAAACTTCCCCTGTTTCAGTTTTAACCCGTTACCCCTTGTCCTGTCACTACAGTCCCTAATGAAGAGTCCCTCCCCAGCATCCCTATAGGCCCCCTTCAGATACTGGAAGCTGCTATGAGGTCTCCACGCAGCCTTCTCTTCTCCAGGCTGAACAGCCCCAACTTCCTCAGCCTGTCTTCATACAAGAGGTGCTCCAGTCCCCTGATCATCCTTGTGGCCTCCTCTGGTCTTGTTCCAACAGTTCCATGTCCTTTTTATGTTGAGGACACCAGAACTGCACACAATGCTCCAGGTGAGGTCTCACCAGAGCAGAGCAGAGGGGCAGGATCACCTCCTTCGACCTGCTGGTCACGCTCCTTTTGATGCAGCCCAGGATACGGTTGGCTTTGTGGGCTGCAAGCGCACACTGAAGCTGGCTCATGTTCATTTTCTCATCAACCAACACCCCCAAGTCCTTCTCTGCAGGGCTGCTCTGAATCTCTTCTCTGCCCAACCCGTAGCTGTGCCTGGGATTGCTCCCACCCAGGTGTAGGACCTTGCACTTGGCATGGTTAAACTCCATGAGGTTGGCATCAGCCCACCTCACAAGCGTGTCGAGGTCCCTCTGGATGGCATTCCTTCCCTCCAGGGTATCAACCGAACCACACAGCTCGGTGTCATCGGCAAACTTGCTGAGGGCGCGCTCAATCCCACTGTCCATGGCAGCGACAAAGATGTTGAACAAGACCGGTCCCGACACCGATCCCTGAGGGACACCACTCGTTGCTGGTCTCCAGCCGGACATTGAGCCATTGACCACAACTCTTTGTGTGCGGCCATCCAGCCAGTTCTTTATCCACCCAGTGGTCCGTCCATCAAATTGATGTCTCTCCAATTTAAGAGACAAGGATGTCGTGTGGGACGGTGTCGAACGCTTTGCACAAGTCCAGGTAGATGCCATCAACTGCTCTACCCCTGTCCATCAGTTCTGTAGCCCCATCATAGAAGGCCACCACATTGGTCAGGCAGGGTTTCCCCTCAATGAAGCCCTGCTGGCTGTCACCAAGCACCTTGTTGACTTTCATGTGCCTTAGCATGCCTGCCAGGAGAATCTGCTCCAAGATGTTGCCAGGCTCAGGGGTGAGACTGACTGCTCTGTAATTCCCCGGGTCATCCATTTTCCCCTTCTTGAAAATATATACAGGGCCAGAGCCTCAAAACAGACCCAAAACAAGACAAAAACAGCAAAATCAGCCACAAAACAGACCCAAAACAACCCCAAAAAACCCTGGTCCTGCTTCTCCTGTGGGATACAGGGTCAGAGCCCCCAAACAGACCCAAAACAGGCCAAAAAAAGGCAAAAACAAGGCCAAACCACCCCAAAACCACCCCAAAATCACCTTCTCCTGCTTTTCCTATGGGATACAGGGTCAAAGCCCCCAAAAAGACCAAAAACAGGCCAAAAACACCCCAAAACCACTTTGTCCTGCTTCTTCTAGGGGATACAGGGTCAGAGCCCCAAGACAGATCCAAAACAGACCCAAAACAGGCCAAACCAAGGCCAAACCACCCTAAAACCACTCCAAAATCACCTTCTCCTGCTTCTCCTATGGGATACAGGGTCAAAGCCCAAAGAAGACCCAGAACAGGCCAAAAACAACCCAAAAACACCCTGTCCTGCTTCTTCTAGGGGATACAGGGGAAGAGGCCCAAAACAGACCCAAAACAGGCCAAAAATGGGCCAAAACACCCAAAGCAAACCCCAAAACACCCCCGAACCACCCCAAAACCACCTTGTCCTGCTTCTCCTATGGAATACAGGGTCAGAGCCCCAAAACAGGACAAAAACAGGAGAAAAGCAGGCCAAAACACCCCAAACAACCCCCAAAATGGGCCAAAACCACCCCAAAATCACTTTGTTCTGCTTCTCCTGTGGGACACAGGTCAGAGCCCCAAAACTGGACAAAACCAACCTAAAACCACCTTGTCCTGTTTCCCCTATAGGTCACAAGTTCAGAACCTCAAAACAGGCTCAAGAAAGTACGAAAACAACCAAAAACTTTTCAAAAGCACCCCCAAAACAACCCCAAACCACCCTAAACCCACCAAAAAAACACCTTGTCCTGCTTCTCCTGTGGGATACAGGGTCAGAGCCCCAAAACAGACCCAAAACAGGCCAAAAAGAGAAAAAAAAACACACCAAAACACCCAAAACCACCCCTAAAACAGCCCACGCCAACCCCGAAGTACCGGCTCGTGCTGCAGCTCTGCCTCATTCCAGAGCCTTGGATCATCTGGGAGCACGGGATCCCATTGGCATCACAGCTCCTGGTGCTTGGGAGCAGATCCTATGGGATCTGCATCCAGATCCGGATGCTCCACACATGGACACGGATCTAGGTCTGGATCCGGTTGTAGGGGGGAGCGCGGACACGGAATTCCATGGGGCTGGAAGAGCAGAACCGGGCTCCTGGATGGGGGGCTCTGGGGTGGGGGGGAGAGACGCCATTGCCCCTCATTGTCTCCATTGACCCTATTGGCCCCCATTACCCCCTTTGCCCTCCCCATTACCCCCACTGCCCGTTACCCCCATTGCCCCCACTGCCCCCATTGCCCCTGTTACCCCATTACCCCCATTGCCACCCGTTACCCCCATTCCCAACTCACTTCCCACTGCTCCGCACTGGATCCAAAGATGGGGCTGGGGATGCCCCGGTCCCGCCGCGCATCCGGTTGCGGCTCCCGGGTTCGAGCCCCGGTGCCCCCGGAGCAGCGGCGAGAGCCGGGAGGGGAAGCCCCGGTGCCCCCCCCCACGGAGCAGCGCCCCCAGCACCGAGCGGCGCCGCTCCCGTAGCAGCACCGGGGCCCGGTGCAACAGCGCCCCCAAGCGGGCGGCCAGGACCCGCGCTATGGGGTGTTGGGGGGCGGGCACTGGGACCCCCAAGTTATGGGGCACCCCCTTTGTGCCCCCAAGTTATGGGGCAGGCTCTGGGAGTCCCCTATGGAGCCCCCCAAGTTATGGGGCGGGGTCTGGGTCCCCCCTATGGAGCCGCCCAAGTTATGGGGCACCCCCTCTGTGCCCCCCTCAAAGTTATGGGGCACCCCTATAGTGCGGGGGGTGCCGAGGCCCCGCCCCACGTGACCCGAGGTGACCTGGAGGGCGAAGAGCCCGCGGGGGTGGGGCAGGAGGCGGTGCTGGGTGATGACCACGTGACGCGGAGGGGGGGAGGGGGCTGCGGGGGGGGGGGGCGCGCAGGGGCCAGGATCGGGCCCGGGCCCCGCCCCCTCCCCCCATCCCCCCCGCCCCCGCCCCAGTTTGGTCCCGTCCGGTTCCCGCCAATTTCGCCCATCATGGCGGAGCTGGAGCTCCCCTCCGATCCCGACCTGCGCAGGTTGGAGCCCGCGGCACCCCCCAGTGGGGGCTTTTGGGGTCCTGGGGGGGTTGGGGTGCTCCTGACCCCCTCTCTTTGTCTCCCCCCCCACCTCCAGGCTGTGCACGGGGCCCTGTGCCCCCATCCGGGAGTACATCATGGGCCACGTGCGGCACCCGCGGTGAGGGGGGCACCCCAACATCTGGGGGGGAGGAACTGCAACATCTGGAGGGACCCCAAACCTCGGATCGGTCCCTAAAATACATGGCGGGGGGGGGGGGGTGGTGTTCCTGTAGGAATGTGAAGAAGATCAAAGGGAACCTGCTGTGGTATCCGCTGAACCCCAAAGTGGGGGGGGACACCCAAGCTCATTGGGGAGCCTCCAAAACCCCTCAGGACCCCCCCAAACCCCTTTGCCTGTTAGGACCCCCCCAAAATTGCATTGGGATCCCAACAACCCCCCAGCACCCACCAGTTCCCCCTTGTGGGCCCCCCCCCCCAACCCCTTTTCTTCACCCAGATCCATGCACAGGAGCCCAAATTCCTTTAGGACCCCTCCAAATCCCATTGGGATCCCCAGGAACCCCCAGTTCCCTCCCATGATCCTCCCCGACCCCCCACAACCCTTCCTTTAACCCCCCCCCCCCAGGTTTCCTCCTTAACTCGGGGCTCAGGTACCAGCACCTCAAGGAGATTCAGGTTTGGGGGGCGGGGTGGGGAGCGTTAAGAGGGTTTTGGGGGGGCTCTGTGGGGTTTTGGGGGATCCCACAGGGACCAAAACACACCTCTGCACCCCAAAACCATCCCCCCTGCATCCGAAAACACCCCCTCTGCACTCCAAAACCATCCCCCCTGCACCTCAAAACAACCCCCTGCATCCCAAAACGCCACCCCCGCACCCCAAAACCATGCCCCCTGCACACCAAAACACAACCCCTGCACCCTAAAACCACCCCCATGCATCCCAGAAGCCCCACGGCACCCCAAAACCTCCCCCCTGCACCCCAAAACAACCCCCTGCACCCCAAAAGCACCCACTGTGCACCCCAAATCTACCCCCACTGCACCCCAAAACAACCCCCTGCACCCCAAAAGCACCCACTGTGCACCCCAAAACAACCCCTCTGCACCCCAAAACCACCCTATGGATTCCCCCATGCACCCAAAACCCTCTCAAGGACCCCCCCCGAATGCATCCTGCAGCCTGGTTTCCCCCCTTGCAACCCAAAACTGCCCTGGGCCCTCCCCCATGATCTTTTCCTCCCCACTCCTGAACCCCAGAACCCTTTAGGGACCCCCTCTATACTTTAAACCCCCCTGGGTTTCCTTCTGAAGTGGGGGCTGGGCTCATAGGGGTCCTTAAAGCCCCCCCCCCCCACTCTCCCTAAACCCAGTACTGACACCTTTTGGGGTGCCCCCCCCCCCAACCTCCATGGTCCCTGCAGCCCTTTTGGGGTCCCCAAAATGGGATCTGGACCCCTTTGGGCCCCCCAAACTCCCCTCAACGTTTGGCTTTGGGGCCCCCCTTGCCCCCCAGGTTGATGCTGGAGGCCACGGGGCTCTCAGGGGCTCGGGGGGCCCAGATCCAGCAGGGCCCAGAGCTACGGGGCAGCCCCATGGACTCCCCAGAAACTGCCCTGGGGCCACTGAGGAGGCAGCTGCAGGAGGGGAAGCAGCGGCTGGTGGGTGCCAACGGGGGAATATGGGGATTTGGGGGGGTCCTGATGGGCTTGGGGGGGTCTGGGGGGTGGAATTTGATGGTTATGGGGAGGGGTTGGGGTCCCTAAAGGGTCCCAGCGCCGCTTTTTGGGAGGGATGAGGGATATGTGGGGGTCCTGGAGGGGGATTTTGTGTCTATAGGGGATGACATGGGGGAGTTTGGGGCTTTAGGGGGAATTTTGGGGGTGCTGGGAGGGGGATCTGGGGGTTGTGGATGGGTTTGGTGTTAAGGGAGAGGCTTGTGGGGAAATATGGGGCGATATTTAAGGTGTTTGGGGGTCTTGGGGGGTATTTGGGTCCCTCCCATGGCTTTGGGGTCCCTCATTTCCTTGTGTCCCCCCCCTCCATCCCTTCCAGTCCCGTCGCTGGATCCAGCTCCGGGCTCTGGCCGCATCCAATGGGAAGCTCCAGGCGCAGCTGCGCCCCCTGCAGGCCCAGGTGAGCAAAGACGGGGAGATAGAGGGAGGGGCGGGGGGGGGGGGCGTGGGCTCACCCCTTTGGCCACGCCCCTTTCAGGCCGTAGGGAGAAGGGCTGTGGCTGCTGGAAGCGCTGAGCGTGCTGGACTAAAAGGACACAAATTAAGTAGGCCCCACATTAATAACATGTAAATAAGGAAGTAACGTGTAAATAAGGTCAGCTCTACATGAAGTGCGTGTGGATAAAGCAGGTCCTACGCTAATTGCATGTAAATAAGGGGGGGGTAACGATGGTGGGATGAGAAATGGGGAGGGATGGAGAGAGAGGGGGAGAAATGGCAGGAATGTGGGGAATGGGGGTGGGAAAAAGGGGGAGGGGGAATGGGGGGCATAAGGGGGGGAGGGGAGAAAATGGGTATGCGGTGGGGGAGGGGAAGAGGGGACAAATGAGGGGGAGGGGCGAGGAAAGGCCCCATATTCAGCCCCATGGGCCGTAGCCTGGCAACGCGCAGGAAGCGGTACGCGGAGACCCCGTTGCTAGGCAACAGAGGCAACAAACCCGGAAGTGCGGAGAGCATCGCGGAACGGGGATGGGGAAAGGCCGAAACACGGGGGGGAGAGGGGGCCTCGATTTCCTGTGAAATCTTTATTTATTGGTTAAGTTTCCTTTTTATACATTCTTAAGGTGACCCCTCCCCTCTCCCCTCCCCCCCCCCCGCTATTTACATCGGTGTCAATAAGGCTTCGGATAGACCCCCCCCCCCATCCCCCCCTTTATCCTCCCCTCTCCCATCCGGGGTATAAAGAGGGGGGGAGGTGCCACCCCCCAACACCCCCGGGTGGGGGATGGGAGGTTGTGTCCATTGGGTACCCTCCCCCAGCCCCTCGTTTTGGGGTGCTGGGGGGGAGGTGAGGCCCATCGCCCCCCTCCCCCACAGACAGTTCATCAACAGGCACTTAATGATCCCCCCCCACCTTCCCCACCCCCGTTTTTGGTTACATGAAGCCCCGAGGGAGGGGAGGGCTCTCCTCTGCACCGGTTACTGCAGGGCTCTCCCTCCTTAAAGAGCCCACGCTCACCGTGGGGGCCCCGTCACAATGGGCAAATCCACAGCGACCGCCACAGCTTTGGGATGGCGGCAGCATCGTGCCCATGGCCACTGGGCACCCAGGGGTGCTCCGGGAGTGGCTGCGGGGGGACCAGCCTCTGCCCAGCCGGCTCGGGGAGGTCCCTCACGGGCTGCTCTTCCTCAGTGCCTTTGGTCCGGAGGTGGAGCATGCGAGGGGTCACAGCTCAACGTGGGCCATGGAACAGGGCGTCACGGCCACCTACGAGGAGTGGAGAGGGACCGACATTGGCACAGCAGAGAATCATGGAATCCCAGAGTGGGCTGGAAGGGACCTTAAAGCTCACCCAGCTTTAACCCCCAAAGGCACGGGCAGGGACACCTTCCACTAGAGCAGCTTGCTCCACGGCCCTGTGTCTCTGTGCACTCCCAGGGCATCCTGGGGATACCCCTAGAGAATCCCAGAGAATGCCTGCAGCACCTCCAGAGCACCCCATGGACCCAGTCAGAGCTCCTGCGTCACAATGACCTTGGGGACATGGAGACCACAGGGGTGGCTGATTCTGGAACTCCCCGTGTTCAGGTGTGTGAGGTCACAGAACCCCACGGAACCCTCCAGCAGAGGCACCGGGAGACGACAGCTGCCCCACGGAACACAAGCTACCGGTGGAGGAGGCAAGAGCAGCTCCTCTGGTGGTTCCCGTCTTGGTGTCTCGGAGCCGGTGCCGCCTGTGGACACAGGAGCGTGGAAGGAGGTGGGTGGCGATGGCGATCTTGGGGTGCTGTAGGAGTTGCCAGAACGCCTCAAGAGACTTCCCCAGAGTGGCTGCTTTGGACTCGGTGTGTGAGTTGGGCTGGCTGAGCCGGCAGCGGAGCGCTGCGGCTGCCGAGGGATGATCCTGGGATCTGCCCTCATTTCTTGTGGGGAGAGCAAGGGCCTGTGGGGATGGGCCAAGGGGGAAGGATTTTAACGTGACAGAGAGGGGAGATTGAGATGAGATCTTAGAAGTTGTTCCCTGTGAGGGTGGTGGGACAGTGGCACAGGGTGCCCAGAGAAGCTGTGGCTGCCCCATGGCTGGCAGTGTTCAAGACAGAGCTGAAAATGCCCTGACTCTTTCCTTGGTACATGATTGAGTTGCAGGTTTTATTCCATTTTTGGCTAAATCTGAACTATTTATGGAAGTTTCTAGCCTATTTTAAGCTATTTCTTAACTGGTTCAGGCTGTTTCGAACCCTTTTTTCCCCAATTCTAAAACTTTTTGAACCATTTTGACCTTTTCCAAATGTTTTTTGTCCATTTCTTACTAATTTCTTGCCATTTCTAACCCATTTTTGCTCTTTCCTGACTCGGTTTGAGCCATTTTTGGCCATTCCTAACCCAGTGTTGCCAATTTCTAACCCATTTTAAGTCTGGCTATTTCTAAAAGAATTATGGTCATTTGTATCCTAATTTTGGTCATTTCTTACCAGTTTTAAACTTTTTTTTGGCTATTCCTAGTCTATTCTTGCCTGCTTGTCCCCTGTTTGAAGCATTTTTTACCACTTCTAAACAATTGATGACCATTTCTATCTTATTTTTGCCCATGTCTTACCAGTTTTAAGCCATTTTTGGCAATTCCTAAAGAATTCATGGCCATTTCTAGCCTGGTTTCAGCTTTTCTTAGCTATTTCTTAACTGGCTTGAGCTATTTCTTGGCCCAATTCTAACTCTTTTTAAGCCATTATGGCCATTTCCAAACTGTTCTTGTCCTGTACTTACCAATTTCTTTCTACCCCCTTTTTTGGCCTTCCCTAACTTGGTTTAACCCATTTTTGACCTTTCTGACCCACTTTAACTTTTTTTTGGCTATTTCTAAACAATGGGTGGTCATTCTCACCTTATTTTTGCCCATTTCTTACCTGGTTTATGCCATTTTAATGCTAAATGCTTCACTTTTTTATGGGCATTTCTAGCCTGGTTTAAGCTTTTCTCACCTATTTCTAAACTGGCTTGAGCTATTTCTAACCCTTTTTTTGCACAATACTGACTCTTTAACGTCATTTTGGCCATTCCCAAACCATTTCTGTCCAGTTCTTACCAATTTTTTTTCTGTTCCTAACACAGCTTTTGCCCTTTCCTGACTTGGTTTAAACCATTTTGGCTTTTCTAACACATTTTAGGTCTTTTTCGGCTATTTCTAAACAACTGCTGGTCATTCTTATCTTATTTTTGCCCATTTCTTGCCAGTTTTAAGCCATTTTATGGCAATTTGTGATTTATTTATGGAAGTTTCTAGCCTGGTTTAAGCTTTTCTTACCTATTTCTAAACCGGCTTGAGCTATATCTAACCCGTTTTTGCGCAATACTGACTCTTTTTAAGTCATTTTGGCCATTCCCAAACCCTTTCTCAACATTTCTTACCAATTTATTTCTATTTCTAACCTGGTTTTGCCCTTTCCTGACTTGGTTTAAACCATTTTTGGCCCTTTCTAATGCATTTTAAGTCTTTTTTGGCTATTTCTAAACAATTGCTGGTCGTTCTTACCTTATTTTTGCCCATTTTTTGCAGGTTTTATTCCTTTTTTGGCTAAATCTGAACTATTTATGGAAGTTTCTAGCCTGGTTTAACCTTTTACTTGCTATTTCTAAACGGGATTGAGCTATATCTAACCATTTTCTTGCACAATACTGACTCTTTTTAAGCCCTTTTGACCATTCCCAAACCCTTTCTGTCCAGGTCTTACCAATGTCTTTCTCTTTCTAACCTGGTTTTGCCCTTTTCTCCCTTGGTTTAAACCATTTTTGGCCCTTTCTAACGCATTTTAAGTCTTTTTTGGCTATTTCTAAACAATTGCTGGTCATTCTTATCTTATTTTTGCCAATTTCTTACCAGTTTTATGCGATTTTTGACTAAGTCTGAACAGTTTCTTGCCATTTCTAGTTTGGTTTAATCTTCTCGTAGCTATTTCTTACCTGGTTTAGACTAGTTCTGACCCTTTTTTGCCCAGTTCTATCTCTTTTTAAGTCATTTTGGCCATTTCCAAACCATTTCTGTCCATTTCTTACTAATTTCCTGTCATTTCGAACCCATTTTTGCCCTTTCCTGACTTGGTTTAAACCATTTTTGGCTTTTTCTAACACATTTTAGGTCTTTTTTGGCTATTTCTAAACAATTGCTGGTCATTCTTATTTTTGCCCATTTCTTGCCAGTTTTAAGTTATTTTATGGAAATTTCTGACCTATTTATGGAAGTTTCTAGCCTGGTTTAAGCTTTTCTTACCTATTTCTAAACCGGCTTGAGCTATATCTAACTCGTTTTTGCGCAATACTGACTCTTTTTAAGTCATTTTGGCCATTCCCAAACCCTTTCTCAACATTTCTTACCAATTTCTTTCTATTTCTAACCTGGTTTTGCCCTTTCCTGACTTGGTTTAAACCATTTTTGGTTCTTTATAACCCATTTTAAATCTTTTTTTTTGCTATTTTTAAGCAATTGTTGCTCATTCGTGTCTTATTTTTGGCCATTTATTGCAGGTTTTATTCCATTTTTGGCAATTTCTGAACGATTTATGGAAGTTTCTAGCCTGGTTTAAGCTTTTCTTACCTATATCTACGCTGGCTTGAGCTATATGTAACCCTTTTTTTGCGCAATACTGACTCTTTTTAAGCCCTTTTGGCCATTCCCAAACCCTTTCTGTCCAGGTCTTGCCAATGTCTTTCTATTTCTAACCTGGTTTTGCCCTTTCCTCACTTGGTTTAAACCATTTTTGGCCCTTTCTAACCCATTTTAAGTCTTTTTTGGCTATTTCTAAACAATTGCTGGTCATTCTTATTTTTGCCAATTTCTTACCAGTTTTATGGCAATTTTGACTAAGTCTGAACAGTTTCTTGCCATTTCTAGTTTGGTTCACGCTTTTCTTAGCTATTTCTGTACTGGTTTAGCCTATTTCTAACCCTTTTTTGCCTAATTCTATCTCTATTTTAGTCATTTTGGCCATTTCCAAACCATTTTTGTCCTGTTTTTACCAATTTCTTTCTGTTTCTAAACCATTTTTGCCCTTTTCTAACCTGGTTTAAACCATTTTTGGCTCTTTCTGACCCTTTTAAGGTTTTTTTTGGCTAATTCTAAACAATTGCTGGTCATTCTTACCTTATTTTTGCTCATTTTTTCTTGCAGATTTTATTCCATTTTTGGCTAAATGTGAACGATTTATGGAAGTTTCTAGTCTGGTTTAAGCTTTTCTTACCTATTTCTAAACTGGCTTGAGCTATTTCTAACACTTTTTTGGGAAATACTGATTCTTTTTAAGCCATTTTGGCCATTTTCCAACCATTTCTGAACATTTCTTACCAATTTCTTTCTATTTCTAACCTGTTTTGGCCCTTTCCTGACTTGGTTTAACCCATTTTTGCTTCTTTATAACCCATTTTAAATCTTTTTTTTTGGCTATTTCTAAGCAATTGCTGGTCATTCTTATCTTATTTTTCCTCATTTCTTGCAGGTTTTGTTCCATTTTCGGCTAAATCTGAACTATTTATGGAAGTTTCTAGCCTGGTTTAAGCTTTTCTTACCTATTTCTAAACTGGCTTGAGCTATTTCTAACCCTTCTTTTGCACAATACTAACTCTTTTTAAGGCATTTTGGCCATTTCCAAACCCTTTCTGTCCAGTCCTTACCAATTTCTTTCTATTTCTAACCTGGTTTTGCCCTTTCCTGACTTGGTTTAAACCATTTTTGGCCCGTTCTAACTCCTTTTAATTCTTTTTTGGCTATTTCTAAACAATTGCTGGACATTCTTATCTATTTTTGCCAATTTCTTACCAGTTTTATGCCATTTTTGACTAAGTCTGAACAGTTTCTTGCCGTTTCTAGTTTGGTTTAAGCTTTTCATAGCTATTTCTAAACTGGTTTAGACTAGTTCTAACCCTTTTTTGCCATTTGTGAAAAGAAAATATGCTCATTTGATTTTGGGTGGTTGTTTATTCATATCTCCTTTAATATTTCAAAGCCAGCCATAAGGAGCTGACAGATTACAAGCTTTATGAAATATCAAAGTAATTATTTACACTTTCATGCTTCTTTGTGCAGATGTGAAAGAATAAATACCCATAAAGTCTCAGAAGTGACACTTATCCTGGGCTGAGTCGTGGTAGCGATGTGGTTTTCTCCCCTGACCTGTCCCAGATAACTGGAACTATAGATGCTTGTCACTCCAGGCAATGTGTTGTTCCCTCTGGTTTGTGCTCTGTGGAGAGATGAGGTTATTGTGCAGCCATGAAACTCTTGGGCTTCAACCTTTGGGGTCCCACTCAACCTCACATGAGATTCAAACAGCTTGTTTCTTAACATGCCCTGGAGAATGTTACTAAATCACAGAATCACACAGTGCTTTGGGTTAGAAGGGACTTTAAAGCTCACCTAGTTCCACCCCACCTACCTTCCACTAGCCCAGGCTGCTTGAAGCTGGTTGCTGTGTTAGTAGAACAAGTCCACCTGGTTTCTGGTATGGTGTTTTATTTATTTATTTAAGTATATTTTCTGTCTTAAATGTAAACCTGAAAGGTCAGAGTCCGATGGGAAGAGGGGTAAAAAGCAGAATTACAGGAATGCAAGAATTAACGTGTGGACACTTGAGTCAGTTTCAAGCTCAGCAGGTCTGTGGCTGAACTGTGCCACAGCGTTTAAACTGTGATGCTTGGATCTAAATGGTTGTAATTCCTTGTCTTGAAACAGAGAGAATGTGAGGTCAAGGAAGGAGGTGCTGGAATGAGCTTGACTCAAGAGAGCGCTGGGAGGAAGGAGGAGGGTGGGAAGTGAGAGATGATAACCCCAGCTCTGAGAGAAGCGCTCGCAAAACCAGGTGAGGTTCTGCAAAGAGCAGATGGTGGCCCAGGCTTTGAAGTCTTAGTGGTGGCCTTTTAGCAAGCCAAGTGAGAGACGGTGTTCTTTGTTAGAGGTACTGGTGTGGAGCCTCAGTCGTGGCAGGCTCTGAGCAGGGGCAGGAGAGGGCTTAGGCAGGGGCCGTTGGTACCTGCTCATTTCAGGGAGGAACCTGCAGCTGGGTAATACACCCGAGTGTGATGCACTCTGAGTGTGGTGAGTGTATCAGAGTTCAAAGGGTTTCATGTAGCTGCTAAGCAGCTTGGGAGAGAAGATGATAGTCCCACATGCCTTTAGCTCCTTTAGGGTGTGTGTTCCTCTAAGACTACTTAAAGATCAGCTTTGCCTCTGCTTTTACTGTTTCAATCTCTGATTTTATTACTGAAACTTTATTTGCAGAGAAGAAGGTAGTTCAAATGAACTTTACCAATCCACTGCTGATCAGCTGAGGGCCTTCCAACAAGCTGTAGAGAACTTAATGGCCTTTTCAAACCAAAGGAGGACAAGCTTGAGAAGAGCTGGACTGAGAGCCCTGCAGTTCAGAAGCCTCAGTTCTGAGTGGCAGAGCCAGGAGAAGGGTGATGGGAGCTTCTGTTCAGTTGGAGACTGAAGGCAGTTTAGTTTAATTTCTTTTATTTTTTAGGATGAAAATGTGTTGAATTTGTCTTGCTTGCTAAATCAATAGAATCTCTCCTGATGCTGCTGAGACCACAGTTCTGCTATTGCACTGGAGGCACCTTGCTTCAGAGCTGGGCTCTGATTTTCTAACTGTGTCCTGTGTGAGTCCAGCAGCTGTGGGATCCCAACACCTTTGCTCCCCAAGATTGGTCTGAGCTTTTGTCAGTGACTGATGATGTGTTTGCCCACGGTCATTGTTTTTTTTTGCACTGGCATTAGTACAGCTATAAAATAAAGAGCCATTCATTACATTCATAGTGCAAAGGAGCAAAGTGAAGGCTTGGCAAGGAGTGGCAGTGACTTTCGTCTCCTCTTTGTGTCCATCATTGTGCTGCTGGGGCCAGTGGAGAGGTTATAGGGGGCTGGTTCAAAACATCTTTTCAGCTTCAACTCTGAAGGCTGCAGTGTGGCAGGGAGCCTGCAGTGTGCTGCAGAGCAGCCGCAGCACTGTTACAACCTTAGATTTCTTGTTTATTCATTTATTTAGTTACTAGTGTCTGTGTTTGATCCAGAAGTCTCATTGTTCTGCTTGCCTGCAGGCCGTTGAGGGGACTGGTGGTTCTGGCAGGCGTGGAGTGGGCTGCTGGAGACAGGGCTGTCTAGAAGTGGGCAGTGGGGAGGGAAGTGTTCTTGTCTGCAGCAAGTCCCCTGCTTCTTAGGTTGGAGGGGCTGCTGCCCCTATGGAAGGGTGCACCAAGTCCCCTTAGGCAGCTCAGGTTCACTTTCTGACTGTGTCTGTATTGGTTTGGTTCATTATCCTAAAATCATAGAATCCCAGCCTGCTTTGCCTTGCAAGGGATCATAAAGCTCATCCAGTTCCAGCCCCCTGCCACAGGCAGGGACACCTTCCACTAGAGGAGCTTACTCCAAGCCCCATCCAACCTGGCCTTGAGCACTGCCAGGGATGGGGCAGCCACAGCTTCTCTGGGCACCCTGTGCCAGTGCCTCAGCACCCTCACAGGGAAGAACTTGTGGCTAAGAGCTCATCTCAGTCTCCTCTCTGGCAAGTTAAAGCCATGTTTAAAGATTTCAGTTTAGAGATGCAAGCTTGGAGCAACCTGGTCTAGTAGGTGTTCCTGCCTGGCAGGGGCTTGGAACTGAATGAACTTTGAACCCAGAGCAGGCTGGAATTCTATGGCAAATGGGATTCTGTGATAAATGTAGTTATATCTGGAGTTCTCCAGTAACTCCACGAGAGAAGAGTCAGGCCAGCAAAACCTAGTCATTCTAGGGATGACTGTTACAAGGTCTCCCCTGAGCCTTCTCTTCTCCAGGCTGAACAAGCCATCCTGCTGCAGCAGTCCTACAGTCCCTTCTCATATGTTCTGTCCTGCTTTGAGTTCATGGAAGCAAGTCCTTCCACAAATCACAAGACTTTTGTGGTTTTTAAAAGCCCTTTCTTGAAGACTGAGCAGAGCTAGGAATGAGGCTGGGTGTTTCTCCATCATGCTTGGGCAATCTGAAAACTTCCACTGCCCAGATTCCACTTCTTTCTATATTTGTATAAAATAGTGATATAGTTTGAGCAGGTTCCTTTCAACAACAGTATTTCTTGTTTTCCTTACTAATTTTCTAGCTTTATCAGAACATTGTCTTTTGGGTGGTGGTTCTAGTGCAGCAGTTGTGTTACCACTTTTAAAATGCACCTTAAATCAGTGGTGATGGGTTACTGCTGTGTGTCAGTGACTTCAGCTCAGGCCCTTTTAAACTGCCCTCTTGCAGAAAACTGGGGTCTTTTTTGCCTGTAAAGAATTTCCTAGTGTGAAGTTCCCCTTTCTGCCCGAGTTTCAGCTTCAACAAATAATCAGTGCTTCAAACAAGACAGCTTTCATTTAAGGAGATGGCTTAATAGAACCACACGGATTTGCCAGCTCTGTGTTACTTGGAAGAAAAGCCTTCTGAAAGTCATTTGAGTTTGTGCAGACAATGTGACACCAGACTGGCTTTTGCCAAGCTAATGGTGACTGCACTCTTAGAGGAGGATGGGTAAGTCTCTTTTCTTGTACTTTTTGAGGATTTTTCTCAACCACTGCCCTACTTCATCCTTTCATAATTAAATCTTTTGCTCTGTGCTTTCAAAGGCTTGCCTGTAAAGCAGCTTTTGGTGGTGTAGAGATCTGAACTGGAAAGTGTCTCTGGGTTTCTTTCTGGACGTTTTGCCATGATCAAATAGGCAGCAGTCCTCAAAAGCAGTTCACAAGTTGTCCTTGTAGAAATTTGATTTATCTTATCTGTTCTGCTTGAGAAACTGCAATAGCATAATAGCTCCCATGGGCACTAAATCCATACATTTTCTGGAGCTTAGAAGGGCATGCTGTGGGTATGGCACTGGTAAATAATCAAAACCAGAATAGCTTGAATATCCTGGAACACGACATGGGTATGTAGTCGGCAGTGTCCTGCTTCTGTGGCTGAGAGTACCGCAGGGTCCCTCAATGCATTCTTTGAATTTCAGTGAAAGGACTTTTAAAGGAATGCTTTTTAGGGACTGTTGTCTCCAGTGTAGAGTTGAATCCGGGGTTTAGCAGTAGCAGTCCATTTTTCTCCTTCTTAGTAGCTGGTGCAGAGCTGTGTTTTGACTTTCAGCCTGGGAACAGAGCTGATAACACTGATGCTTACTCTGACCAAGGACTTTGTGAGTCTCATGCTCTGCCAGGGAGGAGGGGAAGGCGGGAGGAAGCAGGGACAGGACACCTGACCCAAACTGGCCAAAGAGGTATTCCATACCACAGCCCGTCATGCCCAGGGAGGTAACGGGGAGTTACCTGGAAGGGCACTCTCTTCTCGGTTGGGCTCATTTCTGCAAGTGGTATTGTACTCAGTAACTACATTATCCAGAAACACCTGGAAGGAGATTAACTGCTTATCTGTAGTTAGATATAGTAGAAATAAGAAGAAAGTGAAGCACAAAATTGCTTTCTGTACATTCTATACTCTATTTGTCATTGATACGTTGCTTTAACTACGACAGTGCTTTTTAGTTAGCTGTGTGATAATTAGCCTTGAGTCTTGTTTTATATTTTTTGGCAAACATTACTTGGAGGTAAATCCATGCATATATTGCACATGTATTAATTAGGCTGTCTCATTTATTGCAGCTCAAAAAAACTCCACCCACATCATTTTAGATGAGACCAATGTAAAAAAAAAGAAAACAAACAAAAAAAGCTCAATGTAGAGTAAACCAGAGTAAACCTCTTTCTTGTCTTATTTGCTTTCCAATCTATTTAAGGAAATCTGAGTTCCTATGGCTCTCGCCTACTATAGATTTTGGACAAATGCATACACATCTCCCTGAAATCAGTGTAGCACAGCATCAATATTTTTTTTCCTAATCTTCCACTTTTTCCCATGTACTTTTTCAGACAAAGGAACTACACATACGTTCTAACTTCCAGAATAAATTGTGTGGTTTATCTATCCATGCACCTCCATATTTGTCATTAGCTCAGAAACTCAAGACCTATAAATTGGATGCCTAAAAATCCTAGAATATTCCATCATGGTATTGTGGGCTTAGACAAATATCTAGTAAATCATAAATCCAACAAAAACCTGCTTGTTTTCCTTAAAATGTTCCCTTAAAATGTGATCTTTAAAGTGCAGGTATCCATTTTTACTGTAACCAAGATGTTCAGACAGCCACTGCATGTTTAGCAATGTTCCTGTGAAACTCTCATTGTATGAAGAAGAAGATGTCAAATGAGCCAAAAAAAAAAGAATGTTTGCGTATTTGCTTATCCAATCCATCACTATGCATCTTGAACTAAAATGAGATCTGAAACAGAAATAAGGTTACAGCTTTCCTTCACTTCAGCAGCTGGAAATTTGCACCTCAAGGTGTAAGGAAGATACTTAAAAATAGAGCATCTAAAAGGGCTATGGATTTCTGGCTCTCATTCTTGAGCTCTTGCTTCTTCTGTGGGGCTCCTGTAAGTGCTACCCTCCCGTGCCAGTTATACATGCATATACATACATTTCTGTTTCATATGATGGCTGCAGATAGCCATCGTTAGGCAACAGAAGGGTTCTCGTCTTCACAGAACCTCACAATATCCTAGTGAATTCCAGAGTTTCTGCAGAATATGCAGCCTTTATTGTTCTTTCTTTAGAACCTTCATCAAAAGGACAACAAGAAAAGACAAAAAGAGAAAAATCTTTCCATTTATTTCAATATAAGGTTTATTTATGTATGTCTACCTTACATTCCTGCAATTACTATTTTTTCCTATAAATACAGTAAAATGTCATAAACTTAATTGAATCCTGTGATCTGTGGTCAGTTCTGTTCCCGATGGAATCAGTGGGAACTTACTTCTTATTTATTATGCCCCCTTTTTTTTTTTTAACTTTGACATCTCTTTCTGTAGTGTATGTTCACACATAAGGGATATGTGTGATATTTTTTATATTGATAAAATATCAAAGAACATGAAGATTAATAAATTTCTTGTTTGAATCTAAATTTAGTCTCACATCTGGAATGAATTGTGTGTGCTTTGAGTACGTCTTTGTCACTAATTCTTTTGGTGGTGTTTTTAGTGTTTGGACACGATTAATTCACATTGTAAGAAAATGGATATTAAAAAAACTTCTAGAATGTCCCTCTGAAAATTCTGGGGGAGAAAACCACCTCACCACAGAAGCTAAATTGAAGCCTGTTTCTAGTTTTCCTAATTACTGATTTCTCAAGGAAAATATTCATCACCTTGGTCGTTAAACAGAATGAGTAGCTGGAAATTTGATAAAAAAAAAGCATTTCTGGGCTTTGATCTCCTTAAGAGAAATGGTGCAAAGTGTCTGAAGTCAATCAGCAGCAAAATGAAAAGGAATCCGCATGAATGTGTATGTGAGGCATCATCAGAGCTACTTTTGCATGAGCACAACTTTCACTGTGTGATGAGCAGCCGGCAGTGCTTAGAGGGCTAAATAATCCTTATTGAGGACGAGCAGTTCTGAAGAGCACGGTTCATGTCTGCCTCAGCTCTCTCTTATCATATAGATAAATCAGTTCTGATGTGATCGCAATTGGAAAGAATCGTGTGCGTTATTTTCAAAATGATGAGTCTTGTTTTACATCAACCTCATCTTTATCCAAAATGCTCTGTAAACGGTTGTTTGGGGCTCTTCTCTTCTGCAAGAAACCTTGCAATATCATCTTTTTGGAAAATTGAGGGATAATCTGCTTCATTCAAGAGCTAGGTTTGCTTCAGCGCTCTGTTTTTCTACTTTGCCAAAACCCATGTGTGAATGATTATCGCATGATACTCTAAAGCCTTCTAATGTTGCATGTACACATATATGCTATTAGCTGCAGCAATGACATTTTTATGACCTTTAGGTGAGGTAGTTCATATCTTCACAGATTTGGGAAAACAGTAATGATGCTTTTCTTTCACTTGGCTTAACAACCTTTTTAACTGTGAGCCGTCAGCACATTCACTGAATTATGGCAGTAGAAAAGTATGCAGAACTTTGATCCTGGACTAGACAGTAATTGAGAAAAGCTAAAAGAGCTCTTCTGCAGCCGCAGGGGTATTTTTAAGAAAGGATGCATTCATGCCTGTCTTTCCTAGAACCAAGTATGAAGATGAAATAGAGCACTGTGGGCTTTCGGGAAAATAAGCAAGCCTGATGTTTTATCATCTTTCTTGGGTTTAATACATATCTCTTCAAAGTCTGAGTCAAACATTTATTCTGACCTGGGTTTTAAATTCTCTGTTAGTGTAGAAATAGCAGATAGTACACACTAAAGTTCAAGACCTGCTGTTAAGCAGGTTTGATGCTTGAATGCTTCATGTAACCTTCAGGACATAGGTAATGTTTTAACACAAAAGTACTTTTGGGAATACAAAAGGAAAGAGAAAAGAAAGCTTATGAGTGTTATTTTTGAAGGGTGTTATTTTTTTATCAGTAGACTGTTTTCACTTAAAGGGTTATTTTTCAAAACGCCCAAATAGAAGATGCCTTTTTGTTTGTATCCTGCATTTTTTTGAGTAAGGCTCTAATTACCTTACAATCCAAGGTTTTGAATTTAGTTTCACGTAGCTGAATTTCCGTATGTCACAGATGAATCACAATTTTTATTGTTGAATTTGGTTACTACTCCTATATTTTCCCTTCTAAAGTGTAAGAGATCCTTCTATTCTGAGACTTGTACAAACAATTGAGCTCTTTTTGTTTTAAATAATAATGAACAAATATTTTCTTAATTTTGATAACATTTATGTTTTATTGTCAGTTGTGTTTAAAGTTAATTCCATTTCCTTTTTTAATGCCATCTCTTATCTGGGCTTCATAAAAAGAAATGTGGCCAGCAGGTAGGGGTGATTCTTCCTCTACTCTGCTCATGCAAGATCCCATCCAGAGTACTGTGTTCAGCTCTGGAGTCCTCAGTACAGTCCAGAGCAGAGGGCCACAAAAGTAATCACAGGGATGGAGCACTTCTGTTACAAGAAAAGGCTGCGAGAGTTGGGCTTGCTCAGCCTGGAGAAGAGAAGGCTCTGGGAACACTTTATTGCCCTTTTTCAGTACTTAAAGGGGGCTTATACAAAAGACAGAGGCTTTTTGATGAGCCTGAAGTGACAGGACAAGGGGCAATTTGTTTTTATCTGAAAGAGGGTAGGTTTAGATGGGATATAATGAAGATGGTTTTTACAAGGACCTACACACACCTTTTCACAAGGTGTTACAAGGTTTTTTCACAAGGTTTTTTTTTTTACAAGGTTTTACACACACACACACACCTTTTTACAAGGGTGGTAAGAAACTGGGAAAGCTTTCCCAAAAAGCTGTTGATGCCCCATCTTTGGAAGTGTTCAAGGTCAGGTTGGATGAGCTTTGCACAACCTGACCTAGTGAAATGGTAAGCTCGTGGTAAGAAGGTTGGACTAGATGATCTTTAAAAGCCCCTTCAAACACAAATCGTTCTTTGAGTCTACAATTTTGGTTGTTTTTTTCTTTAAATATAAAATTATGACCTTTTTTTTAGAAGATTAGTAAGGTGAAATCCCCCCTGCTTTAAATCTGGAAATCTGTAGGTGAAGTTGTCACCTCAGGTCACTTTATACTCAAAGAAGGCAATACATGTCTTTTTGGCTCTGATTCATAGATTTTATTTTGATATCTTTATAAAGTCAGTCTGCTTGGTTTGTTGGTTTTTTTTTTTAGGTATCTAAATAAGAAAGTGGGCAAAAAAGAACGATTGCACTGCCATGGAGTCTGGTGGAATCCCAGAATCACACAGTGGCTGAGGTCGGACGGGAGCTCTGAAGGAAGTCTTCTCCAATCATAGACTTTGTTTTTATTAATTTTATCTGATTTCACTGAACCATACCCAGCCAGCTTTAGAGGATCCGAGGATGGTTTCCACAACGCCTCTGGGCAACCTGCAGCAGTCCTCAGTCACCCTCACGTTACAGAAGTGTTTCCTTTTCTTCAAATGGAACCGGTGAGATTATTACCTTGTAAAAATACTCACTTTAAGTAGATCCTGACTAGTGATTGCCTATTTAACACATGAATGTATTCTAAAGTCTTTCATTGTTACAGCAAATCTATTGTAATAATTTCTGAAAGATTAAATAACATGCAGAGTTAAAAGCTGAAGTATCAGCTTGGCAAAACATTTAAGAAAACTTCAAACGTTACCTGCAGGTTGTTACTTGTTTGAAATTGCATGGGGTTTGTGAAGAATTTGATCAAAATTTAAGCAAGATCACAAAGGTTTACTTTTTAAAGGTTATGTGCACTGGAAATTCATTAGCCTTTTTTTTTTTTTAAATCCGGAGTTAAAATAGGTAAGGATGTTTTTAAAGTACAGTGTGTGGCTGAAGTTAAACACATACTTCAGGGATCGGCTGGACTTTCACCTAAATCTGTAATCAGATTTGTGAAAAAGAATAGTTAAAAACCAGCTAGTTACAAGTGTCAATTTCAGGGGGCTTTTTTATTACTGTTGTGTAATCTCTTCCTCATACTATTCGCACTATTCCCTTTGCTTAATAAAAACCACGTGTTCATGTTATTAACATTCAAAGCCCTCTTCTGCAGAACTTTTCCCAAACACAACAGGAGACAAATCAAGATACGGACAGCTCTGTAAGAAGCTGAAAAAGTATCCTTATGTCAAATGAGAAATTGTCTGAGAAAAGAGGCTGGGTTGACAATATTAGTAGTGCCTGTATCTACGTCATCTGGTTCTAGCAATATCGCTTGGTACTCAAGGAACGGAGAGGGAGACAGCCAGTGCCCCCCTTTGTTCCAGCAGCGCAGATATGGGATGTGATACCAGGACGGTCATCTTTTGTCCCATGGTACATCTTTGAGCTTCCTGGATATTTAGGACTATGGCTGCTACGGCCCGTAAGCATCCAGGCCATCCTTTGCTTACTTCATCTAGTTGCTTTGAGAAGTAAGCTAGAGCCCTTTTCTGGGGTCCTGCATTTTGAGCTAGGACTGCGAGGGCTACGCCTTGTCTCTCATGTGAAAATAACCCAAAAAGGGTTTGGTGACATGTGGCAGTCCGAGGGCTGGGGCCCCCTAGTAATTCCTTCTTTAATTCCTTAAATGCCTGTTTTGCTTCCCCAGTCCACTGTAATTCCCTTGTTTGTGCTTGCCGCAATTGGTATAGGGGTTTTCCTACTGTACCCTAATTCTAGATCCAGAGTCGACACAAACGTGTCATGCCGAGAAATGTCCCAAGTTCCTTAGGTGTCTTGGGCTGAGTTTGGCAGATCGTTTCTTTGCGTTCTTGTCCTAATCTCTGCTGCCTCCTGAGACCTCATAGCCCAGGTAGGTGACTTCTTGCTCCATTATTCGTGCCTTCTGCTGAGATATCTTATATCCTTTAAGTCCCAGAAAATTTAACAGGCATACTGTCCATTCCTCACAGCTGTTTGAGGTTTCGGTGGCTATCACAGCTCGTCCACATATTGGAGCAAAAGTCCTTCTGCAGTGGGTGCCGTCCAGTCCTCAAGGTCTTTTGCCCATTCATTTCCAAATAAGGTTGGGCTATTTTTGAAGCCTTGGGGTAACACAGTGCAGGTGAGTTGGGGTTTCCGACCTGACTCTGCATTTTCCCATTCAAAAGCAAACAATTTTTGGCTCTCTGGCTCCAAGGGCAGGCAGAAGAAGGTATCTTTTAAGTCTAAAACAGTAAACCAAACAAGATTCTCTCTTAGTTTTGTTAACAAAGTATAAGGGTTGGCCCCTGCAGGATAAAGGTCTTCTGTTATTTTATTGGTAGCTCTTAGGTCTTGTACTAATCCCTAACTTTTCCCATCCAGTTTGTGGATTGGCAAAACGGGGGTATTATATTCAGGTTCCCATTCTACTGAAAGGCCAAGTTTGAGAAAGGAATCTATTACAGGTTTAATTCCTTTCCGGTCCCCTAGTCTGAGGGGGTATTGTTTGATTCTTACCAGTTGTGCCTGGGGCTTCAGCCTGACTTGGATCGGTTTGGCGTGCTTTGCCTTACCCGGTATTCCGTCGGCCCGCACTCCTGGGTAGACGTGATCCAGGATGTCCAAGGGGACCTGTTTTGTTACCTGTGGCTGGATTAGAGCTAAAGATTTCGATGAAGTGATCGTCTCTACTTTGTATTTCACCATTTTTAAACTTGATCTCTGCTTCCAATTTTTCTAATAGATCCCTTCCTAAGAATGATTTTGGGGCATTTGGCATATATAAAAATGCATGCGTTCCTATCATTTTACCCATTTTATACCGGCGAGGTTGCATGTGTGGTACCTTCTGTGGCTGGCCTGTCGTCCCAATCCCATTTAAAGATTCGTTATCAATCAAAGCTAATTGTTGATTTAACACAGCAAACGTAGCTCCGGTGTCTACTAGAAATGCTGCTACGTTTGTGTCTTCTTTCCCCAGCTTCATTATAAGCAGGGGGTTGGCCAGGGTTCGACCCTCTGGTCCCCCCTGTTCTATTTCTGATTCAGCAGGGCGTGGGAGGTGTCCCTCCTCCCTCCTCAGTCAGGGACACTGGCTTTTCCAGTGCCCTGCCTGTTTACAAAAAGCAGACTGATTAGGCCGTACCCTATTATTAGGGGCCCTCATTCTACGACCCCAAAAGCAATCTTCCCATGTGCCTTGAGTTTTCCCATTTCCCTGATAGTTTCTTTACCTTAAGGCCGCAGTGGTCGCATGAGTAATTGCTTGACTTAGCTTTTTCCTTTCATTACTGTCTCGGTTGCGGTACACCCTCCGTGCTTCCTCTGTAAGCCTTTCAATATCTTTCTGGTGCTCTGCTCTAAGGTTTTCTAGTTTCTTTCTAATATCATCTGAGGATTGTCCTCGAAAGACAGGTATCAGCTGCTGCCTTCCCAGGGCTCCGGAGGGGTCCAGGGTAGCTCATTTTTGCATTGCCTCCCGTAATCTATCCAGAAATTCCGTAGGAGTTTCACCTGTGTTTTGTTTGACAGCATATAAAGCTCCCCAATTCACGGACAGACTTAGGAATTACTTGTTCCAATCTAAATGCAATCCGTGTTCGATATCTTGTCAGAAGTTGATAACGGTTGGGGTTATTCTAATCCCACTGTGGTTTAACTGCAGGGTCAGAATCGTCTGCCTTTCCTTGCAATGCCTGTGCTGCGATTAATGCCTGAACATGAGTTCTGGCGGCTTTAAGTATTAGTTCCTTTTCCGTGTCTGTGAGTGCCCTCATGTCATAGGTGTTGGGGATGGTGTCCTCATTGTCTGCCAGCCCTGCCACCGCTGCTGGCTCCTTGGGGCAGCTGCCTTCCACCATGTTCTCTGACACATCAGGGGGAGCACTGAACAAGGCACTCATACCATGGGTGTTGGGGATGATGTCCTTGTTCCCCATCCCTGCCACGGCTGCTGGCCCCTTGGAGCTGTTGCCCTTCACCACTTTCTCAAACCCATCTGGGAGAGCACTGAGCAAGGCATTCATCCTATGGGTGCTGAGGATGCTGTTCTGACTATTCCCCAGCCCTGCCACAGCTGCTGGTTCCTTGCAGCAGGTGCTCTCCACTGTGTTCTCAGTCAGGTCAGGGAGAGCACTGAGCAAGGCAGACAAATCATAGACAGCAGGGATGGTGTCCCTATTGTCTGCCAGCCCTGCCACCGCTGCTGGCTCCTTGCGGCAGCCGCCTTACCCCATGTTCTCAGGCGCATCAGGGGAGCACTGAGCAAGGCACTCATACCATGGGTGTTGGGGATGGTGTCCTCATGGTTCCCCAGCCCTGACACAGCTGCTGGCTCCTTGCAGCAGCTGCCCTCCACTGTGTTCTCAGTCAGGTCAGGGAGAGCACTGAGCAAGGCAGACAAGTCATAGACCCTAGGGACGGTGTCCTCATTGTTCCGCAGCCCTGCCATTGCTACTGGTTCCTTGTGGCAGCTGCTCTCCACTACATTTTCAGGAACATCAGGGAGAGCACTGGGCAAGGCACTCCTGTCGTGGGTGTTGGGGATGGTGTCTGCATTGTTCCCCAGCCCTGCCACGGCTGCTGGCTCTTTGGAGCTGCCACCCTTCACCACTCTCTCAGGCACATCAGGGAGAGCACTGAACAAGGCACTCCTCTCATGGGTGCTGAGGATGCTGTTCTGACTATTCCCCAGCCCTACCATGGCCACTGGCTCCTTGGGGCAGCTGCTCTCCACCGCGTTCTCAGGTCAGGGAGAGCATAGAAAAAAGCAGACAAAATGTAGACCGCAGGGACGATGTCCCCATTGTCTGCCAGCCCTGCCACCGCTGCTGGCTCCTTGCGGCAGCCGCCCTCCGCCGCATTCTCAGTCGGGTCAGGGAGTGCACTGAGTAAGTCAGTCAAATCGTAGACATCAGGGACATTGTCCTCGCTGTTCTCCAGCGCCGCCGCCGCTGCTGCTGGCTCCTTGGGGAGCTGCTGGACTTGGGCAGGCTCAGCAGAGACTGGCAGCCCCGGGACAGAGGGCAGCACACAGGCACGCACAGGAGGCGGCATGGCCGGAGCGGTGAAGCTCACGCCGGGTACCTCCGATGCCGTGGGCAGCTGGAGAGGGAGCCTCTCTGTTGGGAGAAGCAGAGAGGTGCTGGGGTGAGAGTTTGGCAGGCAGAGCCGGCTGGGGTTTACCTGTAGGGCAGGAGCACCAGGAGGAGCGGGAGCTGCTGCTGTACCTGCCCCGGCAGTTGGTCAGTGCCGGTTGGGCGGGGGCCAACTGCCCCCTCCCTCGGGTTCCGCCCCAGTTCCACGAGTCCTGGCTGCTTCAGCAGCCTCGCGGGGCTTTGCTTTGTCAGCCCCAGCAGCTGCCCCTCGCAATGCTTTCCTGCCCTGCTGGTGATCTCCTGGCCTAAACGAGGCTTTCCCGTGCCGGCTGTGGTTTGGGGGAGGTGAATTTCATGTGCAAGGGGAAGGGATGGGGCCGGCACCGCTGGCCCTGGGATGCTGATGTGCGTGTTTCCCAATCTTCCCCAGTGGTGGAAGTGGGAAGGGGGCTTGTGGCACTTTTGGGTTGTTTTTTCCTGCCCGCTCTCAGGAGACTGATCCCCCTGGGATGGCATCTTTGCTGCCTCTCGCCACCCTGTCACTGGCGTTTGGGACCCACAAGGCATGTTATGAAAATTCTCTTCCCCCTATCTACTAGATCAACCAGTCTTTAAAGTATTAATCAATAGCTCTTTTATTTATATATGTCTCCATATAGTTCTATGTGCACTGTAATGTGATGACGTAGTGGATTTTCCCTGGAAGCCTCAGCCCATCCCTGGAACTAGGACTTTTCTTAAGGGTATCTTAGAGCTGTTTGTGAAGGAGAAGAGGTATTGCAGCACAGCAGGAATAATGTCAGAATCCCAGCCCCTCCAGCATGTCTTTGAAACCCTCCCACTGTCCCGCACACCATTCATCAGTATCTCTTGCAGGACTGGCTCCAGGGGCATCTGCATCAATAGACAAGAGCAGGAGTGCAGCAGAAGTAGCGTGAGCGCCTGGCAGAGTTGGACTAGGACTGGTCATTGGCAGTGAGGGTGCTAGTGCTTGGTCCAAATGTGTGGTACATGACTGTTTGAAGGGTGTGAGAACCCTGTGTAAAACCACATTTGGGGTTCCCCGTGTGACCGGGACACCCTTGTAATTCTCTGCTTTGCATCCCAGGCTCTGGGCGCAGTGGGCACGGGCCACTTGTGGATTGTGGTGGCAGTTTGTCAAGGCAGATGGGACACAGCCAACTGCCTGAGCCACCGTCTTCCCAGATCTCTTCTGATCTCATTGCATCTCATCTCATCGCATCTCATTGTATCTCATGGCCGCATCTCATTGCATCTAATCTCATCGCATCCCATTCCATCCCGTCCAATCCCACGCCATCTCCTCTCCTCTCCTCCCCTCATCATATGCTGTAGAATATGATATTGAATCATATAGCATATTATAGCATATCATACCATGTCAAAGCATAGCATAGCATATCTTGTATCATATCATATGTTTTATTATGTTATATCATGTTACATCATATCATCATATCATTTCATTTTGTTTCCATTACATTGCAATTAATTTCATTTCATCCTCACCATTTTCTCTCCTCTCCAAAAATATTATGTCATGTTATATCGTATCAGATCATATCGTATCATATCATATTTTATCATACTGTATTTTATCATAGCATAATCTATCATATCATATCTGATCATGTCATGCAGTTGTATACCATACCATCATATCACATATCATACAATAGTATATCATAGCATATCATACCTTATCAAAGCATATCATAGCTTATCTTTGCTATCATAGCGTATCATACATACCATGCTGTACCATACTGTATCATACCATACCATAGAATTTGATTATATTTAATTTCCTTCCATTTTCATTTCCATTTCCATTTCACGTCCATTTGATGTCATGTCATTTAAATTCGTTTCACCCTCATAGCATATATTGTATCATAGTATATACCATATTATGTTTTATCATGTTATGTCATGTTATAGTGTCATATCATATCATATAATTTCATTTCCATTTCATTGCATTTGGTTTCTTTTCACCTCCTCGTCATTTTCTCTCCTCTTCTTCTCTCCAAAAATATACCATTTCCTATCATATCATTTCATTTCATTTTGTTTTTTCACTTTATTTTATTTCATTTAATTTCATGTCCATTTGATATAATTTCATTGAGTTTCATTTCATCGTCCTCATCCCTTCCCTTCCCTTCCCTTCCCTTCCCTTCCCTTCTCTTCTCATTTATCTCTATCTCCTATCCCCTATCTCTTGCCATCCCATGGCATCTCATTGCATCTCAAAGCATCCCATTGCATTGCATCTCATCTCGTCTCATCTTTGCATCCCACCCCACCCAGGCCCACTCCATTCCATCCCACCTCAACCCATCCTAATCCCATTCGATCCCACCCCTTCCCATCCCATGTCAATCCCACCCCATCCCCTTGTGAGTGACTGAACTGGACTGAGCCTGAACTGTCCATGGTTTGACTGATTGCTGTGAGGAGCTGCCCTGGGACTCTTAACTATTAAATTGGACATGATTAAAGAATTTGTGTGTAATAGACTGATTTGTGTTTGGACCCTACAAGGGTTTCATTGGTTCAGTGCTGCTCTTCACGATGGGCTTTCAGCATTACAGATGGGAAAGTAATAGGAGATGAGGCTTATGGAATCTATGTGTATTCATTCATCCATTCATCCGTTATCCATCATCCATCCGTCATCCACCCATCATCCATCTTTCATCATCCATCATCCTTCCACTCATCCGTTCATCCATCACCCATCCATCCATCCATCTATCCGTCCATCTGATACAGGGTTAACCAGTGTACAGGGGGGTTGTACAATGGGGTTGTACAAGGGGGTTAGAGGAATTCACTTGCTAAAACAAAAGTATGGTCTGTACCTATCATGCCTACTAAGCAGAACAAAGGCACTAACCATTGATAAGGAGAAGCAGACACCTGGTTTAGGGTGTTTTGGGTCTGTTTTGAATGATTTTGGGTTGCTTTTATCCTGTTTTGCAGCTGTTTTGGGGTTCTGACCATGTATCCCACAGGAGAAGCAGGACAAGGTGGGCTTGGGGTGGTTTTTGGGTTGTTTTTGGCCTGTTTTGGGTCTGTTTTGGGGTTCTGACCCTGTATCCCACAGGAGAAACAGGACAAGGTGGGCTTGGGGGTGGTTTTTGGGTTGTTTTGGGTCTGTTTTGGGGCGCTGACCCTGTATCCCACAGCAGAAGCAGGACAAGGTGGTTTTGGGCTGGTTTTAGGTTGGTTTTGTCCTGTTTTGGGGCTCTGACCTGTGTCCCATAGGAGAAGCAGGACAAGGTGATTTTGGGGTGGTTTTGGGGATTGTTTTGGATGTTTTGGCCTGGTTTTGTCCTGTTTTGGGTCTGGTTTGGGGTTGTTTGGGGGCTGTGAATGTGTACCCCGGAGTAGAAGCAGGACAAGGTAGTTTTGGGGTTGTTTTGCCATATTTTGGTCATGTTTTGTGTCTTTTTGGGGGGCTCTGACCCTGTATCCCATAGGAGAAGCAGGACAAGGTGGTTTTGGGGTGTTCTGGGTCATCTGTGGCCTGTTTTGGGGCTCTGACACTGTATCCCATAGCAGAAGGAGGACAAGGTGGTTTTGTCCTGGTTTTGGGGGTGTTTTGGAGTGTTTCTGGCCTCTTCGGTCTGTTTTGAGGCTCTGACCCTGTGTCTCATATGAGAAGCAGGACAAGTTGGTTTTGGGGTGGTTGGGCCTGGTTTTGGCCTGTTTTGGGGCTCTGACCCTGTGTTCCATAGGAGAAGCAGGACAAGGTGGTTTTGGGGTGGTTTGGGGGTTTTGGAGCTGGTTTTGGGGTGATTTGGGTTGTACTTGGCCTGTTTTGGGTCTGTTTCAGGGCTCTGACTGTGTATCCCACAGGAGAAGCAGGACAAGGTGTTTTTGGGGTGGTTTTGTCCTGCTTTGGTGGTTTTTTGGGTCTGTTTTGGGGCTCTGACACTGTATCCCATAGGAGAAGAAGAAGAAGGTGGTTTTGAGGTGTTTTGGGGCTTTTGGGGGGGGTTTGGAATGTTTATGTCCTGTTTTGGGGCTGTTTTGAGGCTCTGACCCTGTATCCTGTAGGAGAAGCAGGACAAGGTGGTTTTGGGGTAGTTTTGTCCTGTTTTGCGGTTTGCTTTGGGTGTTTTGTCCTGGTTTTTGCATGGTTTTGTCTTGTTTTGGGGTCTGACCCTGTATCCCACAGCAGAAGCAGGACAAGGTGGTTTTGGGCTGGTTTTTGGGGTGTTTTGAGGCTGTTATGGGGCTCTGACCCTGTATCCCGTAGGAGAAGCAGGAGAAGGTGGTTTTGGGGTAGTTTTGTCTTGGATCTTGGGGTGTTTAGGGCCTCTGACCCTGTATGCCATAGGAGAAGCAGGACAAGGTGGTTTTGGGGTGTTTTGGGGGTGTTTTGGGTTGGTTTTGTCCTGTTTTGGGTCTGTTTTGGGCCTCTGACCCTGTATCCCATAGGAGAAGCAGGACGAGGAGGTTTTCACGTGTTGTGGGGCTGTTTTGGGGGTTTTGGAGTGTTTCTGTCTTCTTTTGTGTCTGTTTTGGAGCTCTGACCCTGTATCCCATAGGAGAAGCAGATCAAGGTGGTTTTGGGCTGTTTTTAGGTTGGTTTTGTCCTGTTTTGGGGCACTGACCTGTGTCCCATAGGAGAAGCAGGACAAGGTGATTTTGGGGTAGTTTTGGCCTGTTTTAGGGGTTGGTTTGGGTGTTTTGTCCTGTTTTTGTCCTGTTTTTGTCGTGTTTTTTTCTCATTTGGAGGCTCTGACCGTGTACCCCAGTGTAAAAGCAGGACAAGATGCTTTTGGGGGGTTTTTGTCCTATTTTTGTCATCTTTTACGTCTTTTTTGGGGCTCTGCCCCTGTATCCCACAGGAGAAGCAGGACAAGGTGATTCTGGGGGGGGGGGTGGCCTGTTTTGTGGTTTGCTTTGGGTTTTTTGGCCTGGTTTTCGCCTTTTTTTGTCCTGTTTTGGGGCTCTGACCCTGTACCTCATAGGAGAAGCAGGACAAGGTGCTTTTGGGGTGGTTTTGTCCTATTTTGCATTTCTTTTGGGTCTGTTTTGGTGTTGCGTCCCTGTATCCCGTAGCAGAAGCTGGTCAAGGTGGTTTTGGGCTGAGTTTTTGGGTGTTTTGTTTTTTTTTTGGCCTGTTTTGGGTCTGTTTTGGAGCTCTAACCCTGTATCCCATAGCAGAAGCAGGACAAGGTGGTTTTGGGCTGGGATTTGGAGTGTTTTGGGTTGTTTTTGGCCTGTTTGGGTCTTTTTGGTGCTCTGACACTGTATCCTATAGGAGAAGCAGGGCAAGGTGGTTTTGGGGTGTTTTGGGGGTGTTTTGGTGTTTTTTGACTGTTTTTGGCATGTTTTGGGGCTGTTTGGAGGCTCTGACCCTGTATCCCATAGGAGAAGAGGACAAGGTGATTTTGGGGTGTTTTTTTGTGTTTTGGGTTGTTTTTGTCCTGTTTTGGGTCTGTTTTGGGGCTCTGACGCTGTATTCCATAGCAGAAGCAGGACAAGGTGGTTTTGGCCTGGGCTTTGGGGCTGTTTTGGGGTGTTTTGGGTTGTTTTTGTCCTGTTTTGGGGCTGTTTCGGGTCTCTGACCCTGTATCCCATAGAAGAAGCAGCACAAGGTGATTTTGGGCTGGTTTTTGGGGTGTTTTAGGTTGTTATGGTCCTTTATTAGGGCTGTTTTGGGGTTCTGACCCTGTGTCCCATAGCAGAAGCTGGACAAGGTGGTTTTGGGCTGATTTTTGGGGTGTTTTGAGGCTGTTTTGTGTCTGTTTTGGAGCTCTGACCCTGTATCCCATAGCAGAAGCAGGACGAGGTGGTTTTGGGCTGGGTTTTGGGGGTGTTTGGGTTTTTTTTGGTGTTTTTTTGTCCTGTTTTGGGTCTGTTTTGGGGCTCTGACCCTGTATTTCACAGGAGAAGCAGGACATGGTGGTTTTGGGCTGGGTTTATGGGTGTTTTGGGTTGTTTTTGTCCTGTTTTGGGTCTGTTTGGGAGCTCTGACCCTGTATCCCATAGCAGAAGCAAGACAAGGTAGTTTTGGGGTGTTTTGGGGCTGTTTTGGTGGTTTTTGACTTTTTTTGTCATATTTTGGGGCTGTTTGGAGGCTCTGATCCTGTATCCCATAGGAGAAGCAGGACAAGTTGGTTTTGGGGTGGTGGTTTTTGGGGTGTTTTAGGTTGTTTTTGTCCTGTTTTAGGGCTGTTTTGGGGTTCTGACCATGTGTCCCATAGCAGAAGCAGGACAACGTGGTTTTGAGCTGAGTTTTGGAGTGTTTTGGGTTGGTTTTGGCCTGTTTTGGGTCTTTTTGGGGCTCTGACACTGTATCCTATAGGATAAGCAGGGCAGGGTTGTTTTGGGGTGTTTTGGGGCTGTTTTGGTGTTTTTTGACTGTTTTTGGCATGTTTTGGGGCTGTTTGGAGGCTCTGATCCTGTATCCCATAGGAGAAGCAGGACAAGGTATTTTTTGGGTCTCTTTTGGGCCTGTTTTGGGGGGTTTTGAGTGATTTTGGCCTGTTTTGGAGCTGGTTTTGGGCTCTGTCCCTGTATCCCACAGCAGAAGCAGGTCAAGGTGATTTTGGGGTCGTTTTCGGATTTTTTTGGGGTTGGTTCGGGGCTTTTTTGGGTCTGTTTTGGGGCTCTGACCCTGTATCCCACAGGAGAACCAGGACAAGGTGTTTTTTGAGTGCTTTTGCCGTGGTTTGGGGTGTTATGTGTGTGGTTTTGTGTGTTTTGGGGTAGTTTTGTCCTGTTTTGGGGCTGTGACCCTTTATCTCTTAGGTGAAGCAGGGCAAGGTGGTTTTTGGGTGGTGTCCTGGGTTCAGCAGTAGCAGTCATGTTTTTTTCCTTTGTGTTAACTGGTGCAGTGCTGTGTTTTGACTTCTAGTTTTGAGAACAGCGTTGATGAAGCCGATGTTTTCGGTTGTTGCTAAGTGATGTTTACCCTGACCAAGGACTTTGTGAGGCTCATGCTCTGCCAGGGAGGAGGGGAAGCTGTGAGGAAGCAGAGACGGGGCGCCTGACCCGGGCTAGCCGGGGAGGTATTCCATACCACAGCACGTCATGCCCGGGGTGGGGGGTAACTGGGAGTTGCCCGGAAGGACAGGGGCTTCCGGGTGGAACTCGTTTTCTTGGCCGGTGGTATCGTATTCTCTTCCCTTGTTATTTTCCCTTATCATTGTTTTAGCTGATAGTAGCGGTGGTGATTTGTTGCTGGACTGTTCTTATCTCAACCCGTGGGAGCTGCATTCTTTTCAATTCTCCTCTCCATCCCTCCGAGAGCAGGGGGAGGGCAAGAAAGGGGGGGGGAGTGAGAGAACGAATTACCTGACTGCGTTTAAACCGCGACAGTTCTTTTTGGCGCCCAACGTGGGGCACGAAGGGTTGAGATAACGACAGATCTGACCAGATTGATAGTCACTCGTCACAATGCTGATTTATTGGCTCTCAAGGTTTTTCCTCTTGATCTCACAGTTTCAGTATACCATATCTTACGTCCATCCGGTATTGGCTGTATTAGTGTTTTTCAAGTGTGGGGCTTGGGCTAAGGTTTTTATCCCATTGTACTTTATGGTAATGACTTGTAATACAATAGAATCATTGATCATGAAACTGATCTGGCTTATGTTCCCAGTGTGGTCACCACCTTTATACTTTGGGAGGTATATGATGGAGGTGCTTAGCAATTACACATCTTTTTTCTCCTTCTCAGGTGCTCAACCTGTGAAGGAGACATCCTTTTACCCTCCTAGTCGTCCCCCCAGACCATTTACATTTGAGAGTTTTGAATTTTTTAAATGGCCTTTTAATGCTCTTGAGACTTGTTTGCTGATGGTGATGGGAATCACCATGCTAACACGCATACAGAGTGTGTTTTGCCCACTACTGATTTCAAGAGTTAAGCAGATTCAGGTTTGGGTCTTGTCTGGGGTCAAACGACGATGTAGGAGGACCGAGAGATTTTCCCAGAGGCTGGACAGCCATGAGTGGCAGGGTGTGTGGGATAGTATGGGCAAGTATCTAGGTCAGTGGGCCCCTCCAGTATTTTGGAATTTCACTACCGAACAACTGCAAAATCCAGAAGAATTAGTAAAACACTTAAATGAGGTGTGTGGTCATTCTGGCCATACCAGAGATGGACAAATCACGGCAACGTGCTGGGGCTTGGCCTATGCTTACAGGGCCTTGTTCAACACTATTCAGCACCTTCAAAAGGAAAAGAATGTCGGCGGATTTGAGGGCAAAGTGACAGTCGCTACTCAAACTTTGGCTGCAATGAACTGCGCAGCTACCCCAGTGGCAAGTACAGCAGCTGCTCAAACTTCAACTGCAACAGACAGCGCGGTTACCCCAGCTCCAAGCACGGTAGCTACACCACCCCCAGCAACAAGTACAGTCGCTACTCAAACCACAGTGATAATCACTGCAGCCAAACCAGAGGACCAATTCGTACCAATATCAGTTGCCCCTGTACGCAAGAGAACAAGCAAAAAGGAGGCAAAAAGGGTGAAGCGAGATGAAGAACCAATGAATTCACCACCCGGTCCAGAATCTGATCAGGAGTCATCCTCACATGACGAAGAAGAAGAAGAAGTAACTTCTCGACCTCGGACCTCAACCGAGCTGCGGAATATGCGAAAAGATTTTACCCGTCAACCAGGGGAGCACATCATCACCTGGTTACTCCGATGCTGGGACAATGGGGCCGATGGTCACGAACTAGAAGGTACAGAAGCCAAGCAGCTGGGATCACTTGCTAGAGAAGGGGGAATTGACAAAGCAATTGCAAGAGAGAAAAAGTCCCTCAGCCTTTGGAGGAGGCTCTTGGCAGCTGTGAAAGAAAGGTTTCCGTACAAGGACGATGTTACGAGTCGTTCGGCCAAGTGGACTACTATAGACAAAGGCATCCAGTCTCTGAGGGAATCGGCCATCGTAGAGATGATCTATCACATCAAGCCGAATAACGGGGATACACCTATAGATCCAGATGAAGTTGAATGTACACGACCCATGTGGCGAAAACTTAACACGGAATGCACCGTCATCATATGCCCATTCATTGGCAACAGTAACCTGGATTGACATAGTACCACTAACAGTGGATGAAATGGTTCATAAACTCCGAGAGTTCGAAGACAATCTCACTCCTTCCATCATCTCAGCTGTGAAAAAACTGTCCCAGGACCTCGACAAATTGAGGGACGATGTATCTGATTTATCCAGCTCCTCACGTGTACCAACACGCGTCTCAGCTATTAACAAAAGACGTCCTATTGTTCAAGAGAGGAGATACAGAAGGTATACGCCACGGGGTACCCTATGGTTTTACCTGCTGGATCACGGAGAAGACATGACAAAGTGGGATGGAAAACCTACTTCAGCTTTGGAGGAACGGGTGAGTGAACTGAAGAGGGGAGCAAGGGCCAAGACTGATCGTCCCATGAGAGCTACGGCTTCAGTCTCTGGTGAGCAGTTTCCCAGATGGAGTGGAAGAGCTGATTTTACTCCAGCTCCTGTGATAACGAAGAATAATCCCTTTCAACACGACTTAAGTGTCCAATGCTGTGACGACCATTAGAGGGGCCCTGCCTCCAGCCAGGTGGAGGTAGGGGACAATCGGATTTACTGGACTGTGTGGATCAGATGGCCTGGCACATCAGTCCCACAGAAGTATAAGGCTCTAGTAGATACCGGTGCACAGTGTACCCTGATGCCATCAAGCTGTCAAGGGGTGGAACCCATCTATATTTCTGGAGTAACAGGAGGATCCCAAGAGTTGACTGTGCTGGAGGCTGAAATCAGCCTGACTGGGAGGGAGTGGCAAAAGCACCCTATTGTGACTGGTCCAGAGGCTCCATGCATCCTCGGCATAGACTACCTCAAGAGAGGGTACTTCAAAGACCCAAAAGGGTACCGGTGGGCTTTTGGTATTGCTGCTTTGGAGACTGAGGAAATTGAGCAGCTGTCCACCTTGCCTGGTCTCTCAGAAGATCCCTCTGCTGTGGGGTTGCTGAAAGTTGAAGAACAACAAGTGCCAATTGCGACCACAACAGTGCACCGGCGGCAATATCGCACCAACCGAGACTCCCTGATTCCCATCCATCAGCTGATCCGTAGACTGGAGAGTCAGGGGGTGATCAGCAGGACCCGCTCACCCTTCAATAGCCCCATATGGCCAGTGCGAAAGTCTAATGGAGAATGGAGACTAACAGTAGACTATCGTGGCCTGAATGAAGTCACACCACCATTGAGTGCTGCCGTACCGGACATGCTAGAACTTCAGTATGAACTAGAGTCAAAAGCAGCCAAGTGGTATGCCACGATTGATATTGCCAATGCATTTTTCTCCATTCCTTTGGCAGCAGAGTGCAGGCCCCAGTTTGCTTTTACTTGGAGGGGTGTCCAGTTCACTTGGAACCGACTGCCCCAGGGGTGGAAACACAGCCCTACCATTTGCCATGGACTGATCCAGACTGCACTGGAACAGGGGCAAGCTCCAGAACACCTGCAATACATTGATGACATTATTGTGTGGGGCGATACAGCGGAAGAAGTCTTTGAGAAAGGGAGGAAAATAATCCAAATCCTGCTGAAAGCCGGTTTTGCCATAAAACGGAGTAAGGTCAAGGGACCTGCACAGGAGATTCAATTTTTGGGAATAAAATGGCAAGATGGACGTAGACAGATCCCCACAGATGTGATCAACAAGATAACAGCAATGTCTCCACCAACTAATAAGAAAGAAACGCAAGCTTTCTTGGGTGCAGTGGGGTTCTGGAGAATGCACATCCCAAATTACAGTTCGATTGTAAGCCCTCTCTATCATGTGACCCGGAAGAAGAATGATTTTAAATGGGGCCCTGAGCAGCAACAAGCCTTTGAGCAAATTAAACGCGAGATAGTTCATGCAGTAGCCCTTGGACCAGTCCGAACCGGACCAGATGTAAAAACTGTGCTGTACACTGCAGCTGGGGAGAACGGTCCTACCTGGAGCCTCTGGCAGAAAGCTCCAGGGGAGACTCGAGGTCGACCCCTCGGCTTTTGGAGTCGGGGATACAAAGGATCTGAGGCCAGCTATACCCCAACTGAGAAAGAGATACTGGCAGCCTATGAAGGGGTTCGAGCTGCTTCGGAAGTGATTGGCACTGAAGCACAGCTCCTCCTGGCACCCCGGCTGCCCGTGCTGGGCTGGATGTTCAAAGGCAGGGTCTCCTCTACACATCATGCAACTGATGCTACATGGAGTAAATGGGCTGCACTAATTACACAACGAACTCGAATAGGAAATCCCAGTCGTCCAGGCATTCTAGAAGTCATCATGGACTGGCCAGAGGGCAAAGATTTCGGAATGTCACCAGAGGAGGAGGTGGTGCGTGCTGAAGAGGCCCCACCATATAATAAACTGTCAGAAAGTGAAAAGCAGTATGCCTTGTTTACTGATGGCTCTTGCCGTATTGTGGGAAAGCATCGGAGATGGAAGGCAGCTGTATGGAGTCCTGGACGACAAGTTGCAGAAACTGCTGAAGGAGAGGGTGAATCGAGTCAATTTGCCGAGGTGAAAGCCATCCAGCTGGCCCTGGACATTGCTGAACGAGAAAAGTGGCCAGTACTTTATCTCTATACTGACTCATGGATGGTGGCAAATGCCCTGTGGGGGTGGTTGAAGCAATGGAAGCAGAGCAACTGGCAACGCAGAGGTAAACCCATCTGGGCTGCTGCACTGTGGAAAGATATTGCTGCCCGGGTGCAGAATCTGGTGGTGAAGGTACGTCATGTAGATGCCCATGTACCCAAGAGTCGGGCCACTGAGGAACACCAGAACAACCAACAAGTGGATAAAGCGGCTAAGATTGAAGTGGCTCAGATGGACTTAGATTGGCAACATAAAGGTGAATTATTTTTGGCCCGGTGGGCCCATGACACTTCAGGCCATCAGGGCAGAGATGCAACATATAGATGGGCCCGTGACCGAGGGGTGGACTTAACAATGGACACTATTGCCCAGGTTATTCATGAGTGTGAAACATGTGCTGCAATTAAACAAGCCAAGCGGTTAAAGCCTCTTTGGTATGGAGGACGATGGTTGAAGTATAAATATGGGGAGGCCTGGCAGATTGACTATATCACACTGCCACCAACCCGCCAAGGCAAGCGCCATGTGCTTACCATGGTGGAAGCAACCACCGGGTGGCTGGAAACATACGCTGTGCCCCATGCCACTGCCCGGAACACCATCCTGGGCCTTGAGAAACAGATTTTGTGGCGACACGGCACCCCAGAGAGAATTGAGTCAGACAATGGGACTCATTTCCGGAATAACCTTATAGATATTTGGGCCAAAGAGCATGGCATTGAGTGGGTATATCACATCCCCTACCATGCACCAGCCTCTGGGAAAATCGAACGGTACAATGGGCTGTTAAAAACTACACTGAGAGCGATGGGTGGGGGAACTTTCAAGCACTGGGATACACATTTACCAAAGGCCACCTGGTTGGTCAACACCAGAGGATCTGCCAACAGGGCTGGCCCAGCCCAGTCAGAACTTTTACATATTGTAGAGGGGGACAGAGTTCCCGTGGTGCATATGAAGAATTTGCTGGGGAAGACAGTCTGGGTTATTCCTGCTTCAGGTAAAGGCAAACCCACTCGTGGGATTGCTTTTGCTCAGGGACCTGGATATACTTGGTGGGTAATGCGGGAAGATGGGGAAGTCCGATGTATACCTCAAGGGGATTTGATATTAGGGGAAAACAGCCAGTGAACTCAATTGTATGCTGTTGCCTGCTGTGTAATGCTTTTATAGCCCATCAACTAGATGTCTCCAGGTCACCAGCGACTGGCCCTGACTTCCCTCCAGCCATCATCCCAACAGAGAATGAACTTGGAACATCATGGACCGAATGGACTCGGCAGCATTATAGGGATTGGTCCATGCACTAAGAAAATGATTTTTTTCCTCTTGGTCTGTATGTATATGGATGTATATATGTGGGAGAGCAATGGTGTATTGAAAATGTGGGATCTGAGCACGACGTGAATGGTATGGAATAAGGGGTGGATAATGTCCTGGGTTCAGCAGTAGCAGTCATGTTTTTTCCTTTGTGTTAACTGGTGCAGTGCTGTGTTTTGACTTCTAGTTTTGAGAACAGCGTTGGTGAAGCCGATGTTTTCGGTTGTTGCTAAGTGATGTTTACCCTGACCAAGGACTTTGTGAGGCTCATGCTCTGCCAGGGAGGAGGGGAAGCTGTGAGGAAGCAGAGACGGGGCGCCTGACCCGGGCTAGCCGGGGAGGTATTCCATACCACAGCACGTCATGCCCGGGGTGGGGGGTAACTGGGAGTTGCCCGGAAGGACAGGGGCTTCCGGGTGGAACTCGTTTTCTTGGCCGGTGGTATCGTATTCTCTTCCCTTGTTATTTTCCCTTATCATTGTTTTAGCTGATAGTAGCGGTGGTGATTTGTTGCTGGACTGTTCTTATCTCAACCCGTGGGAGCTGCATTCTTTTCAATTCTCCTCTCCATCCCTCCGAGAGCAGGGGGAGGGCAAGAAAGGGGGGGGGAGTGAGAGAACGAATTACCTGACTGCGTTTAAACCGCGACAGGTGGTTTGGGCTGTTTTTGTCCTGTTTTGTGGCTCTGACCCTGTATCTCATAGGACAAGCAGAACAAGGTGGTTTTTGGATGGTTTTTGTGGTGGTGTGATGGTATTTTGGTGTGGTTTTGTCCTGTTTTGGGGCTGTTTTGGGGCTCTGACCCTGTAGCACATAGGAGAAGCAGGACAAGGTGGTTTTGGGATGGTTTTGGGGTGTTTTGGGGCTGTTTTGGGGTGGTTTTTTCCTGGTTTTTTTTTTATGGTTTGGGGCTTTAACCCCGTATCCCATAGGAGAAGCAAAATAAAGTGGTTATGGGCTGGTTTTGGGGCGATTTTGGGGCTGTTTTGGGTCTGTTTTGGGACTCTGAGCCTGTATCCTACAGAAGAAGCAGGACAAGGTGGTTCTCCAGGTGGAAGTGGCCAAGCTGCACCACAACAACCAGCGCCTGCAGCAGGAATTGCACTCGGCCTCGTGCCATCTCTGCCGCTTCGCCTGCTTCTTCTCCGGTACTGTGGACAAGGAAGAGCTGTGACACCCCACCCCCCTCCCCCGGACAATGGCATTCCATAGGGAACACCGTCAATCCATAGAGAATGCTGCCATTCCGTAAGGAATCCTGGGATTCCATAGGGAGATGCAGTTCCATAAGGGACACTGAGGATCTCACATCTTCTTCAGCACCATGGACAAGGAGGAGCTGTGACCCTCCCCCAGAACAATGGCATTCCATAGTGAGACAAAGGGCGGGGGGGGGGGACAAAATCACAAAATGGAATATAGAAATCTTTATAATTAGCTTTAAGTAATGTTAAGTTTGATGTCTTTGTAACAGTAGCAATGGAAAATTACTGAGGTGCGTGACACAGGGAGAAAAAGATTCCATAGAGCAGCTAGAGAACATAGAGAACATACTGAGAATTCTCACAAGATAAATTGCTATAGTTGACATAGTTTTAAGGAAAAAACAGTCTAGAAGAACAGGACACAGGTTTAAGGAGTATCTGGGAACCGCAGGTGTCCAGGATGGGCTACAGTTAAACTAACTGATAAGTAGGAGGATAGGAGGATTGTTATGTCTCTGGTGCTAACGAACCAATTAAACTGGTATGAGCATCTACTGTGCGTGCTTCAAAGGCTGCCAGAAGTGATGAAGATCGTTGGAGGAAGTAAACTACCCTCAGAGACCACCCCCACAATTCTGTACGCATGCAGGGAACTCTCTGGAAAAGGATGTAATCCATCCGTAGCCTCATGAATATGTATGTATGCCCAGTGGCTATAAAAGGACGGTTTGTGTGGCAATTGGGGTGATACACGCTACCCGTAGCTATCCCCCATGTCTCCCGGTGCCGCAGTAAAGAATACCTGCTTGTCAGCTTGAAAACTTTGGTGGTGAGTTTGTTCCTGGAGTTTTCTCCGTATCAGCAGGGAGGTTGTAACTAGATGATCTTGAAGTCCTTTCTTGCCCTAACTATTCTATGACTATTTGCCCACCATTTGCTCTAGACACCTTAGTGATAGTAAGTACTACCTTAAAAAATGAGTTTGCATTCCCACCAGCTTCTCCCTTTGTTCTGACAGCAGCAACCACTGCGTCTGTCAGCCTCTAGCATCCTCAGCAGTTGGAGCTGGTAATTTTTCAGTCACTACAGTAAGTCATCAGTGATTATTTTCAGACAACACTCAAATATGCGTATTAGGTAATTAAATTTGCAGTAAGTGTCACTCCTCTATGCTAATATTAAACATGCAACTCTTTCCCTGTCCTTCTGTATTAAGCCTTTTCTAAAGTATATGTGAATAACTAATTTTTTCCAGCTGTTCTAGATCAACACTTTCTACATCACAGCTCAGTAAGTAAAAAGCACTTGCCTTATTTATACTCTATACAAAAGAAATGTACCAGCATCTTCAGAAGTCAATTATATTCGGGTGTAGTAGTCCAGTTTCTAAAATCACTTTTCTCCTTTAGTGAGGGGATTTAAGGCACGGAGTCCGATTGCTGGTCGAAGACCTTTTTACTTTAGATTACATGGTTTATGTATCTTTTTGATCATATCCACGCACTTAAAGCTACAATACACTTGGTTAGTTGCTGCTGTCCACGAGCATAATCTAAAATTATAATTGATTAGTCTGCTTTTTTGACACTATCCTTTCGACCTTCTCCTCACTTCTCGGTTCCTTCTTCTACTTCTCATTTTCATCCCCTTTTATTCTGCTTCTTTTGTTCCACTTTTCTTGCTTGATGTTAGTTCCCCACAGAGCTGAAATTGCAGAGTCTGGCTCAAAGTTAATTCCCCAAAGAATTAAGGTCGCTCAGCATCCTCTGACCACGTTCAAATGCCTCTTCTCCTACATCTCCCCTTTTTGTTTTTCTAAAAACATCACTTGGTTTACCATGTTTTCTGACGTTCGCTGTAGGCAACTCAATAAACATGGAACAATCAGTAAGATACAAATAACAATGAATAGCATTATAAGACCTCCTTTGATCAATGAAACAAACCATGTCCCAAGTCCTAGAGAGTTAAGACAATTTCCTAATCCAAAAAATCCATCATTTACCTGTAACTTTGTTACTCCTTTTTTCAGTTCCTGAATAGTTTTATGAATAGATTCCGAAAAGTCTGACAAATTCCTGCAGCACATACCCTCAAAATCTTTACAGCCATGGCCTTGTGCTAATAATAAGAAGTCTATGGCAGCCCTGTTTTGCAAAGAGGCAACTTAGCAAACGTTTCAGGTCTGGTTACAATGTTTTTTGATGGTTGATGTGACAAAAATTGGCACTCGAGAATTTTCAATTTCTCCTTATCAGATTCAACCAATTGCATGATTAATCCTACTGGCTGGAAATCATTACTGACAACCAAAAACTCAATAGAAACTCCATTCATCACACAATGTGCCTGTCTCTCACTTAATGCAGCTTCTACCATTGCTATTGCTCGTTTTGCTGCTGGTGTTAATTGTCTGGGTGCATTGAAGTCTGTGTCACCCTTCAACAATTCAACAATGGTTCTAAAGTTTTGCTGTCAATTCCCAATAATGTTTGAATCCAACTGATATTCCCTAACAAGACTTGCACATCATTAAGTGTACGGATGTTGACCTTGATGGCTAATTTCCTGAGGTTCAATGGTATGATCTAAGATTTTCCAACCCAAATATTTCCATGGTGTGGTATCCTGAACCTTTTCAGGGGCAATTTGCAATTTATGTTGTTGCAACACTGAACACAATTCTTGTTTAACAGCTTCTAGGTTACTTTCCCAGCCACCAGTATATCATCCATATAACGATATACAAATAATTGGGGGTGTCTTTCCCGAAATGGACGCAGCTACATCAACATAACCTTGACATATCGTTGGTGAATTTTTCATGCCTAGTGGCAATACCACCCATTGATATCTCTGCATGGGTCCTTGTTTGTTTATTACGACGTGCTTCTAACTCTTCAAATACCAAAGACGACCGAGAGAATTTCCTCAGAGGTATTGACACGAACTGGAGACACGTGGCTGACTTTAAAATTCATCACTGATTGTGAATTATCTACGTAATTTTAAACTTTCCTTATTTGACAGACTTTAAAAGTAAGAAGATATATTCTTATTTTGAGTCATAAATAAAAAACCGAGTATGGTTTTCACTGTAGGTCAGTTTTTAATTTCATTCATTTTGACAATTCTGGCAGTAGCTGTTCAGAAACATTCCAAACCACAATAAGCAGCGCTGGAGGTCAGGACTGCGGTGCGTTTGCAGAGCTGTGTGTGAAGAGGAGCATCCTGACTGTGCTGTGCGTGACCATGCGCACCGAACGGCATGCTCTCTGCTGGCACTGGGCATTTGGGTAAGTTCATTTGGGAAACTGTTAGCAGGGCATCTGCACTGTAATGCTGATGTTTCGGGATCTTACTTCCTAGCTTTGATTACCCATACCAGTACCATCTAGTTCTCTGGGTTTTATGCAGAAGCAGAGAAGAGAAGGCTGCGTGGAGACCTCATAGCAGCCTTCCAGTATCTGAAGGGGGCCTATAGGGATGCTGGGGAGGGACTCTTCATTAGGGACTATAGTGACAGGACAAGGGGTGATGGGTTGAAAGTTAAACAGGGGAAGTTTAGATTGGATCTAAGGAGGAAATTCTTTCCTGTGAGGGTGGTGAGGCACTGGAATGGGTTGCCCAGGGAGGTTGTGAATGCTCCATCCCTGGCAGTGTTCAAGACCAGGTTGGACGAAGACTTGGGTGAGATGGTTTAGTGTGAGGTGTCCCTGCCCATGGCAGGGGGGTTGGAACTGGATGATCTTAAGGGCCTTTCCAATGATAATGATTCTATGATTCTATGACTATTGCCTCATGGAGCCCCATTATTGCCCCCCAGAGCCCAATTATAACCACATAGAGCGCCATTACTGCCTCATGCACCCCATTGTAGCCTCATAGAGCCCCATTATTGCCCCCCAGACCCCAATTATAACCACATAGAGCCCCATTACTGCCTCATACACCCCATTACTGCCTCATACACCCCATTATAGCCTCATAGAGCCCCATTATTGCCTCATAGAGAGCCATTTTTACCTTATAGAGCCCCATTATTGCCTCATAGAGCCCCATTAATGCCTCATAGAGCCCCATTATTGTGTCATAGAGCCCCTTTATAACCACATAGAGCCCCAGTATTGCCTCATAGAGCCCGATTATTTCCTCATAGAACCCCATTATTGCCTAATAGAGCCCCATTATTACCTCGTAGAGCCCCGTTATTGCGTTGTAGAGCCCCAGTATTGGCTCATAGAGCCCCATTATTGCATCATAGAGCCCCATTATTACCTCATAGACTTCATTATAGCATCATAGAGCCCCATTATAACCACATAGAGCCCCATTATAGCCTCATAGAGCCCCATTATTGCCTCATAGAGCCCCATGATTGCATCATAGAGCCCAATTCTTACCTCATAGAGCACCATGATTGCAACATAGAGCCCCATTATTTACTCGTAGACTCCCATTATTGCTCCATAGAGCCCCAGAATAGCCTCATAGACCCCATTATAGCCTCATAGAGTCCCATTGTTGCTATATAGAGGCCCATTATTCCCTCATAGAGCCCTATTACTGCCTCATAGAGGCCCATTATAACCCCATAGAGCCCCATTATAGCCTCGTAGACCTCATTATAGCCATCATTGAGCCCCAGTATTGCGTCATCTAGCCCCGTTGTTGCCTCATAGACCCCCATCATTACCTCGTAGAGCCCCATTATTGCATTATAGAGCCCCATTATTGCTTCATAGTGTTCCATTATTGCATCACAGAGCCCCATTATTGCCTCATAAATACTATTATAGCCTCATAGAGCCCCATTATTGCATCTTAGAGCCCCATTATTGCCTCATAGTGCCCCATTATTGCATTATAGCGCCTCATTATTACCTCATAGAGCCCCATTATTGCTTCATAGTGTTCCATTATGGCATCACAGAGCCACATTATTGCCTCATAAATCCTATTATAGCCTCATAGACCCCATTATAACCTCAGAGAGCCCCATTATAGCCTCATAGAGCGCCATTATAGCCTCATAGAGCCCCATTATTGCCTCATAGAGCCCCATTATTGCATTATAGAGCCCTATTATTGCATCATAGCACCCCCATTAGTGCATCATAGAGCCCAACTTATTTCCCCATAGAGCCTATTATTGCCTCATAGAGCCTATTATTACCTCATAGAGCCCCATTATTGCCTAATAAAGCCCCATTATTACCTCGTAGAGCCCCATTATTGCGTTTTTGAGCTCCATTATTGGCTCAGAGAGCCCCATTATTGCATCATAGAGACCCTTTATAACCACAGAGAACCTCATTATTGCCTCATAGACTTCATTATAGCCTCCTAGAGCTCCATTGTTGCGACATAGCGCCCCATTATTGCCTCATAGAGCCCCATTATTGTCTCATAGAGCCCCATTATTGCGTCATAGAGCCCCTTTATAACGACATAGAGCCCCATTATTGCCTCATAGAGCCCCATTATTTCCTCATAGACTTCATTATAGCATCATAGAGCCCCATTATAACCACATAGAGCCCCATTATAGCCTCATAGAGCCCCATTATTGCCTCATAGAGCCCCATTATTGCATCATAGCGCCCCATTATTGCCTCATAGAGCCCCGTTATTACATCATAGAGCCCCAGTATTGCTCACAGAGCCCCATTATTACCTCGTAGAGTCCTCTTATAGCCTCACAGAGCCCCATTATAACCCCATAGATGCCATTATAGCCTCGTAAACCTCATTATAGCCTCTCAGAGCCCCATTATTGCTAATAGAGCGCCGTTATTGCCTCAGAGCCCCATTATTGCCTCATATACCCCTTTATAGCCTCATAGAGCCCCATTATTGCATCATAGAGCCCTATTAAAACCTCATAGAGCCCCATTATTGACTCATAGAGCCCCATTATTGCCTCATAGAGCCCCATTAGTGCATCATAGAGCCCCTTTATAACGACATAGAGCCCCATTATTGCCTCATAGAGCCCCATTATTGTCTCATAGAGCCCCATTATTGCGTCATAGAGCCCCTTCATAACGACATAGAGCCCCATTATTGCCTCATAGAGCCCCATTATTTCCTCATAGACTTCATTATAGCATCATAGAGCCCCCTTATAACCACATAGAGCCCCATTATAGCCTCATAGACCCCCATTATTGCCTCATAGAGCCCCATTATTGCCTCATAGCACCCCATTATTGCCTCATAGAGCCCCATTATTGCATCATAGAGCCCCAGTATTGCTCACAGAGCCCCATTATTACCTCGTAAAGTCCTCTTATAGCCTCACAGAGCCCCATTATAACACCATAGACGCCATTATAGCCTCGTAAACCTCATTATAGCCTCTTAGAGCCCCATTATTGCTAATAGAGCGCCGTTATTGCCTCAGAGCCCCATTATTGCCTCATATACCCCATTATAGCCTCATAGAGCCCCATTATTGCGTCATAGAGCCCTATTAAAACCTCATAGAGCCCCATTATTGCCTCATAGAGCCCCAGTATTGCATCATAGAGCCCCATTATTGCCTCATAAACCCTATTATAGCCTAACACATCCCCATTATAACCTCATAGAGGCCCATTATAGCCTCAAAGACATCATTATAGCCTCATAGAGTCGCATTATTTCTTCATAGAACCCCATTATGCAACATAGAGGCCCATTATAACCTCATAGAGCCTCATTATTGCATCAGAGCCCCATTATTGCCTCATAGAGCCCCATTATTGCATCATAGAGCCCAATTCTTTCTTCATAGAGCACCATGATTGCAACATAGAGCCCTATTATTTACTCGTAGAGTCCTATTATTGCTCCATAGAGCCCCAGAATAGCCTCATAGACCCCATTATAACCTCATAGAGTCCCATTGTTGCTATATAGAGCCTCATTATTCCCTCATAGACCCCTATTACTGCCTCATAGAGGCCAATTATAAACCCATAGAGCCCCATGATAGCCTCATAGACCTCATTATAGCCATCATTGAGCCCCAGTATTGCGTCATCTAGCCCCGTTATTGCCTCATAGACCCCCATTATTACCTCGTAGAGCCCCATTATTGCATCATAGAGCCCCATTATTGCTTCATAATGTTCCATTATTGCATCACAGAGCCCCATTATTGCCTCATAAATCCTATTATAGCCTCATGGACCCCATTATAGCCTCATAGAGCCCCATTATAGCCTTATAGAGCCCCATTATTGCCTCATAGAGCCCCATTATTGAATCATAGCGCCTCATTATTACCTCATAGAGCCCCATTACTGCTTCATAGTGTTCCATTATTGCATCACAGAGCCCCCTTATTGCCTCATAAATCCTATTATAGCCTCATAGACCCCATTATAACCTCATAGAGCCCCGTTATTGCCTCATAGAGCCCCATTATAGCCTCATAGAGCCCCATTATTGCCTCATAGAGCCCCATTATTGCATCATAGAGCCCCATTATTGCCTCATAGAGCCCCGTTATTGCATCACAGAGCCCCCTTATTGCCTCATAAATCCTATTATAGCCTCATAGACCCCATTATAACCTCATAGAGCCCCGTTATTGCCTCATAGAGCCCCATTATAGCCTCATAGAGCCCCATTATTGCCTCATAGAGCCCCATTATTGCATCATAGAGCCCCATTATTGCGTCATAGAACCCCCATTAGTGCATCATAGAGCCCAACTTATTTCGCCATAGAGCCTATTATTGCCTCATAGAGCCCCATTATTACCTCATAGATCCCCATTATTGCCTCATAGATCCCCATTATTGCCTCATAGAGCCCCATTATTGCCTCATATACCCCATTATAGCCTCATAGAGCCCCATTATTGCCTCATAGAGCCCCGTTATTGCCTCATAGAGCCCCATTATTGCCTCATAAACCCTATTATAGCCTAACACATCCCCATTATGACCTCATAGAGGCCCATTATAGCCTCAAACACACCATTACAGCCTCATACAGCCGCATTATTGCCTCATAGAGCCCCATTATTGCATAATAGAGCCCCAATACTGACTCACAGAGCCCCATTATTGCCTCATAGAGCCCCATTATTGCCTCATAGACTTCATTATAGCCTCATAGAGCCCCATTATAACCTCATAGAGTTCCATTATTGCATCATAGAGCCCCAGTACTGACTCACAGAGCCCAATTATTGCCTCATAGAGCCCCATTAGTGCGTCATAGAACCCCCATTAGTGCATCATAGAGCCCAAATTATTTCCCCATAAAGCCTATTATTGCCTCCTAGAGCCCCATAATTACCTCGTAGAGCCCCATTATTGTATTTTAGAGCCCCATTATTGGCTCAGAGAGCCTTATTATTGCATCATAGAGACCCTTTATAACCACAGAGAACCCCATTATTGCCAAATAGACTTCATTATAGCCTCCTAGAGACCCATTGTTGCGACATAGAGCCCCATTATTGCCTCATAGAGCCCCATTATTGCCTCATAGAGCCCCAGTATTGCCTCATAGAGCCCCATTATTGCATCATAGAGCCCCTTTATAACGACATAGAGCCCCATTATTGCCTTATAGAGCCCCATTATTGCCTCATAGAGCTCCATTATTGCGACATAGAGCTCCATTATTGCATCATAGACCCCATTATTGCCTCATAAACCCTATTATAGCCTAACACATCCCCATTATAACCTCATAGAGGCCCATTATAGCCTCAAACACATCATTACAGCCGCATAGAGCCCCATTATTGCATCATAGAGCCCCAGTATTGCTCACAGAGCCCCATTATTACCTCGTAGAGCCCCGTTATAGCCTCATAGAGCCACATTATAACCCCATAGACGCCATTATAGCCTCGTAGACCTCATTATAGCCTCATAGAGCCCCATTATTGCCTAATAGAGCCCCATTATTGCCTAATAGAGCCCCGTTATTGCCTCATAGAGCCCCATTATTGCCTCATATACCCCATTATAGCCTCATAGAGCCCCATTATTGCATAATAGAGCCCCAGTACTGACTCACAGAGCCCCATTATTGCCTCATAGAGCCCCATTATTGCCTCATAGACTTCATTATAGCCTCATAGAGCCCCATTAAAACCTCATAGAGCCCCATTATTGCATCATAGAGCCCCATTATTGCATCATAGAGGCCCATTATAACCTCATAGAGCCCCATTATTGCATCCTAGACCCCATTATTGCATCCTAGAGCCCCATTATTGCATCCTAGACCCCATTGTAGCCTCATAGAGTCCCATTGTTGCTATATAGAGCCCCATTATAGCCTCATAGACTTCATTATAGCCATCATTGAGCCCCTGAATTGTGTCATAGGGCCCCGTTATTGCCTCATAGAGCCCCATTATTGCCTCATAGAGCCCCATTATAACGACATAGAGCCCCATTATTGCATCATAGCGCCCCGTTATTACCTCATAGAGCCCCATTATTGCATCATAGAGCCCCATTATTGCGTTTCAGAGCCTGATTATTGGCTCATAGAGCCACATTATTGCATCATAGAGACCCTTTATAACCACATATAGCCCTATTATTGCCTCATAGACTTCATTATAGCCTCCTAGAGCCCCATTGTTGCGACATAGAGCCCCATTATTGCCTCATAGAGCCCCATTATTGCCCCATAGAGCCCCATTATTGCGTCATAGAACCCCCATTATTGCATCATAGAGGCCCATGATTGCTTCATAGAGCCCCATTATAACCTCATAGACCCAAATTATTTCCCCATAGAGCCCCATTATTGCCTCATAGAGCCCCATTATTGCGTCATAGAGCCCCCATTATTGCCTCATAGAGCCCCATGATTGTTTCATAGAGCCCCATTGTAACCTCATAGAGCCAAATTATTTCAACATAGAGCCTATTATTGCCTCATAGAGCCCCATTATTGCCTCATAAACCCTATTATAGCCTAACAGAGCCCCATTATAACCTCATAGAGCCCCATTATTGCTTCATAAACCCTATTATAGCGTAACAGAGCCCCATTATAACCTTATAGAGCCCCATTATTGCATCAAAGAGTCCCAGTATTGCTCACAGAGCCCATTGTTACCTCGTAGAGGCCCGTTATAGCCTCTTAGAGCCGCATTGTAACCCCATAGACGCCATTATAGCCTCCTAGACCTCATTATAGCCTCATATACCCCATTATTGCCTAATAGAGCCCCGTTATTGCCCCATAGAGCCCCATTATTGCCTCATATACCCCATTAAAACCTCATAGAGCCCCATTATTGCATCATAGAGCCCCATTGTTGCCTCATAGAACCCGATTATTACCGCATAGAGCCCCATTATTGCCTAATAGAGGCACATTATTGCCTCATAGGCACCCATTGTTGCCTCATTGAGCCCCATTATTGCCTCATAGAGCCCCTTTATAACGACATAGAGCCCCAATATTGCCTCCTAGAGCCCCATTGTTGCGACATAGAGTCCCTTTGTAACCACATAGAGCCCCAGTACTGTCTCATAGAGCCCTATTATTACCTCCTAGAGCCCCATTATTGCCTAATAGAGTCCCATTATTGCCTCATAGACCCCCATTGTTGCCTCATAGATCCCCATTATTGCCTCATAGAGCCCCTTTATACCGACATAGAGCCCCAATGTTGCCTCATAGACCCCCATTTTTGCGACATAGAGCCCCGTTATTGCCTCATAGAGTCCCATTATTGCGTCATAGAGCCCCATTATTGCATCATAGAGCCCCAGTATTGCTCACAGAGCCCCATTATTACCTCGTAGAGGCCCGTTATCGCCTCATAGAGCCACATTATAACCCTGTAGACGCCATTATAGCCTCGTAGACCTCTATTATAGCCTCATAGAGGCCCATTATTGCCTAATAGAGCCCCGTTATTGCCTCATAGAGCCCCATTATTGCCTCATATACCCCATTATAGCCTCATAGAGCCCCATTATTGCGTCATAGAGCCCCATTAAAACCTCATAGAGCCCCATTATTGCCTCATAGAGCCCCAGTATTGCCTCACAGAGACCGATTATTGCGGCATAGAGCCCCATTATTGCCTAATAGAGGCCCATTATTGCGTGATAGAGCCCCATTGTTGCGACTTAGAGCCCCATTATTACCTCATAGAGGCCCATTATTGTCTCATAGAGCCCCATTATTGTCTCATAGAGCCCCATTGTTGCCTCATAGAGCCCCATTATTGCCTCATAGAGCCCCTTTATAACGACATAGAGCCCCAATATTGCCTCATAGACCCCCATTGTTGCGACATAGAGCCCCAGTATTGCTCACAGAGCCCCATTATTACCTCGTAGATCCCCGTTATAGCCTCATAGAGCCCCATTATAACCCCATAGACGCCATTATAGCCTCGTAGACCTCATTATAGCCTCATAGAGCCCCATTATTGCCTAATAGAGCCCCGTTATTGCCTCATAGAGCCCCATTATTGCCTCATATACCCCATTATAGCCTCACAGAGCCCCATTATTGTGTCATAGAGCTCCATTAAAACCTCATAGAGCCCAATTATTGCATCATAGAGCCCCAGTATTGCCTCATAGAGGCCGATTATTACCGCATAGAGCCCCATTATTGCCTAATACAGGCCCATTATTGCCTCATGGAGCCCCATTGTTGCGACATAGAGCCCCGCTATTGCCTCTTAGAGCCCCATTATTGTGTCATAGAGCCCCTTTGTAACCACATAGAGCCCCACTATTGCCTCATAGAGCCCCATTATTACCTCATAGAGCCCCATTATTGCCTAATAGAGCCCCATTATTGCCTCATAGACCCCCATTGTTGCCTCATAGAGCCCCATTATTGCCTCATAGAGCCCCTTTTTAACGACATAGAGCCCCAATATTGCCTCATAGACCCCCATTGTTGCGACATAGAGCCCCATTATTGCCTCATAGAGCCCCATTATTGCCTGATAGAGCCCCATTATTGCCTGATAGAACTCCATTATTGCGTAATAGAACCCTTTATAGCTTCATAGAGCTTTATTATAACATCATAGAGCCCTATTATAGCCTCATAGAGCCCCATGATTGCCTCATAGAGCCCCATTATTGCATCATAGAGCTTCAGTATTTACTCATAGAGCCCCATTATTACCTCGTAGAGCCCTATTATTGCGTCGTAGAGCCCCATTATTGCCTCATAGAGCCCCATTATTGCCTCATAGAGAACCTTTATAATTACATAGAGCCCCATTATTGCCTCATGGACCTCATTATTGCCTCCTAGAGCCCCATTGTTGCGACATAGAGCCCCATTTTTGCCTCATAGAGCTCCATTATTGCGTCATAGAACCCCCATTAGTGCGTCATAGAGCCCCATGATTGCTTCATAGAGCCCCATTATAACCTCATAGAGCCAAATTATTTCCCCATAGAGGCCATTATTGCCTCATAGAGCCCGATTCTTACGTCATAGAGCCCCATTATTGCCTCATAAACCCTATTATAGCCTAACAGAGCCCCATTATAACCTCGTTGAGCCCCATTATATCCTCATACAGCCCCATTATGGCCTCATAGAGCCCCATTATTGCATCATAGAGCCCCAGTATTGCTCACAGAGCCCCATTATTACCTCGTAGAGCCCCATTATTGCCTCATAGAGCCCCATTATTGCCTCATAGAGCCCCATTATTACCTCGTAGAGCCCCAGTATTGCGTTTTAGAGCCACATTTTTGCCTCATAGAGCCCCATTAAAGCCTCATAGACCCCATTATTTCCTCATTGAGCCCCATTATTGCCTCATAGTGCCCCATTGTTACGACATAGAGCCCCATTATTCCTTGTAGATCCCCGTTATAGCCTCATAGAGCCCCATTATGAACCCATAGACACCATTATAGCCTCGTAGACCTTATTTAACCTCATAGAGCCCCATTATTGCCTAATAGAGCCCTGTTATTGCCTCATAGAGTCTCATTATTGCCCCATACAGCTGCATTATAGCCCATAGAGACCCATTACTGCCTCATATACCCCATTATTCTGTCATAGAGCCCCATTAAAACCTCATAGAGCCCGGTTATTCTATTATAGAGCTCCAGTATTGCCTCATAGAGCCCCATTATAACGACATAGAGCCCCATTATTGCCTAATAGAGCCCAATTATTGCTTCATAGAGCCCCATTGTTGCCTCATAGAGCCCCATTATTGCCTCATAGAGCCCCTTTTTAACGACATAGAGCCCCATTATTGCCTCATAGACTCCCATTGTTGCGACATAGAGCCCTATTATTGCCTCATAGATCCCCATTATTACCTCATAGAGCTCCATTATTGCATCATAGAGCTCGATTGTTGCCTCATAGAGTCCCAGTATTGACTCACAGAGCCCCATTATTACCTCGTAGAGCCCCATTATTGCCACATAGAGCCCCATTATTACCTCGTAGAGCCCCAGTATTGCGTTTTAGAGCCCCATTATTGGCTCATAGAGCCCCATTATTGCATCATAGAGACCCTTTATAACCGCATAGAGCCCCATTATTGCCTCATAGAGCCCCATTATTGGCTCATAGAGCCCCATTATTGCATCATAGAGACCCTTTATAACCGCATAGAGCCCCATTATTGCCTCATAGAGCCCCATTATTGCCTCATAGAGCTCCATTATTGCGTCAAGGTGCTCAATTATTACGTCATAGAACCGCCATAATTGCCTTATAGAGCCCCATTATTGCATCATAGAGCCTTATTATTGTATTATAGAGCCCCGTTATTTCCCATAGAGGCCCATAATTGCCTCATAGACCCCCTTTATAGCCTCATAGAGCCCCATTATAACCCCACAGAGCCCCATTATTGCCCCATAGAGCTGCATTATAACCCCATAGAGCCCCATTACTTCCTCATATACCCCAATATATCCTTATAGATCCCCATTTTTGCATTATAGAGCCCCATTATTGCCTCAGAGAACCACATTTTTACCTTATAGAGCTCAATTATTGCCGCATTGAGCCTCAGTATTGCCGCATAGAGCCTCAGTATTGCCTCATAGAGTCCCATTATAACCTCATAGAACCGCATTATTGCATCACAGGGCCCCATTATTGTCTAATAGAGCCCCTTTATTGCATCATGGAGCTCCATTATTTCCGCATAGAGCCCCATTATTACCTCATAGAGCCCCATTATTGCCTCATAGAGCCCCATTATTACCTCATAGAGTCCCAATATGGCGTCATAGAGCCGCATTATTACCACGTATAGCCCCATTATTGCGTTATCCAGCACCATTATTGCCTCATAGAGCCCCATTTTTGAGACATAAAGCCCCATTATTGCCTCATAGAGCCCTATTATTGCGTTATAGAGCTCCATTATTGTGTCATAGAACCCCCATAAATGCCTCATAGAGCCCCATTATTGCATCATAGAGCCCCATTATAACCTCATCGAGCACCATTATTGCATCATAGAGCCCCAATATTGCCTCATACAGCCCCATTATTGCGTCATAGAGCTCCATTATTGCCTCATAGAGCCGCCTTATTACATCATACAGCCCCATTATTACCTCATAGATCACCATTATTGCAACATAGAGCCCCATGATTGCCTCACAGAGCTCCGTTATTGCTCCATAGAGCCCCATAGTAGCCTCATAGACCCTATTATTGCCTCATAGAGCGCCATTATTGCGTAATAGAGCCCCGTTATTGCCTCATAGAGCCCCATTATTGCGTCATAGAGCTCCATTATTGCGTCATAGAACCCCCATTATTGCCTCATAGAGACCCAGTATTGCCTCAAGGAGCCCTATTATTACCTCATAGAGCCCATTAGTGCCTCATAGAGCCCCATTATTGCCTCATAGAGCCCCAGTATGGCTTCATAGAGCCGCATTATTACCTCGTAGAGCCCCATTATTGCGTTATAGAGCACCATTATTGCCTCATAGAGCCCTATTATTGCAGCATAGAGCCCCATTATTGCCTCATAGAGCCCCATTTTTGCCTCATAGAGCCTTATTATTGCCTCAGAGAGCCCCATTATTGCGTCGTAGAGCCCCATTATTGCCTCATAGGGCCACATTATTACCTTATAGAGCTCAATTATTGCTTCATAGAGCCCCATTATTGCCTCATAGAGCCCCATTATTGCCTCATAGAGTCCCATTATAACCTCATAGAGCTGCATTATTGCATCACAGAGCCCCATTATTGCCTAATAGAGCCCCATTATTTCCTCATGGAGCCCCATTATTTCCTCATGGAGCCCCATTATTTCCACATAGAGCCCCATTATTACCTCATAGAGCCCCATTATTGCCTCATAGAGCCCCATTATTGCCTCATAGAGCCCCAATACGGCTTCATAGAGCCACATTCTTGCGTAGAGCCCCATTATTTCGTTATAGAGCACCATTATTGCATGATAGAGCCCTATTATCCATGATAGAGCTCCATTATTGCGTCATAGAACCCCCATATTTGTCTCATAGAGCCTCATTATTGCATTATAGAGCACCATTAATAACCTCATAGAGCCCCATTATTGCGTCATAGAGCCTCATTATTGCCTCATAGAGCCCCAATATGGCTTCATAGAGCCGCATTCTTACCTTGTAGAGCCCCATTATTGCATTATAGAGCACCATTATATCCTCATAGAGCCCAATTATTGTCTCATGGAGCCCCATTATTGCCTAATAGAGCCCAATTATTACATCATAGTGCCTCATTATTACAACATTGAGCCCCATTATTGCCTCATAGAGCCCCATTATTGTCTCATAGAGCTCCTTTATTGCCTCGTTGAGCCCCATTATTACCTCATAGAGCCCGTTATTTCCTCATAGAGCCCCATTATTGCCTCATAGAGTCCCAATATGGCTACATAGAGCCGCATTATTACCTCGTAGGGCCCCATTATTGGGTAATAGAGCACCATTATTGCATGATAGAGCCCTATTATTGCGTCACAGAGCTCCATTATTGCATCATAGAACCCCCAATAATTGCCTCATAGAGCCCCATTATTGCATTGTAGAGCACCATTATAACCTCATAGAGCCTTATTTTTGTCTCATAGAGCCCCACTATTGCCTCATAGAGCCCCATTATTGCCTCATAGAGCCCCTTTATTGCCTCATACAGCCCCATAATAGCCTCATAGACTCCATTAATGCCTCATAAAGCCCCATTATTGCCTGATAGAGCCCTATTATTGCCTCTTAGTGCCCCATTATTGCCTCATGGAGCCCCATTGTTTGGATATAGCGCCCCATTATTCCCTCATAGAGCCCCATTACTGCCTCATAGAGCCTCATTGTAACCCCATAAAGCCCCATTATAGCCTCATAAACCTCATTATAGCCATCATAGAGCCCCGGTGTTGCATCATAGAGCCCCATTATTACCACGTACAGCCCCATTATTGGGTTATAGAGCCCCATTATTGCTTCATAGAGTTCCATTATTGCATCAAAGAGCCCCATTATTGCCTCGTAAACCCTATTATAGCCTCATAGAGCCCCATTATTGCCTCACAGGGCCCCCTTATTGCCTCTTAGAGCCCCTTATAACCTCATAGAGCCCCATTATTGCATCACAGAGCCCCATTATTGCCTTTTAGAGCTCCATTATTGCATCATAGAGCCCCATTATTGCCTCATAGAGCCCCATTATTGCGTCATAGATCTCCATTATTGCGTCATAGAACCCCCATTATTGCTTCTTAGAGCCCCATTATTGCTTCATATAGCCCCATTATAACCTCATAGACCTCATTATTGCATCACAGAGCCCCATTATTGCCTCATAGAGCCCTATTATCGCCTCAGAGAGCCCCTTTTTAATCACATAGAGCCCCGTTATTGCGTCATAGTCTCCCATTATTGCCTCATAGAGCCCCATTATAGCCTCATAGAGCCCCATTATTACCTCATAGAGCCTCATTATTGCGTCATAGATCCTTTTTATAACCACATAGAGCCCCATTATTGCATCACAGAGCCCCATTATTGCCCCATAGAGCCCCATTATTTCATCATAGGTACCCATTATTGCCTCATAGATCCCCATTATTCCCTCATAGAGCCCCATTATTGCCTCGTAGAGCCCATTATTTTGTCATAGAGCCCCATTATTGCCTCACAGAGCCCCATTATTGCCTCATAGAGCCCCATTATTGCCTCAGAGAGCCCCATTATTAGTATTTGATGAGAAAATGAACATGAGCCATCAGTGTGCTCGTGCAGCCAAGAAAGCGAATCTTATCCTGGGCTGCATCAAAAGGAGCGTTACCATCAGGTCGAAGGAGGTGATCCTGCCCCTCTACTCTTCTGTCGCGAGACCTCACCTGGAGCATTGTGTGCAGTTCTGGTGTCCTCAACATAAAAAGGACATGGAACTGTTGGAACAAGTCCAGAGGAGGGAAAGAGGGTGATCAGGGTGTGAAGCACCTCCCGTATGAAGACAGGCTGAGGTAGCTGGGGCTCTTCAGTCTGGAGAAGAGAAGGCTGCGTGGAGACCTCATAGCAGCCTTGCAGTATCTGAAAGGGGGCTATGGGGTTGCTGTGGAGGGACTCTTCATTAGGGACTGTAGTGGCAGTACAAGGGGTAACAGGTTAAAACTGAAACCGGGGAAGATTAGATTGGATCTAAGGAGGAAATTCTTTCCTGTTAGGGTGGTGAGGCACTGGAATGGGTTGCCCAGGGAGGTTGTGAATGCTCCATCCCTGGCAGTGTTCAAGAACAGGTTGGACGAGGCCTTGGGTGATATGGTTTAGTGTGAGGTGTCCCTGCCTATGGCAGGGGGGTTGGAACTGGATGATCTTAAGGTCCTTTCCAACCCGAACCATTCTATGATTCTATGATTTTTCCATGACTCCACTATCACTCCTTATTGACTCCTCCATGACTACTCTATGACTCCTCTGACTACTCTATGACTCCTGTATGACTTCGCTATGACACTTCTATGACTCTATGACTTTATGACTCCTCTCCAACTCCTATATGACTCCTGTATGAATACTCTTAGACTCCTCTATGACTCCTCTAAGACTCTATGACTCCTCTATGACAGTATAACTCCTCTCTGTATCCTCTATGACCCCTCAGTGACCCCTCTTTGAAACCTCTATGACCCGTCTATGACTTCTCTATGAGTTCTCTATGACTCCCCTAAGACTCTTTTCGGACTCCTCTCTGACACATCTCAGACTCCTCTATGACTCCTCTATGACCCCTAATTGACTGCTCTTTAATCCTCTATGACTTCTCTATGACACTATAACACCTCTATGACTCCTCTATGACTCTTCTTTGACTTCTCTATGACTCCTCTATGACTCTTCTATGACTGCTTTGACTGCTGTATGACTCCTCTATGACTCCTCTATGAGTTCTCTATGACTGCTGTTACTGCTCTGACTCCTCTATGACTCCGCTATGACTCCTCTGACTCCTCTATGACTGCTCTGACTGCTCTGTGACTTCACCATGACTCCTCTATGACTCTTCTATGACTCCAATATGACTCTCCTATGACTCCTCTATAACTCTATGACTCCTCTATTACTCTCTATGACTCCTCCATGACACCTCTCTGATGTTTCTATGATGCCTTTATGACAGCTCTATGCTACCTCTGTGACTCTGCTATGATTCCTATGACCCTTCTATGACCCCTCTATGGCCCCTTCCATGACTCCTCTATGACTGATACTTGACTGCTCTATGACTCCTCTAGGTCACCTCTATGACTCTATGACACTATGACTCCTCTCCAACTCCTCTATGACTCTAGGACACTATGAGTCCTCTATGAATATTCTATGACTCCTATATGAGTCCTCTAAGACTCCCCTATGACTCCTCTGTGACTCTTCTATGACACCTCTATGAGTTCTGTATGACTCTTCTTTGTCTCCACTATGACTCCTCTGACTACTCTATGACTACTCTGACTCCTCTATGACTCCTCTATGACTCCTCTTTGACTCTTCTATGACACCTCTATGATGCCTCTATGACGCCTCTATGATGCCTCTAAGACTCCCCTATGACTCCTCTGTGACTCCTCTATGACACCTCTATGAGTTCTGTATGACTCTTCTTTGTCTCCACTATGACTCCTCTGACTACTCTATGACTCCTCTGACTCCTCTATGACTCCTCTTTGACTCTTCTATGACACCTCTATGATGCCTCTATGACACCTCTAAGACTCCTCTATGACGCCTCTATGACCCCTATGACTCCTATGACTCCTCTAGGAGCCCTCTAGGAGCCCTCTATGACTCCTCCAATATGACACCTCTATGATGCATCTATGACGCTTCTATGATGACTCTGTGCCCTGTCTATGACTCCGGTATGAGTGCTGTACGTCCCCACTATGATTCATCTATGACTCCTCTATGACCTCACTATGAACCCTCTATGACTCCTCTAAGACTTTTCTATGACTCCTCTATGATACCCCTATGACTCCTACATGACTCCTCTATGACGCCTCCATGAGTCTTCTATGAATTCTCTATGACTCCTCTAGACTTTATGACACAATTGCTCCTCTATGACTCCCCTATGACTTGCCTAGGACTCCTCTATGACTCCTCTATTACTCCTCTATGACTCAGCTATGACTCTTTTATGAATCCTCCATGACTCCTCCATGACTCCTCTATGACCGCTCTATGACCCCTCTATGACTGGTCTATGAACTCTATATGACTCCTCTATGACTTCTCTATGACTCCTCTAGGTCTCCACTATGATTCCTCTGACTCCTCTATGACACCTCAGACTCCTCTATGATTCCTCTATGACTTTTCTATGACTCCTCTATGACTCCTCTATGACTATATGACACCAGAGTAACTCGATGACTTCTATATGACTCCTCCATGACTCCTCCATGACTCCTCCAGGAATCCACCATGACAGCTATACGACTCCTCTATGACTCCACTATGACTCCTCCATGAGTCCTCTATGAATACTTCAGGACTCCTCCATGACTCCTGCATGACTCCTTGTCCTTGGGTTCAGCAGTAGCAGTCATTTTTCTCCTTCTTGGTAGCTGGTGCAGTGCAGCGTTTTGACTTTCGGCTTGGGAACAGAGCTGATAACAAGGATGTTTTGGTTTGGCCAAGGACTTTGTGAGCCTCATGCTCTGCCAGGGAGGAGGGGAAGCCAGGAGGAGGCAGAGACAGGACACCTGACCCAAACTGACCAAAGAGGTATTCCATACCACAGCACGTCATGCCCAGGATGTAACTGGGAGTTAGCTGGAAGGGCTGGGGGACTGCAGGGTTGGAGGAGGTATCGGTTGGTGCTTGGTCGGGCTGGGGGGGTGAGTTATCGGTCAGCTGGTGGTGAGGTGATGTATTCTCTTCCCTTGTTATTTCCTTTATCATTATTATTATTGGTGGTAGCAGCAGTGTTTTGTGTTATACCTTAGTTACTAAACTGTTCATATCTCAACCTGTGCAAGTTGTATTCTTTTCGATTCTCCTCTCCGTCCCTCCGGGAGTAGGGGGAGGGAAAGAAGGGGGGGAAGTGAGTGAACGAGTTACCTGACTGGGTTTAAACCACGACAGTGAGTCATTGGAAACTTCCCCTGACTGCCAGGATTTCTCAAATATGACGGCCAGTGACTTCGCAACTTCATTCGCCAGCTCCTTCAGGACCCGCGGGTGGATCTCACATGGACTTGTGCACATTCAGATTTTTAAGATGGTCTCGAACCAGTCCCTCTCCTACAAGACAAAACCAGCCCAAAACCACCTTGTAATGCTTCTGCTATGGGATACAGGGTCAGAGCCTCAAAACAGCCTCTAACCACGCCAAAAACACGCAAAAAACAGGCCAAAACACACAAAGTAAAGCCCAAAACACACCAAAACCACCCCAAAATCACCTTGTCCTGCTTCTGCTGTGGGATACAGGGTCAGAGCCCAAAAAGAAACACAAAACAGGCCAAAAAAACCTCCCAAAACACCCCAAACCCACCTTGTTCTGCTTCTGCTATGTGATACAGGGTCAGAGCCCCGAAACAGCCCCAAAACAGGAGAAAAACAGAAGAAAATCACCCATAACCAGCCTCAAAACACCCCCAAACCAACCCAAAGCCACCTTGTTTTGCTTCTCCTATGGGATACAAGGTCAGAGCCCCCAAAATGGCCAAAACCAAACCAAACCTAAACACCCAAAAAATAGCCCAAAACCAACTTCTCCTGCTTCTGCTATGAGATACAGGGTCAGAGCCCCAAAACAGACCTAAAACAGGACAAAAAAAAACCAAACTCCTCAAAACAGCCCCAAAACGCCTCAAAACCAACTTGTCCCTCTTCTCCTATGGGATACAGGGTCAGAGAGCCAAAACAGATTCAAAAGAGGCCAAAAACAACCCAAAACACCCCAAAACCAGACCAAACCCACCTTGTCTTGCTTCTGCTATGGGATACATGGTCAGAGCCCCAAAATAAACCCCAAACCAACCCAAAACACCCCAAAAAACGCCAAAAACCACCTTGTCCTGCTTCTGCTATGAGATACAGGGTCAGAGCCCCAAAACAGACCCAAAACCACCTTGTCCTGCTTCTCCTGTGGGATACAGGGTCAGAGCCTCAAAATAGCCCCAAAACTGGCCAAAACCAGGTGAAAACCAGGCCTAAAACCCCCAAGTAAACCCCAAAACAGGCCAAAACCACCCCAAAATCTCGTCCTGCTTCTTCTGTGGGATATAGGGTCAGAGCCCCAGAACAGGCCAAAACCAGGCCAAAAACATTCCAAAACCCCCAAAACAGGCCCAAAACACCTCAAAACCACAATGTCCTGCTTCTCCTATGGGATACAGGGTCAGAGCCCCAAAACAGACCCAAAACCGGCCAAACACAACCCCCAAAGCACCTAAGAAAACAGCCCAAAACCTCCTTCTCCTGCTTCTGCTATTGGATAGAAGGTCAGAGCCCCAGAACAGCCCCAAAACACCCAAAAGACAGGACAAAACCAGCCCAGAATCACCTTGTCCTGCTTCTCCTGTGGGATACAGGGTCAGAGCCCCAAAACAGACCCAAAACAGGCCAAAAACACACCCCAAATCACGCAAAACCACCCCTAAAATGGCCCAAACCCACCCCAAAACCACCTTCTCCTGCTTCTGCTATATGATACAGGGCCAGAGCCCCAAAACAGCCCCAAAACATGCCAAAAACAGTCAAAAACCCCCAAAACAGCCCCAAAACACCCCAAGCCACGTTGTTCTGCTTCTGCTATGGCATACAGGGTCAGAGCCGCAAAACAGATCCAAAACAGACCAAAAACAGGTGAAAAACAGGCCAAAACACCCAAAGCAAACCGGAAACTGACCAAAACCACCCCAAAAAACCTTGTACTGCTTTTCCTATGGGACACATTTCAGAGCCCCAAAACAGACCAAAAACAGGCCAGAAACAACCCAAAACCCAGCCCAAAACCACCTTGCCCTGCTTCTCCTATGGGATACAAGGTCAGAGCCGCAAAACAGGTCCAAAACAGCCCCCAAACAGACCAAAACCAGGCGAAAAACAGGCCAAAACACCCAAAGCAAACCGGAAACTGACCAAAACCACCCCAAAGTAACCTTGTCATGCTTCTCCTATGGGACACAGGTAGGAGCCCCAAAACAGACCAAAACCACCCCAAAACCACCTTGTCCTGCTTCTCCTATGGGATACAGGGTCAGAGCCCCCAAACACCCCAAAACCAGCCCCAAAACACCCCAAAAGCAGACAAAAACCACCCCAAAACCACCTTGTCCTGCTTCTCCTATGGGATACAGGGTCAGAGCCCCCAAACACCCCAAAACCATCCCCAAAACACCCCAAAAGCAGCCCAAAACCACCTTGTCCTGCTTCTCCTGTGGGATACAGGGTCAGAGCCCCAAAACAGACCCAACACAGTACAAAAACACCCCAAAACACCCCCAAAACACCCCAAAACCACCTTGCCCTGCTTCTCCTATGGGATACAGGGTCAGACTCTGAGAACAGCACCAAAACAGGCCAAAACCAGGCCAAAACCAAATAAAACACGCACAAAACAGTCCCAAAACAACACAAACCCAGCCCAAAACCACCTTGTCCAGCTTCTCCTTCGGGATACAGGGTCAGAGCCCAAAAAAAGACGCAAAACAGGCCAAAAGCAACACAGAACACCCCAAAACCCACCCCAAAAATTACCTTGTTCTGCTTCTCCTATAGGATACAGGGTCAGAGACCCAAAACAGACCAAAACCAGCCCCAAAACAGGCCAAAAACAGGTGAAAACCAGCCCAAAACACGCAAAGCAAAGCCCAAAACAGGCCAAAACCACCCCAAAATCACCTTGTCCTGCTTCTCCTGTGGGATACAGTCAGAGCCCCAAAACAGACCCAAAAGAGGCCAAAAACATCCCAAAACACCCCAAAACCCACCCCAAAAATAACCTTGTCCTGCTTCTCCTATGAGATACAGGGTCAGAGCCCCAAAGCACCTTAAAAACAGGAGAAAACCCACCCCAAAACCACCTTGTCCTGCTTCTCCTGTGGGATACAGGGTCAGAGCCCCCAAACAGACCCAAAACTGGCCAAAAACAACCTAAAACACCCCCAAAACAGCCCCAAACCATCTTGTCCTGCTTCTCCTAAGGGACACGGGGTCAGAGCCCCAAAAGAGCCTTAAAACAGCCAAAAACCACCCCAAAACCCCAAAAACTACCCCCAAACCACCTTGTCCTGCCTCTCCTATGGGTGGCACCCAGTGAGTACCCAAAACATCCCCAAATCACCCCAACCCCCCCCAAAATGGAACCTTCTGGATGTCGCTGTGGAGCTGCTTTAGCCTGGCCTCGAGGTGCGACAACTTCTGGGGTAGGTCCAAGGCTGGGAGGGAGCTGGGGGGAGGGGGGGGGGGGTGGGGGGGTGGAGGGCAATGGGAGGGGGGGAATGGGGTGTCCGCATATTGGGTGGGTATCCCAGACCCACATGTGGGGGTCCCAGCTCCACATACAAGGGGGACAGGGGGGATCTCCATATGGGGGGGTCCCTGTACCTGATGGCGGGGGGGGCAGTGGCCTCTCCAGGGGTGGGGGCTCAGCACCGGCTCCTTGAGGGAGAACAGGGACACGGCCCTTTGCACTGGGGGGGTGGCAAGTCAGCACCCCAAAACCAGCCCAAACCAGCCTAAAATACCCCAAAACCAGACCAAAACAACCGTAATACCCCAAAACCAGTCCAAAACAACCAAAGTACCCAAAAACCAGCCCAAACCAGCCCAAAATACCCCCAAAGCCAGCCCCAAATCCCCCAAACCACCCAAAAACAGCCAAAATACCCCCAAACCAGCCCAAAATACCCCAAAACCAGCTCAAAACACCCCAAAATACCCCCAAAATAGCCCAAGACAGCCAAAATACCCCAAAACCAGCCCAAAACACCCCCAAATACCCCAAAACCAGCCCAAAACAGCCCAAAACACTCCGAAGCACCCCTACAACACCCCAAAACACCTCCAAACCAGCCCAAAATACCTGCAAAACACCCCAAAACACCCCAAAACATCTCAAAACACCCACAAAGCAAACATCCCAAACCCAACCCAAAACCACCCCAAAACACCCCCGAAACAGCTCAAAACACCCCAAAACCACCCCAACCCCACTCCACAACAGGTTAACACCCCCAAAACACCCTGAAACAACCCCAAACTCCTTCAAAACACCATGAATCACCCAAAAACACCCCTAAAAGAACCCAAACCACCCAAAGCAGCCCAAAGCACCCTGAAAACCAGGCCAAAACAGCCCCTAAACTGATGAAAGAACCTGTTTGTAATAGATTTGGGTTTGGACCCTATGAGGGTTTCAATGCCTCTGTGCTGCTCTTGACAATGGGGTTTCAGCATTACAGATGGGAAACTGATAGGAGATGGGGCTTATGGGATCTACATGCATGCTGTGAGGCTCCGGGGGGGGGGGGGGAATTGTAAACTGTAAATCAAAACCACAGTTAATTGCAAGCTGTAGATTGGGAGCTCTCTGTTGAGAGCAAGATGGAGCTGGTTCTTCAAGGCAATGCAGTGCAGTCCCTCTCCAGAATCCTTGTAACCCCCTTCAGGCACTGGAAGCTGCTCGGAGGTCTCTTCTCCAGCCCCAGTGTTCTCAGCCTGGCTCTCAGCAGCTTCCTTCAAGGGGCTTCCATCACCTGCAGCAGCTCTCCTGATGTAGCACCCTCCATGGCCACAACAGACCCATGGGGCCTGATGCCCACCCCACAGCTCTGCCACTCCCCCGGCCCCACAGCTTCCATGTCCTCGCATGAGGGTACTGCTTCACCTCAATCCCAGGCATCTCCATCACTCCCAACATTCCCACTGCCCCCAAGAGCCCTGAGACCCTCGAAGCATCCCATAACCCATCTGGTAATCAGAAACCCACCCCGCCCCAGCCGTCTCCATCCATCCCAGTGGCGCTAAAACTACATGGTATCCCAAACCCCAACCAACCCCAGGCATCTCCATCCCTTCCAATCCCCTAAATGGTACCCCTAAATCATTCCAAAATCCACTTTGTACCCCAAATCCAAACAACACAAGGCATCTCCAACCTAGATGGGAAACTAATAGGAGATGAGACTTATGGGATCGACATGTATCCATTCATCCATTCATCCATCATCCATCACCCATCCATCCATCCATCCATCATTCATCTTCCATCATCCATCATCCTTTCATTCATCCATCATCCATCCATCCATCACCCATCTTCCATTCATCATCCATCCTTCCATCATCAATCATCCATCCATCACCAGTCTATCATCCATCCATCCATCCATCCATCCATCCATCCATCCATCCATCCATCCATTCATCCATTCATCCATCATTTGTCTTCCATCCATACATTCATCCATCCATCCATCATACATTCATCCATTCATCCGTCCATCCATCCGTCCATCCATCCATCCATCCATTCATCTTCAATCATCGATCCATCAACAATTCAGCATCCATCCATCATCCATCTTCCATCCATCATCCATCCATCCATCCATCATCCATCCATCCATCCATCATCCATCATCTATCCATCCATCCATCCATCCATCATCCATCCATGCATCTTCCATCCCTCTATCCATCCATCCATCCATCCATCCATCCCTGGTCCACCCCTGGTCCATGGCTCCCCCTGTTCCCCCCACAGAAGACTCCCCCGGGTGATTTCCCCCATGAGCCATCCCATCGCACAGAGGAAAGAATCCTTTAATGTGAGACTATGGTGGGAAAGGGACCTTGCATGCAGGTAAGATTCATTCCCATTGGACGTGCAGGGGTATGGGAACAAGGCACTGGAATGTGTTGCCCATCAAGGTTGTGAATGCTCCATCCCTGTCAGTGTTGAAGGCCAGTTTGGATGGATCCTTGGGTGACACGGTTTAGTGTGAGGTGTCCCTGCCCATGGCAGGGGGTTGGAACTGAGTGAGGGCCCCATCTTCTCTGCAGCTTCTGATAGTGGCTGACAGTGGGTCACCAAGTGCCCCGTGCTTATGGGGCAGCTCTGCTCCCCTAGCACCATGGATGCAGGTGGCTTCCTGCATGCAAGCCCATGGCTGCCCTCCCATCAGATGAAGCCTGCGAGCGAGCGCTGCAGGTACGTGCTGAGGCAAAGGGGCAACCCCGTCGGTCAGCCCCCAAGGAGCTGAGCCTAACTCTGCTGCATCCCCATCCCTGCATGCTGCAGCTGCTCCCCCATTAACAGTGTCCATCAAAGAATGGGGCTTCCCATGGCAAAGGGGCTGGAGGCTCCTCCGCTGCCAAGGTCCACCTGGAAATGCACAAGAGCAAGCTCTGGGGCTGCTTGCGGGGATGGATCCATCAAAGCACAGGAAATGCAGGAAGATGCTCAACCTCTCCTGCTCACATTCCCGCTTTAGGGCAACGCAGCTCCCAAAGCTGCCTTGCTGTGACATCACCCATCACGTATGACGTCACAAAGCACCGGCGCTTACGTAACGCAGCCGGGTATAAAAGCAGGCCTGTCGCTGTGTCTGGGTCAGGAGGGAAGAGCTCTGCGAGCGGTTGGGTGTCATGTCCATTTGATGTCATTTTGTGCCGTACGGTGCCGTACTGTTGCGTACCGTACCGTGCCCTACCGTGCTGCGCCATTCTGTACCCTGCCCTACCGTTTCGTGCCGTGCCGTACCATTCCGTGCCGTACCGTACCATGTAATTTCATTTCATTTCATTTCATTTCATTTCATTTCATTTCATTTCATTTCATGTCCATTTGATGTCACTTTGTGCCATACAGTGCCGTTCTGTACCGTACTGTGCTGTACCGTGCCGCGCCATACCGTACCATGCCCTACCGTTTTGTATCGTGTCGTGCCGTTCCGTACTGTACCGTACCATATAATTTAATTATATGTAATTTCCTTTCCTTTCCTTTCCTTTCATTTCCATTTGATGTCATTTTGTGCCGCACGGTGCAGTACCGTTGCGTACCGTACTGTGCTGTTCAGTGCCGCGCGATACCGTACCCTGCCCTACTGTTTTGTACCGTGCCGTACCATTCCGTGCCGTACCGTACCATGTCATTTCATTTCATTTAATTTCATTTCATTTCATGTCCATTTGATGTCATTTTGTGCCGTACGGTGCTGTACTGTTGCGTACTGTACTGTGCCGTACCGTGCCGTGCCATACCGTACCATGCCCTACCGTTTCGTACCATGTCGTACCGTTCCGTACTGTACCGTACCATATAATTTAATTATATGTAATTTCCTTTCCTTTCCTTTCCTGTCCATTTGATGTCATTTTGTGCCGTACGGTGCAGTACCGTTGCGTACTGTACTGTGCCGTTCCGTGCCGCGCGATACCATACCATGCCCTTCTGTTTCGTGCTGTGCCGTAACGTTCATTTCATTTCATTTCATTTCATTTCATTTCATTTCATTTCATGCCGTACCGTTGCGTACTGTACTGTGCCGTACCGTGCCGCGCGATACTGTACCATGCCCTACCGCTTCGTACCATGCTGTACCGTTCCGTACCGTACCGTACCATACCATATAATTTAATTATATGTAATTTCATTTCATTTCATTTCATTTCATTTCATGTCCATTTGATGTCATTTCGTGCCGTACGGTGCCGTATCGTTGCGTACTGTACTGTGCTGTACCGTGCCGTGCCATACCGTACCATGCCCTACCGTTTCGTACCATGTCGTACCGTTCCGTACTGTACCGTACCATATAATTTAATTATATGTAATTTCCTTTCCTTTCCTTTCCTTTCATTTCCATTTGATGTCATTTTGTGCCGCACGGTGCAGTACCGTTGCGTACCGTACTGTGCTGTTCAGTGCCGCGCGATACAGTACCCTGCCCTACTGTTTTGTACCGTGCCGTACCGTTCCGTGCCGTACCGTACCATGTCATTTCATTTCATTTAATTTCATTTCATTTCATGTCCATTTGATGTCATTTTGTGCCGTACGGTGCCGTACCGTTGCGTACTGTACTGTGCTGTACCGTGCTGTGCCATACCGTACCATGCCCTACCGTTTCGTACCATGTCGTACCGTTCCGTACTGTACCGTACCATATAATTTAATTATATGTAATTTCCTTTCCTTTCCTTTCCTTTCCTGTCCATTTGATGTCATTTTGTGCCGTACGGTGCAGTACCGTTGCGTACTGTACTGTGCCGTTCCGTGCCGCGCGATACCATACCATGCCCTACTGTTTCGTGCTGTGCCGTAACGTTCATTTCATTTCATTTCATTTCATTTCATGCCGTACCGTTGCGTACTGTACTGTGCCGTACCGTGCCGCGCGATACTGTACCATGCCCTACCGCTTCGTACCATGCTGTACCGTTCCGTACCGTACCATACCATATAATTTAATTATATATAATTTCATTTCATTTCATTTCATTTCATTTCATTTCATTTCATGTCCATTTGATGTCATTTTGTGCCGTACGGTGCCGTACCGTTGCGTACTGTACTGTGCTGTACCGTGCCGTGCCATACCGTACCATGCCCTACCGTTTCGTACCATGTCGTACCGTTCCGTACTGTACCGTACCATATAATTTAATTATATGTAATTTCCTTTCCTTTCCTTTCATTTCCATTTGATGTCATTTTGTGCCGCACGGTGCAGTACCGTTGCGTACCGTACTGTGCTGTTCAGTGCCGCGCGATACCGTACCCTGCCCTACTGTTTTGTACCGTGCCGTACCGTTCCGTGCCGTACCGTACCATGTCATTTCATTTCATTTAATTTCATTTCATTTCATGTCCATTTCATGTCATTTTGTGCCGTACGGTGCCGTACCGTTGCGTACTGTACTGTGCTGTACCGTGCCGTGCCATACCGTACCATGCCCTACCGTTTCGTACCATGTCGTACCGTTCCGTACTGTACCGTACCATATAATTTAATTATATGTAATTTCCTTTCCTTTCCTTTCCTTTCCTTTCCTTTCCTTTCCTGTCCATTTGATGTCATTTTGTGCCGTACGGTGCAGTACCGTTGCGTACCGTACTGTGCCGTTCCGTGCCGCGCGATACCATACCATGCCCTACTGTTTCGTGCTGTGCCGTAACGTTCATTTCATTTCATTTCATTTCATTTCATTTCATGCCGTACCGTTGCGTACTGTACTGTGCCGTACCGTGCCACGCGATACTGTACCATGCCCTACCGCTTCGTACCATGCTGTACCGTTCCGTACCGTACCGTACCATACCATATAATTTAATTATATGTAATTTCATTTCATTTCATTTCATTTCATTTCATTTCATGTCCATTTGATGTCATTTTGTGCCGTATGGTGCCGTACCGTTCCGTGCCATACCGTACCATGTCATGTCATTTCATTTCATTTCATTTCATTTCATTTCATTTCATTTCATTTCATTTCATTTCATGTCCATTTGATTTCTTTTTCTGCCATACCGTGCCGTACCGTTGCATACCAGACCATGCTCTACCGTGCCGCGCGATACCGTACCATGCCCTACCGTTTTGTACCGTGCCGTGCCGTTCCGTGCCGTGCCGTACCGTACCATGTCATTTCCTTTCCTTTCCTTTCCTTTCATTTCATTTCATTTCATTTCATTTCATTTCGTGCCGTACCGTTCTGTAGTATACTGTGCCGTACCGTGTCGCGCGATACCGTACCATGCCCTACCGTTTCGTACCATGCCATACCGTTCCGGACGGTACTGTACCATATCATTTAATTATATGTAATTTCATTTCCTTTCATTTCATTTCATTTCACTTCATTTCATTTCATTTCCGTTTGATGCCATTTTGTGTTGTACGGTGCCGTACCGTTAGGTACCGTACCGTGCCCTACTGTGCCGCACCATTCCGTACCCTGCCCTACCGTTTCATACCTTGCCGTACCATTCCGTGCCGTACTGTACCATGACATTTCATTTCATTTCATTTCATTTCATTTCATTTCATTTCATTTCCTTTCCTTTCCTTTCCTTTCCTTTCCATTTGATGTCATTTTGTGCCATACAGTGCCGTTCTGTACCGTACTGTGCCGTACCGTTCCACGCCATACTGTACCATGCCCTACCGTTTTGTATTCTGTCATGCCGTTCCGTACTGTACCGCTCCATATAATTTAATTATTTGTAATTTCATTTCCTTTCGTTTCCTTTCATTTCATTTCCATTTGATGTCATTTTGTGCCGTACGGTGCCGTACCATTGCGTACTGTACTGTGCTGTTCCATGCCGTGCGATACCATACCCTGCCCTACCGTTTTGTACCGTGCCGTACCGTTCCGTGCTGTACTGTACCATGTCATTTAATTTCATTTCATTTTGTGCCGTACGGTGCAGTACCGTTGCGTAGTGTACTGTGCCGTTCCGTGCCGCGCGATACCGTACCATGCCCTACTGTTTCGTGCCGTGTCGTACCGTTCCATGCTGTACTGTACCATGTTATTTCATTTCATTTCATGCCGTACCGTTGCGTACTGTACTGTGCCGTACCGTGCCGGGCGATACCGTACCATGCCCTGCCGTTTCGTACCATGCTGTACCGTTCCGTACCGTACCATACCATATAATTTAATTATATGTAATTTCATTTCATTTCATGTCCATTTGATATCATTTTGTGCCGTACGGTGCCGTACCGTTGCGTGCTGTACCGTGCCCTACCATGCCGCGCCTTACCGTACCATGCCCTACCGTTTCATATGGTGCTGTACCGTTCCGAGCCGTACCGTAACATATAATTTAATTATATGTAATTTCATTTCATTTCATTTCATTTCATTTCATTTCATGTCCATTTGATTTCTTTTTGTGCCATACCATGCCGTACCGTTGCGTACCAGACCATGCTCTACCGTGCCGTGCGATACCGTACCATGCCCTACCGTTTTGTGCCGTTCTGTGCCGTGCTGTACCGTACCATGTCATTTCATTTCATTTCATTTCATGTCATTTCATGTCATTTTGTGCCGTACCGTTCTGCAGTGTACTGTGCCGTACCGTGCCGCTCGATACCGTACCATGCCCTACCATTTCGTACCATGCCATACCGTTCCGTACGGTACCGTACCATATAATTTAATTATATGTAATTTCCTTTCCTTTCCTTTCCTTTCATTTCATTTCATTTCATTTCCATTTGATGCCATTTTGTGTTGTACGGTGCCGTACCGTTACGTACCGTACCGTGCCCTACTGTGCCGCACCATTCCGTACCCTGCCCTACCATTTCATACCGTGCCGTACCGTTCCGTGCCGTGCTGTACCATGACATTTCATTTCATTTCATTTCATGTCCATTTGATGTCATTTTGTGCCGTACTGTGCCGTACCATTGCGTACTGTACTGTGCCGTACCGTGCCACGCCATACCGCACCATGCCCTACCGTTCCGTACCGTACCATACCATATAATTTATTTATATGTAATTTCCTTTCCTTTCCTTTCCTTTCCTTTCCTTTCCTTTCCTTTCCTTTCCGTTTGATGTCATTTTGCGCCGTATGGTGCAGTACCGTTGCGTACTGTACTGTGCCGTTCCGTGCCGCGCGATACCATACCATGCCCTACTGTTTCGTACTGTGCCGTACCGTTCCGTGCCGTACCGTACCATGTCATGTCATTTCATTTCATTTCATTTCATTTCATTTCATTTCATTTCATTTCATTTCATTTCATTTCATGTCGTACCGTTGCGTGCTTTACTGTGCCGTACTGGGCCGTGCGATACTGTACCATGCCCTACCGTTTCGTACCATGCTGTACCGTTCCGTACCGTACCATACCATATAATTTAATTATATGTAATTTCATTTCATTTCATTTCATTTCATGTCCATTTGATGTCATTTTGTGCCATACCGTGCCATACCGTTGCGTATCTGACCATGCTCTACCGTGCCGCGCGATACCGTACCATGCCCTACCGTTTCGTACCGTGCCGTACCGTACCATGTAATTTCATTTCATTTCATTTTATTTCACTTCATTTCATTTCATTTCATTTCATTTCATTTCATTTCATGTCCATTTGATTTCTTTTTGTGCCATACCGTGCCGTACTGTTGCGTACCAGACCATGCTCTACCGTGCCGCACGATACCGTACCATGCACTACCTTTTCGTACCGTGCCGTACCGTACCATGTAATTTCATTTCATTTCATTTTATTTCACTTCATTTCATTTCATTTCATTTCATTTCATTTCATTTCCATTTCATTTCATGTCCATTTGATTTCTTTTTGTGCCATACCATGCCGTACCTTTGCGCACCAGACCATGCTCTACCGTGCCGCGCGATACCATACCATGCCCTACCATTTCGTACCATGCAATACTGTTCTGTACGGTACCATGCCATATAATTTAATTATATGTAATTTCATTTCATTTCATTTCATTTCATTTCATTTCCATTTGATGCCATTTTGTGTTGTACGGTGCCGTAACGTTACGTACCGTACCGTGCCCTACTGTGCCGCACCATTCTGTACCCTGCCCTACTGTTTCATACCTTGCCGTACCGTTCCGTGCCGTACTGTACCATGACATTTCATTTCATTTCATTTCATTTCATTTCATTTCATTTCATTTCATGTCATTTGATGTCATTTTGTGCCATACAGTGCCGTTCTGTACCGTACTGTGCTGTACTGTGCCCCGCCATACCGTACCATGCCCTACCATTTTGTATCGTGTCGTGCCGTTCCGTACTGTACCGTACCATATAATTTAATTATTTGTAATTTCATTTCCTTTCCTTTCATTTCCTTTCCTGTCCGTTTGATGTCATTTTGTGCTGTACGGTGCCGTACTGTTTCATACCGTACTGTGCTGTTCCGTGCCGCGCGATACCGTACCCTGCCCTACCGTTTTGTACCGTGCCGTACCGTTCCATGCCGTAGCGTACCATGTCATTTCATTTCATTTCATTTCATTTCACGTCATTTTGTGCCGTACGGTGCCGTACCGTTGCATACTGTACTGTGCCGTACCGTGCCGTGCCATACCGTACCATGCCCTACCGTTTCGTACCATGTCGTACCGTTCCGTACTGTACCGTACCATATAATTTAATTATATGTAATTTCCTTTCCTTTCCTTTCCTTTCCTTTCCTTTCCTTTCCATTTAGTGTCATTTTGTGCCGTACGGTGCAGTACCGTTGTGTAGTGTACTGTGCCGTTCCGTGCCGCGCGATACCGTAGCATGCCCTACTGTTTCGTACTGTGCCATACCGTTCCGTGCCGTACCGTACCATGTCATTTCATTTCATTTCTTTTCGTTTCATTTCATTTCATTTCATTTCATGCCGTACCGTTGCGTACTGTACTGTGCCCTACCGTGCCGCGCGATACCGTACCATGCCCTACTGTTTCGTACTGTGCCATACCGTTCCGTGCCGTACCGTACCATATAATTTCATTTCATTTCATTTCATTTCATTTCATTTCATTTCATTTCATGTCCATTTGATGTCATTTTGTGCCGTACCGTTCCATAGTGTCCTGTGGTGTACCATGCCGCGCGATACCGTACCATGCCCTACCGTTTCGTACCATGCCATACCATTCCGTACGGTACCCTACCTTATAATTTAATAATATGTAATTTCATTTCATTTCATTTCCATTTGATGCCATTTTGTGTTGTACGGTGCCGTAACGTTACGTACCGTACCGTGCCCTACTGTGCCGCACCATTCCGTACCCTGCCGTACCTTTTCATACCTTGCCATACCGTTCCGTGCCATACTGTACTATGACATTTCATTTCATTTCATTTCATTTCATTTCATGTCCATTTGATGTCATTTTGTGCCATACAGTGCCGTTCTGTACCGTCCTGTGCCGTACTGTGCCGCGCCATACCGTACCATGCCCTACCATTTTGTATCGTGTCGTCCATTCCGTACTGTACCTTACCATATGATTTAATTATATGTAATTTCATTTCCTTTCCTTTCCTTTCATTTCCATTTGATGTCATTTTGTGCCGTACGGTGCCGTATCGTTGCGTACCGTACTGTGCTGTTCAGTGCCGCGCGACACCGTACCCTGCCCTACCGTTTTGTACCGTGCCGTACAGTTCCGTGCTGTACCGTACCATGTCATTTCATTTCATTTCATTTCATTTCATTTCATTTCATGTCCATTTGATGTCATTTTGTGCCGTACGGTGCAGTACCGTTGTGTAGTGTACTGTGCCGTTCCGTGCCGCGCGATACCGTACCATGCCCTACTGTTTCGTACCGTGCCGTACCGTTCCGTGCTGTGCTGTACCATGTCATTTCATTTCATTTCATTTTATGCCGTACCATTGCGTACTCTACTGTGCCGTACCGTGCCGCGCGATACCGTACCATGCCCTAGTGTTTCATACTGTGCCGTAACGTTCCGTGCCGTACCGTACCATGTCATTTCATTTCATTTCATTTCATGCCATACCGTTGCATACTGTACTGTTCCGTTCCGTACCGTGCCGTGCGATACTGTACCATGCCCTACCGTTTCATACCATGCCATACCGTTCCGTACGGTACCGTACCATATAATTTAATTATATGTAATTTCCTTTCCTTTCCTTTCATTTCCATTTGATGCCATTTTGTGTTGTACGGTGCCATACCATTACGTACCGTACCGTGCCGTACCATGCCGCGCGATATCGTACCATGCCCTAGTGTTTCGTACTGTGCCGTACCGTTCCGTGCCGTACCGTACCATGTCATTTCATTTCATTTCATTTCATTTCATGCCATACCGTTGCGTACTGTACTGTGCCGTACCGTGCCGTGCGATACTGTACCATGCCCTACCGTTTCGTACCATGCCATACCATTCCGTACGGTACCGTACCATATAATTTAATTATATGTAATTTCCTTTCCTTTCCTTTCATTTCCATTTGATGCCATTTTGTGTTGTACGGTGCCGTACCGTTACGTACCATACCGTGCCCTACTGTGCCGCACCATTCCGTACCCTGCCCTACCCTTTCATACCGTGCCGTACCGTTCCGTGCCCTACTGTACCATGACATTTCATTTCATTTCATTTCATTTCATTTCATTTCATTTCATGTCCATTTGATGTCATTTTGTGCGGTACGGTGCCGTACCGTTGCGTACTGTACTCTGCCGTACCGTGCCGCGCCATACTGCACCATGCCCTACCGTTTCGCACCGTGTCATACCGTTCCGTACCGTACCATATAATTTAATTATATGTAATTTCCTTTCCTTTCATTTCATTTCATTTCATGTCCATTTGATGTCATTTTGTGCCGTACGGTGCAGTACCGTTGCATAGTGTACTGTGCCGTTTCATGCCGCGTGATACCGTACCATGCCATACTGTTTCATACTGTGCCGTACCGTTCCGTGCTGTACGTACCATGACATTTCATTTCATTTCATTTCATGCCGTACCGTTGCGTACTCTACTGTGCCGTACCGTGCCGTGCGATACTGTACCATGCCCTACCGTTTCGTACCATGCTGTACCGTTCCGTACCATACCATACCATAAAATTTAATTATATGTAATTTCATTTCATTTCATTTCATTTCATTTCATTTCATGTCCATTTGATGTCATTTTGTGCCGTACGGTGCCGTACCGTTGCGTGCCGTGCCGTACCATGTAATTTCATTTCATTTCATTTTATTTCATTTCATTTCATGTCCATTTGATTTCTTTTTGTGCCATACAGTGCCGTACCGTTGCGTACCAGACCATGCTCTACCGTGCCGTGCGATACCGTACCATGCCCTACCGTTCCGTACCATGCCGTGCCGTGCCGTGCCGTACCGTACCATGTCATTTCATTTCATTTCATTTCATTTCATTTCCATTTGATGTCATTTTGTGCCGTACTGTTCCGTAGTGTACTGTGCTGCACCGTGCCGCGCGATACCGTACCATGCCCTAGCATTTTGTATCGTGTCGTGCCGTTCCGTTCTGTACCGCTCCATATAATTTAATTATTTGTAATTTCCTTTCCTTTCCTTTCATTTCATGTCCATTTGATGTCATTTTGTGCCGTACGGTGCAGTACCGTTGCGTAGTGTACTGTGCCGTTCTGTGCCGCGCGATACCGTACCATGCCCTACCCTTTCATACTGTGCCGTACCGTTCCGTGCTGAACTGTACCATGCCATTTCATTTCATTTCATTTCATTTCATTTCATTTCATTTCATGTCCATTTGATGTCATTTTGTGCTGTACGGTGCGTTACCGTTGCGTACTGTACTGTGCTGTGCCGTGCCGCGCCATACCGCACAATGCCCTACCGTTTCGTACCGTGTCGTACCGTTCCGTACCGTACCATACCATATAATTTAATTATATGTAATTTCCTTTCCTTTCCTTTCCTTTCATTTCATTTCATTTCCATTTGATGTCATTTTGTGTCGTACGATGCCCTACCGTTGCATAGTGTACTGTGCCGTTCCATGCCGCGCGATACCGTACCATGCCCTACTGTTTCATACTGTGCCATACCGTTCCGTGCCGTACCGTAACATGTCATTTCATATCATTTCATGCCGTACCGTTGCGTACTGTACTTTGCCGTACCGTGCGATACTGTACCATGCCCTACCGTTTCGTACCATGCTGTACTGTTCCGTACCGTACCATACCATATAATTTAACTATATGTAATTTCATTTCATTTCATTTCATTTCATTTCATTTCATTTCATGTCCATTTGATGTCATTTTGTGCCGTACGGTGCAGTACCGTTGCATAGTGTACTGTGCCGTTCCACGCCGCGCGATACCGTACCATGCCCTTGTGTTTCGTACTGTGCCGTACCGTTCCGTGCCGTACCGTACCATGTCATTTCATATCATTTCATTTCATGCCGTACCGTTGCATACTGTACTGTGCCCTACCGTGCCGTGCAATACTGTACCATGCCCTACCGTTTCGTACCATGCCATACCGTTCCGTACGGTACCTTGCCATATAATTTAATTATATGTAATTTCATTTCATTTCATTTCATTTCATGTCCATTTGATGTCATTTTGTGCCGTACGGTGCCGTACCGTTGCGTGCCGTGCCATACCATGTAATTTAATTTAATTTCATTTTATTTCATTTCATTTCATGTCCATTTGATTTCTTTTTGTGCCATACCGTGCCGTACCGTTGCGTACCAGACCATGCTCTACCGTGCCGCGCGATACCGTGCCATGCCCTACCGTTTCGTACCGTACCATGTCATTTCATTTCATTTCATTTCATTTCATTTCCATTTGATGTCATTTTGTGCCGTACCGTTCCATAGTGTACTGTGCCATACCGTGCCGCGCGATACCGTACCATGCCCTACCATTTCGTACCGTGCCATACCGTTCCGTACGGTACCTTACCATATCATTTAATTATATGCAATTTCATTTCCTTTCCTTTAATTTCGTTTCATTTCATTTCCATTTGATGCCATTTTGTGTTGTACGGTGCCGTACCGTTACGTACCGTACCGTGCCCTACTGTGCCGCACCATTCCGTACCCTGCCCTACCATTTCATACAGTGCCGTACCGTTCCGTGCCATACTGTACCATGACATTTCATTTCATTTCATTTCATTTCATTTCATGTCCATTTGATGTCATTTTGTGCCATACAGTGCCGTTCTGTACCGTATTGTGCCGTACCGTGCCGCGCCTTGCCGTACCATGCCCTACCGTTTTGTATCGTGTCGTGCCGGTCTGTACTGTACCGCACCATATAATTTAATTATTTGTAATTTCATTTCATTTCCTTTCCTTTCCTTTCCATTTGATGTCATTTTGTGCCGTACGGTGCCGTACCGTTGCATACCGTACTGTGCTGTTCTGTGCCGCGCGATACCGTACCCTGCCCTACCGTTTTGTACCGTGCCGTACCGTTCCGTGCCGTACCGTACCATGTCATTTCATTTCATTTCATTTCATTTCATTTCATTTCATTTCATTTCATTTCATGTCCATTTGATGTCATTTTGTGCCGTACGGTGCCGTAACGTTGTGTACTGTACTGTGCTGTACCGTGCCGCGCCATACTTCACCATGCCCTACCGTTTCGTACCGTGTCGTACCGTTCCGTACCGTACCATACCATATAATTTAATTACATGTAATTTCCTTTCCTTTTCTTTCATTTCATTTCATTTCATATCCATTTGATGTCATTTTGTGCCGTACGGTGCCGTGCCGTTGCGTACTGTACTGTGCCGTACTGTGCCGCGCCATACCTCACCATGCCCTACCGTTTCGTACCGTGTCGTACCGTTCCGTACCGTACCGTACCATACCATATAATTTAATTATATGTAATTTCCTTTCCTTTTCTTTCATTTCATTTCATTTCATTTCATGTCCATCTGATGTCATTTTGTGCCGTACGGTGCCGTACCGTTGCGTACTGTACTGTGCCGTACCGTGCCGCGCCATACTGCACCATGCCTTACTGTTTCGTACCGTGTCGTACCGTTCCATACCATACCGTAATATATAATTTAATTATATGTAATTTCCTTTCATTTCATTTCATTTCATTTCATGTCCATTTGATGTAAATTTGTGCCGTACGGTGCAGTAACGTTGCGTAGTGTACTGTGCCGTTCCGTGCCGTGCGATACCATACCATGCCATACTGTTTCATACTGTGCCGTACCGTAACATGTCATTTAATTTAATTTCATTTCTTTTCATTTCATGCCGTACCGTTGCGTACTGTACTGTGCCGTACCATGCCGTGTGATACGGCACCATGCCCTACCGTTTTGTACCATGCTGTACCGTTCCGTACCGTACCATACCATATAATTTAATTATATGTAATTTCATTTCATTTCATTTCATTTCATGTCCATTTGATGCCATTTTGTGCTATACGGTGCCGAACCGTTCCGTGCTGTACCGTACCATGTCATTTCATTTCATTTCATTTCATGCCGTACCGTTGCGTACTGTACTGTGCCGTACCGTGCCGCGCGATACTGTACCATGCCCTACCGTTTCGTACCATGCTGTACCGTTCCGTACCGTACCATACCATATAATTTAATTATATGTAATTTCATTTCATTTCATTTCATTTCATTTCATTTCATTTCATTTCATTTGATGCCATTTTGTGTTGTACGGTGCCATACCGTTACGTGCCGCACCGTGCCCTACTGTGCCGCACCATTCCGTACCCAGCCCTACCGTTTCATACAGTGCCGTACCGTTCCGTGCCATACTGTACCATGACATTTCATTTCATTTCATTTCATTTCATGTCCTTTTGATGTCATTTTGTGCCATACAGTGCCATTGTGTACCGTACTGTGCCGTACTGTGCTGCGCTATACCGTACCATGCCCTACCATTTCGTACCGTGCCGTACCGTTCCGTGCCGTTCTGTACCATACCGTACCATATAATTTAATTATATGTAATTTCCTTTCCTTTCATTTCATTTCATGTCCATTTGATGTCATTTTGTGCCGTACGGTGCCGTACCGTTGCGTACTGTACTGTGCCGTACCATGCCGTGCTATACTTTACCATGCCCTACCGTTTCGTACCGTGTCGTACCGTTCCATACCGTACCATATAATTTAATTATATGTAATTTCCTTTCCTTTCATTTCTTTTCATTTCATTTTGTGCCGTACCGTGCCGTACTGTTGCGTACCGTACCCTGCCCTACCATTTCGTACCGTGCCGTACCATTTCATTTCATTTCATTTCATTTCAGTTCAGTTCAGTTCAGTTCATTTCATTTCATGTCCAGTTGATGTCCAGTTGATGTCATTTTGTGCCATACAGTGCTATTCTGTACCGTACTGTGCCGCGCCATACCGTACCATGCTCTACCGTTTCGTACCGTGTCGTACCATGTCGTACCGTTCCGTACCATATAATTTAATTAAATGTCATTTCATTTCATTTCCTTTCATTTCATTTCATGTCCATTTGATGTCATTTTGTTTAATTTTATTTCATCCTCCTCATCTCATTGCATATCTCGTATCATATCACGTTACATATTATGTTTTGTCGTGTTATACCATGTTACATCATGTTACGGCGTCATATCAGATCATATAATTTCATTTCATTTCATTTCCATTTCATTGCATTTGTTTTCATTTCTCCTCCTTCTCATTTTCTTTCCTCCTGTCCTCTCCGAAAAATTGTATCATGTAATGCCATATCAAATTATATATCATATATATCATGTCATAATCTATCATATAATAACCATCGTATCATTTTATTTCATTTCATTTACCTTTCATGTCGTATCATTTTACGTTATATCATAATTTACTTTAATTTACTTTGATTTAATTTCCATTTCCATTTCCTTTCCATTCACATCATGTCTTCTCACGCTATATCAAATCATGTTATGTTATAGCATCATATCAGTTCGCGTCATTTCTTCCTTCTCATTTCATCTCATCTCAACTCCTCTAAACTCGTCTCATCCTGCATCCTCCCATTTCATCTCATTCATCTCCTCTCTTCTCCTCTCTGAAAATATATCATTTCATATCATATTATATTGTATGATATAGTTTCATTTCCATTTCATTTCATTTCATCCTTCTCCTCTCCTCTCATCTGATCTCATCACATCGCATCGAATTGCATCACATCTCAACTTCTCTCACCTCATTGAATCTCACATCACCTCATCTTGTCTCATCTCGTATCCTCTCCAAAAATATACCATTTTGTATCATATCATATAATTTCATTTTCCTTTCTTTTCTTTTTATTTTATTTCATTTCATGTTCATCTGATGTAATCTCATTGAATTTCATTTCATCCTCCTCTTCTCTTCTCTTCTCTTCTCTTCTCTTCTCTTCTCTTCTCTTCTCTTCTCTTCTCTTCTCTTCTCTTCTCTTCTCTTCTCTTCTCTTCTCTTCTCTTCTCCTCTCTTCTCCTCTCCTCTCCTCTCCTCTCCTCTCCTCTCTTCTCCTCTCCTCTCCTCTCCTCTTCTCTTCTCCTCTCCTCTCCTCTCCTCTCCAGACCCACATGTGGGGGTCCCAGCCCCACAAACAAGGGGGACATAGGGGGGGGTCCCTGTACCTGATGGGGGGTGCCCCTCCGCAGCCTCTCCAGGGGTAGGGGGGAGTCAGGGTTCAGCACCAGCTCCGTGAGGGAGTATAGGGACATGGCCCTTTGCACTGGCGGGGGTGGCACTTCAGCCCCCCAAAACCAGCCTAAAATACCCCAAAACCAGCCCAAAATCCCCCAAAACAGCCCAAAACAGCCAAAATACTCCCGAACCAGCCCAAACCAGCCCAAAATACCCAAAAACCAGCCCAAAACAAGTAAAATACCCCCAAACCAGCTCAAAATACCCCTAAACAAGCCCAAACCAGCCCCAAATACCCCAAAACCAGCCCAAACCAGCCTAAAGTACCCCAAAAGCAGCCCAAAACAGCCCATAAAATACACCCAAACCAGCCCAAAATACCCCCAAACTAGCTCTAAACACCGCAGAACACTCCAAAACACCCACAAAGCAGTCTGAAAAGCCCCAAAACACCCCAAAACATCCCTGAAACAGCTCAAAAAAAAACAAAACCAGCCCAAACCCCCTCCACAACAGTTTAACACCCCCAAAACAACCTGAAACAATCCTAAACGCCCTCAAAACACCACAAATCACCCCAAAACACCCCTAAAAGAGCCCAAACTACCCAAAGCAGCCCAAAGCACCCTGAAAAACAGGCCAAAACAGCCCCAAAACTGATGAAAGAACCTGTTTGTAATAGATTGATTTGGGTTTGGACCATTGCAAGGTAAGGCAAGGACAGTCTAGGACAGGTAATGCAAGGCCAGGTAAGGCCTGGTAAGTAAGGCAATGCGAGGCAAGGCAATGCAAGGCCTCTCCAGGACAGGCAATGCTAGGCCAGGTAATGCACTGCAAGGCAAGGCAAGGCCAGTCCAGGACAGTCAACGGAAGGCCAGGGAAGGCAAGGCAAGGCAAGGCCAGGCCAGGCAAGGCAAGGCCAGGCCAGGCAAGGCAAGGAAAGGCTAGGCAAGGCAAGGCCTGTCCAGGACAGGAAATGCAAGGCCTGGTAAGGCCAGGTAAGCCAAGGCCAGGCCAGGCCATGAAGGCAGGGCCAGGCAAGGCAAGGCAAGGCAAGGCAAGGCAAGGCAAGGCAAGGCAAGGCAAGGCAAGGCAAGGCTACGCTAGGGAAGGGAAGGGAAGGGAAGGGAAGGGAAGGGAAGGGAAGGGAAGGGAAGGGAAGGGAAGGGAAGGGAAGGGAAGGGAAGGGAAGGGAAGGGAAGGGAAGGGAAGGGAAGGGAAGGGAAGGGAAGGACAGGCCAGACAATCAAGGCAAGACAAGGCAAAGCAAGGCAATGCAAGGCAAGGCAAGGGCAGGCCAGGCCAGGCAAGTCAAGGCAAGGCAAGGATTGACAAGGCAAGACTACACAAGGCAAGGCAAGGCAAGTTTAGGCAAGTCCAGGACCAGCAAGGGTAGGCTTGGAAAGTCCAGGAAAGTCCAGGCCAGGCCAGTTCAGGTCATACAAAACCAGGGCAGGCCAGGCAAATCCCGGCAAGGCAAAGTAATACAAGGCAAGGCAAGGCAAGACCAGGCCAGGTGAGGCATGGCCAGGCAAGGAAAGGCAAGCCATGAAAGGCCAGGCAAGGCAAGGAAAGGTAAGCCAAGGCCAGGACAGGTCATGTAGGCAGGGCCAGGGCAGGCCAGGCCAGGCCAGGCCAGGCCACGCAAGGCCAGGCAAGGTAAGGCTAGGCAAGGCAAGGCAAGGCAAGGCCAAGCCAGGCAAGGCAAGGCAAGGCAAGGCAAACTTAGGCCAGGCCAGGCAAGGCAATGCCAAGTAATATAAGGCCAGGACAGGCAAGGGAAGGCTTGGTAAGGCCAGGCCAGGCAAGGCCAGGCAAGGCCATTAAAGACAAGGCAAGGCAAGGCAAAGCAAGGCCAAGCAAGGCCAGGCCATGCCAGGCCAGGCTAGGCCAGAGAAGGAAAGCAAAGGCAGGGCAAGTCAGTGCAAGTCAAGGCAAGGCATGGCTAGGCAAGGCAAGGCCAGGCCAAGCCATGCAAGCCAAATCCAGACCAGGACAAGCAAAGCAAGACAATGCAAGGCAAGGCCAGGCCAGGCCAGGCAAAGCCAGTGACAGCCTGGCAAGGCCAGGCCAGGCCAGCTCAGGCCAATAAAGGCAAGGCAAGGAAAGGTAAGGCAAATGAAGGCCAGGCCAGGCCAGGCAAGTCAAGGCCAGGCCAGGCCAGGACAATCAAGGCAAGGCAAGGCAAGTCCAGGCCAGGCAAGGTCAGGCCAGGCAAGGCAAGCCAAGGCCAGGTAAGGCAAGCCAAGGCAATGCAAGGGAAGGCTAGGCAAGGCAAAGTAAGACAAGGCAAGGCAAGGCAAGGAAAGGATAGGGTAGGGAATGCCAGGCAAGGCCAGGCCAATCAACGCTAGGCAAGGCCAGGCAATGCAAGGCCAGGCAAGGCAAGGCAAGACAAGGCAAAGCCAGGCCAGGCCAGGCCAGGCAAGGCAAGTCAGTGCAAGTCAAGGCAAGGGAAGGTAAGGCAATGCAAGGCTAGGAAAGCCAGGCCAGGCCTGGCAAGGCAAGGCAAGTCATGGCAAGGCCAGGCAAGGCAAGACAAGGCAATGAAAGGCAAGACCAAGACAGGCAATGCCAGGCCAGGTAATTCCAGGTAATTCAAGGACAAGGCCAGGTGAGTCCAGGCCAGGCAATCCAATTCAGAGCAAGGCAAGGGAGGGGAAGGGAATGCAAGGCCAGGCCATGCCAAGGCATGCCAGGCAATGCAAGGCCAGGTAAGGAAAGGCCAGGCTATGACATGCCAGGAAAAGCCAGGCCAGGCAAGGCTAGACAAGAGCAGGGAAGGCCAGGCCAGACCAGGCAATAAAAGGCCAGGTAAGAAAAGGCCAGGCCAGATGAGACCAGAGAAGGTCAGGAAAGACAAGGCCAGGCCAGGTCAGGCACGGCAGGACAGGCAATCTCAGGGCAGGCCAGGCCAGGGGAGGCAGGGAGATGTAAGGGAAGACCAGGGATTGCCAGGCAAGACAAGGTCAGGCCAGGCCAATCTAGGCAAGGCCTGGCCAGCCAAGGCACGGCAAGGCCAGGCCAGGGCAGGCCAGTCCAGGCAAGGGCTGGCCAGGCAAGGCATGGCAAGGCCAGGCCTAGGCAGGACAGGACAGGACAGGCAATTCAGTGCAATGCAAGTCAAGGGAAGGGAAGGCAAGGCCAGGTCAGGCCAGGCCATGACAGGCAATGCAAGGCCAGGCAAGGCAAGGCCAAACCAGGCCAGGCCTGGCAAGGCCAGGGAAGGCAATGCAAGGCAAGACAAGGTAAGGCAAGGAAAGCCAGGCCAAACCTGGCAAGGCAAGTCATGGTAAGGCCAGGCAAGGCAAAACACGGATACGCAATGAAAGGCAAGACCAAGACCAGGTAATTCAAGGACAGGTGAGGCCAGGCCAGGCAATCCAATTCAGAGCAATGCAAGGGAAGGGAAGGGAATGCAAGGCCAGGCCGTGCCAGGCAATGAAAGGCCAGGTAAGGAAAGGCCAGGCTATGACATGCCAGGAAGGACCAGGACAGGCAAGGCCAGACAAGAGCAGGGAAGGCCAGGCCAGACCAGGCAATAAAAGGCCAGGTAAGAAAAGGCCAGAGAAGGTCAGGAAAGACAAGGCCAGGCCAGGTCAGGCCACGGCAGGACAGGCAATCTCAGGGCAGGCCAGGCCAGGGCAGGCAGGGAGATGTAAGGGCAGGCCAGGGACTGATAGGCAAGGGAAGGTCAGGTCAGGCCAGGCCAGGCCAGGCCAGGCCAATACAGGCAAGGCCTGGCCAGGCAAGGCACGGCAAGGGCAGGCCAGGGCAGGCCAGGCCAGGCAATTCTGTGCAATGCAAGTCAAGGGAAGGGAAGGCAAGGCCAGGCCAGGCCAGGCCATGACAGGCAATGCAAGGCCAGGCAAGGCAAGGCCAAACCAGGCAAGGCCTGCCAAGGCCAGGGAAGGCAATGCAAGGCAAGACAAGGTAAGGCAAGTCCACAACAGGCAATGGAAGGCCTGGTAATGCAAGGCAAGGCCAGGCTAGGAAAGGCCAGGCCAGGTTATACAAAACCAGGGCACGCCAGGCAAGGCCAGCCAAGGCAAGGCAAGGCAAAGCAAGGCAAAGCAAGGGAAGGTAATGCAAGGCAACGCAAAGCAAGACTAGGCCAGGCAAGGCCAGTCAAGGCAACGCAAGCGAAGACAAGGTCAGGCCAGGCCAGGCCAGGCAAGACAAGGCAAGGCAAGGCTACATAAGGCGAGGAAAGGCAAGGTAAGGCATGTCCAGGACAGGCAATGGAAGGCCTGGTAAGACAAAGCCTTCCCAGGAAAGGCCAGGCCAGGCCAGGCCAGGTCATACAAAATGAGGGCAGCCCAGGCAAGGCCAGGCCAGGCCAGGCCAGGAAAGGCAAGGCAAGGCAAGGCAAGACAAGGACAGTCCAAGACAGGCAATGCAAGACGATGTAAGGCCAGCTAAGCCAAGTCCAGGCCAGGCCATAAGGGCAAGGCCAGGCCTGGCCAGGCAAGGCAAGGCAAGGCCAGGCAAGCCAAGGTAAGGCTAGGCAAGGGAAGGCCTGTCCAGGACTGGCCAGGCAAGGCCAGGCAAGTGAAGTAAAGTAAAGTCAAGGCCAGGCAAGGCAAGGAAATGACAGGCAATGCAAGGCAAGGCAAGTCCAGGACAGGCAGTGCAAATCCAGGACAGTCCAGGCAAGGCCAGGCAAGGCAAGGCCAGTCAATGCCAGGAAAGGCAAGGGTAGACCAGGCAAGGCCAGGAAGGGACAGGAAAGGCCAGGCAAGGGCAGGCAAGCTCAGGCCAATCAAGGCCAGCCATGGCAAGGCCAGTCCAGGCTAGTCCATGCAAGGAAAGGCTAGGCACAGAAAGGCAAGGCAAGGCAAGGCCAAGCAAGGCAAGGCAAGGCAAGGCAAGGCCAGGCCAGGCCAGGCAAGGCAAGGCAAGGCCAGGCAAGGCCAGGCAAGGCAAGGCAAGGCCAGGCCAGGCCAGGCCAGGGAAGGCCAGGGAAGGCCAGGGAAGGCCAGGCCAGGCAAGGCAAGGCAAGGCAAGGCAAGGCAAGGGCAGGCTAGGCAATTCAAAGCAAGGCAAGGCTAGGCAAGGCAATGCAATGCAAGGCAAGGCAAGTCCACGACAGGCAATGCTAGGCCAGGTAAGGCCAGGTAAGTTAATGCAAGGCAATACAAGTCCAGGACAGGCAATGCAAGGCCTGGTAAGGCCAGGTAAGGCAAGGCAAGGAAAGGCCAGGCAAAGAAAGGCAAGCTAAGGCAAGGAAAGGGAAGGCAAGGCCAGACCGCGCCAATCAAGACAAGGCAAGGCCAGGAAAGGACACGGAAGGCAAGGCCAGGCCAGGCCAAACCTGGCCAGGCTTGGCAAGGCCAGGCAAGACAAGGCAAGGCAAGGCAAGTTCAGGCCAGGCAAGGCCATGCCAGGCAAGGCTAGGCAAGGCAGGGCAAAGCAAGGCAAAAAAGTCAAGGCAATACAGGTTAAGGCAAGGCCAGGCAAGGCCAGGTAAGGCAAGGTAAGCCCAAGCCAGGCCAGGCCATGAAGGCAAGGTCAGGACAGGCAAGGCAAGGCAAGGCTAGGCAAGGCCAGGCCCGGCAAGGCAATACCATGCAAGGCAAGGTAAGGCTAGGCAAGGCAAGGCCAGTCCAGGCCTGGCCAGTGCATGCAAGGTCAGGGAAGGCGAGGCAAGGCAGGTAAGGCCATGTAAGGCCAGGTCAGGCAAGGAAAGGAAAGGCCAGCAAGGCAAGGCAAGGCAAGGCCAGTCAGGACTGGACAGTATATGCAAGGCCAGGTAAGGCCAGGCCAGACCAGGTAAGGCCAGGTCAGGCAAGGCCAGAGAAGGGCAGCAGGGCAAGGCAAGGCAAAGCAAGGCAATGCAAGTCAGGACCATGCAAGGCAAGGTAAGGGTAGGCAAGGCAAGGCAAGGCAAGTCAATGCAAGGCAAGTCCAGGACAGTGAATGCAAGGCCAGGTAAGGCCAGGCAAGGCCAGACCAACCAGGCCTGCCCAGTTCATATACAACCAGGCCAGGCCAGGGAAGGCCAGGCAAGGCAATGCAATACAAAGGAAGGCAAAGAAAGGCTTGGCCAGGCCAGGCCAGACAAGGCAAGGTATGGCCAGGAGAAGCAATGCCAGGCAAGGCAAGGCAAGTCCAGGCAAGGCCTGGCCAGGCAAGGTAAGGCTAGGGAAGGCAAGTCAAGGCAAGGCAAGGCTAGACAAGGCAACACAAGGTAAAGCAAGTCCAGGACAGGCAATGGAAGGCCTGGTAAGGCCAGGCTGGGCCAGGTCATACAAAATCAGGGCAATGCAAGGCCAGGCAAGGCAAGGCAGTACAAGGCAAGGCAAGTACAAACCAGGCCAGACCAGGCCAGGCAAGCCCAAGAAAAGCAAGGCAAAGCAAAGCAAGGCAAGGCCAGGCCAGTCCAGGACAGGCAAGGCAAGGCCAGGTAAAGCCAGACAAGGCAAGACAAGGCAAGGCAAGGCAAGGGCAGGTAAGGCAAGGCAAAAAAAAAAAAACAGGAAAGGCAAGGCAAGACAAGTCAATGCAAGGCAAGGCAAGGCCAGGCCAGGCCAGGCCAGGCTATGAAGGCATGGCCCGGCCAGGCCAGGCAAGGCAAGGGAAGGCCAGGCACGGCAAGGTAAGTCTAGGCAAGGCAAGGCCAGTCCAGGACTGGCCAGTCCATGCAAGGCCAGGTAAAGGCCATGTAAGGCAAGGTAAGGCAAGGCAAGGCCCATACAGTAGTTGCAATTCAGGACAGGTAAGGCCATGTAAGGCAAGCCCAGGACAGGTAAAGCCAAGTAAGGCAAGGCCTGGCCAGCCAAGGCCAGGCAAGGGCAAACAAGCTCAGGCTAATCAAGGCCAGCCAGGGCAAGGCCAGGCCAGGCTAGGCCAGGCAAGGCAATTGAAAGCCAGGCAAGGCTAGGCAAGGCAAGGCAAGGCCAGGCAATACAAGGCAATTTAAAACAAGGCAAGGGAAGGCCAACAGAGGCAATGCCAGGTCAGGCAAGGCAAAGGCAGACCAGGCCAGGCCTGACAAGGCAAGCAAGACAAGTCAAGGCAAGGCAAGGCCAGGCAAAGGAAGGCAAGGGCAGTCCAGGACAGGCAATGCAAGGCTAGGTAAGGCCTGGTACGGCAAAGCAAGGACAGGCAAGGCAAGGCCAGCCAAGGCAAGGCAAGGCAAGGCACGGCTGGCAAGGAAAGGAAAGGCAAGGCACATCTAGCAAGGGAAGGCAAGGCAAGGCAAGGAGACCACAGGACAGGCGATGCTAGGCCAGGTAAGGCCAGGTAAGGGAATGCAAGGCACGGCCAGGCCAGGCCAGGCAAGGCAAGGCCAGATTAGGGCAGGTAAGTCAAGGCAAGGAAAGGCCAGGCAAGGCAAGGCAAGACAAGGCAAGGCAAGGCAAGGGAAGGCAAGGCCAGGCCAGGCAAGGCAAGGGCAGGCAAGGCAAGTCAGTGCAAGGCAAAGCAAGGGAATGCAAGGAAAGGCAAGTGAAGGTAAGGTCAGGCCAAGCTATGCAAGGGAAGTCCAGATCAGGCCAGGCAAGGCAAGGCCAGTACAAGACTGCCCAGTCCATGCAGGGCAAGGTAAGGCCAGGTAAGGCCAGGTCAGGCAAGGCCAAGGAAGGCAAGCAAGGCAAGGCAAGGGAAGACAAGGCAAGGCTAGGCAAGGCAAGGGAAGGCTAGGCAAGGCAAGGCCAGTCCAGGACTGGCCAGTCCATGCAAGGCCAGGTAAAGACCATGTAAGGCAAGGTAAGGCAAGGCAAGGCAAGGCAAGGCCCATACAGTAGTAGCAGTGCAGGACAGGTAAGGGCAGGTAAGGCAAGGCCAGGACAGGTAAGGCCAGGCAAGGGCAGGTAAGGTCAGCCCAATCAAGGCCAGCCAGGGCAAGGCTAGGCCCGGCTAGGCCATGCAAGGCAAGGCTAGGCAAGGAAAGGCAAGGCCAGGCCATGCCAGTCTTGGTCAGGCTATACCAGGCATGGCCCGGCAAGGCATGGCCAGGCAAGGCCAAGCAGGTCAAGGCCAGGCCAGGCCAGGCTAGGCAAGTCCAGACCAGGAGAGGCCAGGCCTTGCCAATCAAGGCAATGCAAGGACAGGAAAGGACAGGGAAGGCAAGGCCAGGCCAGGCCAGGCCAGGCAAGGCTAGGCAAGGCAACGCCAAGCCAGGCCAGGCCAGTCAAAGCAATTCAAAGCAAGGCAAGGCTAGGCAAGGCAAGGGAGTGCAAGGCATAGCAAGTCCAGGACAGGCAATGGAAGGCCAGCTAAGGCTAGGCAAGACTAGGCAAGCAAGGCAATACAAGGCAAGGCAAGTTAAAACAAGGCGAGGCAAGGCCAGGCCAGGCCAGGCAAGACACGGCAAGGCGAAGAAAAGCAAGGCAAGGCAAGGCAAGGCCAGGCAAAGGAAGGCAAGGCAAGGCGAGGGCAGTCCAGGACAGGCAATGCAAGCCAGGTAAGGCCTGGTAAGGCAAAGCAAGGCAAGGCAAGGCAAGGCAAGAACAGGACAGGGAATGAAAGGCCAGGTAATGCAATGCCAGGCAAGGCAAGGCTAGGCAATTCAAGGAAAGGGAAGGCCAGGCAAGGCCAGGCAAGGCAAGGCCATGATGTCAAGGCCAGGCCAGGCAAGGGAAGGCAAGGCAAGGCCATGCAAGGCAAGGTAAGGCTAGGCAAGGCAAGGCAAGTCAAGTCAATGCAAGGCAATGCAAGGCTAGTCAAGGCAAGGCAAGGCAAGGTAATACAAGGCAAGTCCAGGACAGTCAATGCAATGCCAGGTAAGGCCAGACCAACCAGGCCTGCCCAGTTCATATAAAACCAGGCCAGGCCAGGCCAGGCCAGGCAAGGCAAGGCAATGCCAGACAAGGCAAGGGAAGGCTAGGGAAGGACAGGCCAGGCAACCAAGGCAAGGCGAGGCAAGGCTAGAGAAAGCAAGGCTGTTAGCGGCGAGGAGAAGCAAGACACGCCAACCCAATATGGGTGATAAGCAAGCTTCTACTTTAGTCGTGGCGCACATCGCTTATATCCGCGTGGTGCTAGCCACGCCTACTAGTCACAACAGTATTGGTTAGTTCTACATGGTTTCCTTTACATTCTCCTCCCACGTCTGGTTTCCGGTTACCTGTGAGGCCTACACTTTCCTTTGCTCACACAAGGCCTCTAAGGATGCATGGCCTTGCTCTTGGAGCCATTCTGCAACACCTGACCTGGCCTTCCCTGGCCTTACCTAGCCTTACCTGGCCTTCCCTGGCCTTACCTAGCCTTACCTGGCCTTGCATGGACTGGCAAGTCCTGGACTGGTCTTGCCTTGCCTAGCCTTACCTTGCCTTGTCTGGTTTTTTCTTCTCTAGTCTTACATTGCCTAGCCTGCCCTTTCCTTCCCTTACTTGGCCTGGCCTGGCCTGGCCTGGCCTTGCATTGCCTGGTGTGGCCTGGCAGCGCCTGGCTTGCCTGGCCTTTCATTTTCTTGCCTTGCTTTTTCTGGCCTTGTCTTGCCTTGCCCTGCCCTGCCCTGCCTTGCCTTGCCTTGCCTTGCCTTGCCTTCCTTGCCTTGCCTTGCCCTGCCCTGCCCTGCCTTGCCTTGCCTTGCCTTGCCTTGCCCTGCCTTACCTGGCCTTACCTGGCCTTTCCCTGGCCTTGCATGGACTGGCCAGTCCTGGACTGGCCTTGCCTTGCTTGGCCTTGCCTTTCCTGGCCTGGTCTGGTCTTCCCTTGCATGGCTTGGCCTGGCCTGACCTGGCCTTGCCTTGTCTTGTCTTCCCTTGCCTTGCCTGGCCTGGCCTGGCCTGGCCTGGCCTTGCTTTGCCTTACCTGGCCTAACCTGGCCTTGGGTTGCCTGCCCTTGACTGGCCGTGCCTTGCATCGCTTTACCCTGCCTTACCTGGCCTAGCATTGCCTGACCTGGAGTGGCCTTGCCTTGCCTTGCCTCGCCTCGGCTGGCATGGCATGGCCTGGCCTGGCCTTGCCTTCCCTGTGATTTTCTGGCCTTGCATTGCCTTTATTAGCCTGGCCTGGCCTGGCCTTTCCCTGACCTGCTTGGCCTTGCCTGGCCTTTCCTTACCTGGCCTTACCTGGCCTTACATGGCCTGTCTAGACCTGGACTAGTCTTGCCTTGCCTAGCCTTACCTTGCCTTAACTGGCCTTTCCTTTCCTTGCCTGACCTGGCCTGGCCTTCCCTTCATGGGCCTTGCCTTCCCTTCCCTTGTCTTGCCTTGCCTCTCCTGGCCTGGTCTCGACTGTCTTGCCTGGCCTTGCCTTGCCTTGCCTTGCCTTGCCTTGCTGTCCTGGTTTAAACCCAGCCAGACAGATTGTTCACTCACTTCCCCCCAGGGGACTTGAGGATATCACGGAAGCACACAATGGTTTGGACTGGGAGGGACCTTAAAGCTCCTCCAGCTCCAACCCCTGCCACTGCCAGAGACAACTTCCACTAGAGCAGCTTGCTCCAAGCTCCATTCAACCTGGTCTTGAACACTGCCAGCCATGGGGCAGCCACAGCTTCTCTGGGCACCCTGTGCCACTGTCCCACCACCCTCACAGGGACCAACTTCTAAGATCTCATCTCAATCTCCCCTCTCTGTCACGTTAAATTCGTTCCCCCTTCTCCCATCCCCACAGGCCCTTGTTTTCCCCACAAGAAATGAGGGCAGATCCCAGGATCATCCCTCGGCAGCCGCAGCGCTCCGCTGCCGGCTCAGCCAGCCCAACTCACACAGCGAGTCCAAAGCAGCCACTCTGGGGAAGTCTCTTGAGGTGTTCTGGCAACTCCTACAGCACCCCAAGATCGCCATCGCCACCCACCTCCTTCCACGCTCCTCTGTCCACAGGCGGCACAAGCTCTGAGACACCAAGACGGGAACCACCAGAGGAGCTGCTCTTGCCTCCTCCACCGGTAGCCTGTGTTCCATGCTGCAGCTGTTGTCTCCCGGTGCCTCCTCTGAAGAGTTCCATGGGGTTCTGTGACCTCACACACCTGAACACGGGGAGTTCCAGAATCAGCCACCCCTGTGGTCTCCATGTCCCCAAGGTCATTGTGATGCAGGAGCTCTGACTGGGTCCATGAGGAGCTCTGGAGGTGCTGCAGGCATTCTCTGGGATTCTCTAGGGGTATCCCCAGGATGCCCTGGGAGTGCACAGAGACACAGGGCCGTGGAGCAAGCTGCTCTAGTGGAAGGTGTCCTGCCCGTGCCTTTGGGGGCTGGAGCTGGGTGAGCTTTAAGGTCCCTTCCAGCCCACTCTGGGATTCCATGATTCTCTGCTGTGCCAATGTCGGTCCCTCTCCACTCCTCGTAGGTGGCCGTGACGCCCTGTTCCATGGCCCACGTTGAGCTGTGACCCCTCGCATGTTCCACCTCCGGACCAAAGGCACTGAGGAAGAGCAGCCCGTGAGGGACCTCCCCGAGCCGGCTGGGCAGAGGCTGGTCCCCCTGCAGCGACTCCCGGAGCACCCCTGGGTGCCCAGCGGTCATGGGCACGATGCTGCCGCCATCCCAAAGCCCCAGTGATCTGTGGGGTGGTCTCTGGTTGCTGTAGCCCCTGTTTGAGGCCTCCATTTGTCCCCTGCAGAGCTTGGGTGCATTCCCATGAACCTCCAAATCCCCCTAAACCTCCAGTTCCCTTCCGAACCCCAAATCCCTTCCATTTACTGCCATGCGCCAACAGGGGCACTAAAGACTCAGGGTACTCTGGGTCAAATGTAACCCCTAGCTTTGGGACACTGGCTGTTCCCCAAATCCCTGCACCACCCCGGGGAGCTTTGGGGATCTCCCCCAATGCCTAAATCCCCTCTGAACCCCCAAATTCTTCCCCTCAACACATCTCCATGCTGGGGGAATGTTGCTCACTCAAAAGCGGCGAGCATCACCGAACAGGGATGGGGAAAGGCCGAAATGCGGGGGTAGGGGGGAGAAGAGGCCTCGATTTCCTGTGAAATCTTTATTTATTGGTTAATTTTCCTTTTTATACATTCTTAAGGTGACGCCTCCTGCCTTCCCTCCCCTCCCCACCCCCCCGGGCTATTTACATCGGTGTCAATAAGGCTTCGGATCGACGCCCCCATCCACCCTTTATCCTCCCCTCTCCCATCCCGGGTATAAAGAGGGGGGAGATCCCCACCCCTGACACCCCCGGGTGGGGGATGGGAGGTTGTGTTCATTGGGGACCCTCCCCCCCATCGTTTTGGAAGCTGAGGGCACCCAGAGGTGCTCCAGGAGTCGCTGCGGGGGGACCAGCCTCTGCCCAGCCGGCTCGGGGAGGTCCCTCACGGGCTGCTCTTCCTCAGTGCCTTTGGTCCGGAGGTGGAGCATGCGAGGGGTCACAGCTCAACGTGGGCCATGGAACAGGGCGTCACGGCCACCTACGAGGAGTGGAGAGGGACCGACATTGGCACAGCAGAGAATCATGGAATCCCAGAGTGGGCTGGAAGGGACCTTAAAGCTCACCCAGCTCCAACCCCCAAAGGCACGGGCAGGGACACCTTCCACTAGAGCAGCTTGCTCCACGGCCCTGTGTCTCTGTGCACTCCCAGGGCATCCTGGGGATACCCCTAGAGAATCCCAGAGAATGCCTGCAGCACCTCCAGAGCTCCCCATGGACTCAGTCAGAGCTCATGCATCACAATGACCTTGGGGACATGGAGACCACAGGGGTGGCTGATTCTGGAACTCCCCGTGTTCAGGTGTGTGAGGCCGCAGAATCCCATGGAACCCTCCAGCAGAGGCACCGGGAGACGACAGCTGCCCCACGGAACACAAGCTACCGGTGGAGGAGGCAAGAGCAGCTCCTCTGGTGGTTCCCGTCTTGGTGTCTCGGAGCTGGTGCCGCCTGTGGACACAGGAGCGTGGAAGGAGGTGGGTGGCGATGGCGATCTTGGGGTGCTGTAGGAGTTGCCAGAACACCTCAAGAGACTTCCCCAGAGTGGCTGCTTTGGACTCGGTGTGTGAGTTGGGCTGGCTGAGCTGGCAGCGGAGCGCTGCGGCTGCCGAGGGATGATCCTGGGATCTGCCCTCATTTCTTGTGGGGAGAGCAAGGGCCTGTGGGGATGGGAGAAGGGGGAACGATTTTAACGTGACAGAGAGGGGAGATTGAGATGAGATCTTAGAAGCTGTTCCCTGTGAGGGTGGTGGAACAGTGGCACAGGGTGCCCAGAGAAGCTGTGGCTGCCCCATGGCTGGCAGTGTTCAAGACCAGGTTGAATGGAGCTTGGAGCAAGCTGCTCTAGTGGAAGTTGTCTCTGGCAGTGGCAGGGGTTGGAGCTGGAGGAGCTTTAAGGTCCCTCCCAGTCCAAACCATTGTGTGCTTCCGTGATATCCTCAAGTCCCCTGGGGGGAAGTGAGTGAACAATCTGTCTGTCTGGGTTTAAACCAGGACAGCAAGGCAAGGCAAGGCAAGGGAAGGCAAGGTAACGCCAGGCAAGACAGTCGAGTCCAGGCCAGGAGAGGCAAGACAAGGCAAGGGAAGGGAAGGCAAGGCCCATGAAGGGAAGGCCAGGCCAGGTCAGGCAAGGAAAGGAAAGGAAAGGCAAGGCTAGGCAAGGCAAGGCTAGTCCAGGTCTAGACAGGCCATGCAAAGCCAGGTAAGGCCAGGTAAGGAAAGGCCAGGCAAGGCCAAGCAGGTCAGGTCCAGGCCAGGCCAGGCCAGGCCAGGCTAATAAAGGCAATGCAAGGCCAGGAAATCACAGGGAAGGCAAAGCCAGGCCAGGCCAGAAAAGGACAGGCCACACAAGGCCATGCCAGGCAAAACCAGGGACAGCAGAGCCCTGGCCAGGCAAGGGCAGGCAAGGTCAGGCAAATCAAGGCCAGCCAGGGCAAGGCCAGGCCAGGCAAGGCCAGGCAAGGCAAGGTAAGGGAAGGCAAGGCAAACTTAGGCCAGGCCAGGCCAGGCAACGCAATGCCAGGTAATATAAGGCCAGGATAGGCAAGGGAAGGCTTGGTAAGGCCAGGCCAGGCAAGGCCAGTCAAGGCCATTAAAGACAAGGCAAGGCCAGGCCAGGAGATGCAAGGCCAGGCAAGGCAAGGCAAGGCAAGGCCATTAAAGACAAGGCAAGACAAGGCAAGGCAAAGAAAGGCCAAGCATGGCCAGGCCATGCCAGGCCAGGCTAGGTCAGTGAAGACAAGGACAGGCAGGGCAAGTCAGTGCAAGGCAAGGCAAGGCGTGGCTAGGCAAGGCAAGGATAGGCCAAGCCATGCAAGGCAAATCCAGACCAGGACAAGCAAGGCAAGACAATGCAAGGCAAGGCCAGGCCAGGCCAGGATAGGAGATGCAAGGCCAGGCAAGGCACAGCAAGGCCAGGCCAGGATAGGAGATGCAAGGCCAGGCAAGGCAAAGCAAGGCCAGGCCAGGGCAGGCCAGGCCAGGCAATTCAGTGCAATGCAAGTCAAGGGAAGGGAAGGCAAGGCTGGGCCAGGTAAGGCCATGACAGGCAAGGCAAGGCCAGGCAAGGCAAGGCCAAACCAAGCCAGGCCTGGCAAGGCCAGGTAAGCCAATGCAAGGCAAGACAAGGTAAGGCAAGTCCACGACAGGCAATAGAAGGCCTGGTAATGTAAGGCAAGACCAGGCCAGGAAAGGCCAGGCCAGGAAAGGCCAGGCCAGACCAGGCCAGGCCAGGACCGGTCATACAAAACCAGGGCATGCCAGGCAAGGCCAGCCAAGGCAAGGCAAGGGAAGTAAGGCAAGGCAAGGAAAGGTAATGCAAGGCAATGCAAAGCAAGACTAGCCCAGGTAAGGCCAGTCAACGCAAGGCAAGCAAAGACAAGGCCAGGCCAGGCGAGGCGAGGCGAGGCAAGGCAAGGCAAGGCGAGGAAAGGCTACACAAGGTGAGGAAAGGCTACACAAGGCGAGGAAAGGCAAGGTAAGGCATGTCCAGGACAGGCAATGGAAGGCCTGGTAAGGCAAGACAAGGCCAGCCTAGGAAAGGCCAGGCCAGGCCAGGTCATACAAAAGGAGGGCAGGCCAGGCAAGGCCAGGAAAAGCAAGTCAAGGCAAGACAAGGCCAGTCCAAGACAGGCAACGCAAGATCATGTAAGGCCAGCTAAGCCAAGGCCAGGCCAGGCCATAAAGGTAAGGCAAGGCCTGGCCATGCAAGGCAAGGGAAGGCCAGGCCAGGCAAGGCAAGGCTAGGCAAGGGAAGGCCAGGACAGGCAGTGTAAATACAGGACAGGCCAGGCAAGGCCAGGTAAGGCAAGGCCAGGAGAGGCCATGCCAGGCAAGGCAAGGCCAGGCCAGGCCAGGAGAGGCAAGGCCAGGCAAGGCAAGGCAAGGAGAGGCAAGGCAAGGCAAGGACAGTCTAGGACAGCTAATGGAAGGCCAGTTAAGGCCTGGTAAGGCAATGTAAGGCCAGGCAAGGCATGGCAAGGCTAGGCAAGGCAAGGCAAGGCAAGGACTGTCTAGGAGAGGTAATGCAAGGCCAGGTAAGGCCTGGTAAGTAAGGCAAGGCAAGGCAAGGCAAGGCAATGCAAGGCAAGGCAAGGCAAGGCAAGGCCAGTCCAGGACAGCGACTGCTAGGCCAGGTAGGGCCAGGTAAGGCAATGCAAGGCAAGGCCAGTCCAGGACAGGCAACACAAGGCCAGATAAGGCGAGGTAGGGCAAGGCAGGAAAAAAGCTAGCCAAGGCAAGGCAATGCAAGGCCAGTCCAGGACAGCGACTGCTAGGCCAGGTAGGGCCAGGTAAGGCAATGCAAGTCAAGGCCAGTCCAGGACAGGCAACACAAGGCCAGATAAGGCGAGGTAGGGCAAGGCAGGAAAAAAGCTAGCCAAGGCAAGGCAATGCAAGGCCAGTCCAGGACAGTGACTGCTAGGCCAGGTAGGGCCAGGTAAGGCAATGCAAGGCAAGGCCAGTCCAGGACAGGCAACACAAGGCCAGATAAGGCGAGGTAGGGCAAGGCAGGAAAAAAGCTAGCCAAGGCAAGGCCAGTCGAGGCAAGGACAAGCAAGTCAAGGCCAGCCTAGGCCAGGCCAGGCCATGAAGGCAAGGCCCGGCCAGGCCAGGCAAGGCAAGTTAAGGCCAGGCAAGGCAAGGAAAGTCTGGGCAAGGCAAGGCAAGGCCAGTCCAGGACTGTCCAGTCTATGCAAGGCCAGGTAAAGGCCATGTAAGGCAAGGTAAGGCAAGACAAGGCCCATAAAGTAGTTGCACTTCAGGCCAGGTAAAGCAAGCCCAGGACAGGTAAGGCCAAGTAAGGCAAGGCCTGGCCAGCCAAGGCCAGGCAAGGGCAGGCAAGCTCAGGCCAATCAAGGCCAGCCAGGGCAAGGCCAGTCCAGGCTAGGCCAGGCAAGGAAAGGCTAGGCAGGGAAAAGCAAGGCAAGGCAAGGCAAGGCAACAGTAGGCCAGGCAAGGCCAGTTCCAGCAAGGCCAAGCAGGTCAAGGCCAGGCCAGGCCAGGCGAGGCAATTCAAAGCAAGGCAAGGCAAGTCCAGGACAGGCCAGGCAAGGCCAGGTAAGCCCAGGCCAGGCCAAACCATGAAGGCAAGGACAGGCCAGGCAAGGCAAGGCCATGCAAGGCAAGGTAAGGCTAGGCAAGGCAAGGCAAGGCCAGTCCAGGACTAGCTAATGCATGCAAGGTCAGGGAAGGCCAGGCAAGGCATGTAAGGCCATGTAAGCCAGGTCAGGAAAGGAAAGGAAAGGCCGGCAAGGCAAGGCAAGGCAAGGCCAGTCCAGGACTGGACAGTATATGCAAGGCCAGGTAAGACCAGGTAAGGCCAGGCCAGACCAGGTAAGGCCAGGTCAGACAAGGCCAGAGAAGAGCAGCGGGGCAAGGCAAGGCAAAGCAAGGCAATGCAATTCAAGGCCATGCAAGGCAAGGCAAGGACAGGCGAGGCAAGGCAAGTCAAGTCAATGCAAGGCAAGGGAAGGAAGGCAAGTCATGTCAATGGAAGGCAAGGCAAGGCTAGTCAAGTCAATGCAAGGCAAGGCAAGGCAAGGTAATAGAAGGCAAGTCCAGGACAGTCAATGCAAGGCCAGACCAACCAGGCCTGCCCTGTTCAGGTACAACCAGGCCAGGCCAGGCAAGGCCAGGCAAGGCAATGCAATACAAGGGAAGGCAAAGAAAGGCTTGGCCAGGTGTCCTGGGTTCAGCAGTAGCAGTCATGTTTTTTTTTTTCCTTTGTGCTAGCTGGTGCAGTGCTGTGTTTTGACTTCCAGCCTGAGAACAGTGTTGGTGAAGTCGATGTTTTCAGTTGTTGCTAAGTGATGTTTACCCTGACCAAGGACTTTGTGAGGCTTATGCTCTGCCAGGGAGGAGGGGAAGCCGGGAGGAAGCAGAGATGGGGCGCCTGACTCGGGCTAGCCAGGGAGGTATTCCATACCACAGCACGTCATGGCCGGGGTGGGGGGTGACTGGGAGTTACCCGGAAGGACACGGGCTTCCGGGTGGAACTCGTCTTCCCTGCCGGTGGTATTGTATTCTCTTCCCTTGTTATTTTCCCTTATCATTGTTGTAGTTGATAGTAGCGGTGGTGATTTGTGTACATTGGTTGCTGGACTGTTCTTGTCTCAACCCGTGGGAGTTGCACTCTTTCGATCCTCATCCCCGTTCCTCCGGAAGTGGGGGAGAACCCCGGTGGGGGGGGGACACGGACCTCGATTGTTGTCAGCTCGGCACTACTCACTGGGAGTGAGTGAACAAGTTACCTGACTGGGTTTAAACCACGACACCAGGCCAGGCCAGACAAGGCAAGGCATGGCCAGGAGAAGCAATGCCAGGCAAGGCAAGGCAAGTCCATGCCATGCCAGGCCAGGCAGGCAAGGCCAGGCAAGGCAGGGCAAGGCAAGGCAAAACAAGGCAAGGCAATACAGGGGAAGGCAAGGCCAGGCAAGGCAAGCCCAGGCTAGGCCAGGCCATGAAAGCAAGGCCAGGCCAGGCCAGGCAAGGCTAGGCAAGGCAATGCCAGGCAAGCAAGGCAAGGCGAGGCAAGGCAAGGCAAGGCTAGACAAGGCAGTGCAACAAAAGGTAAAGCAAGTCCAGGACAGGTAATGGAAGGCCTGGTAGAGGCCAGGCTGGGCCAGGTCATACAAAATCAGGGCAGGCCAGGCAAGTCCAGGTAAGGCAAGGCAAGGCGAGGCAAGGCAAGGCAAGGCTAGACAAGGCAAGGTAAGGCAAGGTAAGGGAAGGGAAGGGAAAGACAGGACAGACAATCAAGGCAAGACAAGGAGAAGCAAGGCAACACAAGGCAAGGCAAGTCCAGGCCAGGCCTGGCCAGGCAGGCAAGGCCAGTCAAGGCAGGGCAAGGCAAGGCAAAACAAGGCAAGGCAATAAGGGGAAGGCAAAGCTAGGCAAGGCAATAAGGGGAAGGCAAAGCTAGGCAAGGCAAGGCATGCCCAGGCTAGGCCAGGCCATGAAGGCAAGGCCAGGCCAGGCCAGGCAAGGCTAGGCAAGGCAAGGTAAGGCTAGGGAAGGACAGGCCAGGCAACCGAGGCAAGGCGAGGCAAGGCGAGGCAAGGCAAGGCAAGGCAAGGCAACACAAGGTAAAGCAAGTCCAAGACAGGCAATGGAAGGCCTGGTAAGGCCAGGCCGGGCCAGGTCATACAAAATCAGGGCAATGCAAGGCCAGGCCAGGCAAGGCAAGGCCAGGCCAGGCAAGCTAGGACAGTCCAGTTAAGGGCATGCCAGGCCAGGCCAGGGAAGGCCAGGTGAGTCTAGGCAAATCAAAGCAAGGTCAGGAAAGGCACAGCAATGCAAGGCAGTGCAAGGCCACTCTGGGACATGCCAGGACAGGCACTGCAATGCCAGATAAGGCCAGGTAAGGATAGGTAATATCAGGACAGACAAGGCCAGCCAACGCCAGACCAGGCCAGGCCAGTAAAGGAAATTCAAGGCAAGGCAAGGCCAGGCAAGACAAGGCCAGGAAAGGCAAGCCAAGGAAATGAGAGGCAAGGCAAGGCCACGAAAGGCAAGGTAGGGCAAGGCAAGGCAAGGCAAGGCCAGGAAAGGCAAGGTAGGGCAAGGCAAGGCAAGGATGGGCAAGGCAAAGCAGGGGAGGGCAAGGCAAGGCAGGGCAAGGCAAGGCAAGGCAAGGCAGAGCAGGGCAGGGGAAGGCAAGGCAAGGCAGGGCAAGGCAAGGCAAAGCAGGGCAAGGCAAGGCAAGGCAGGGCAAGGCAGGGCAGGGCAAGGCAGGGCAAGGCAAGGCAGGGCAAGGCAAGGCAGGGCAGGGAAAGGCAAGGCAAGGCAAGGCAAGGCCAGAAAAAACAAGGCAAGAAAATGAAAGGCCAGGCAAGCCAGGCGCTGCCAGGCCACACCAAGCAATGCAAGGTCAGGCCAGGAAAGGTAAGGGAAGGAAAGGGCTGGCTTGGCAATGTAAGACTAGACAAGAAAAAGCCAGACAAGGCAAGGTAAGACTAGGCAAGGCAAGACCAGTCCAGGACTTGCCAGTCCAAGCAAGGCCAGGTAAGGCTAGGTAAGGCCAGGCAAGGCCAGAGCCCTGAAACAGACCCAAAATAGGCCAAGTACAACCCAAATCACCACAAAACCAGCTCCAAAACCCCCAAACCAACCCAAAACCAACTTGTCCTGCTTCTCCTATGGGACACAGGGTCAGAGCCTCAAAACAGACCCAAAACAGGACAAAACCACCCAAAAACACCCCCAAAACCAGGACAAAACCACCTTGTCCTCCTTCTGCTATGGGATACAGTGCCGGGGCCCCAAGAAAGACTTATAACAGAAAAAAACCACACCAAAACCATCTTGTTTTGCTTCTATGGGATACGGGTTCAGAGCCCCAAAAAAGACACAAAACATGACAAGAACACACCAAAACCCCCAAAACAGCCCCCAAACACCTCAAAACCTCCTTCTCCTGATTCCCCTATGAGATACAGGGTCAGAGCCCCAAAAAAGACACAAAACATGACAAAAATAGGACAAAACCACCCCAAAACCACCTTGCCCTGCTTCTCCTGTGGGATACATGGTCAGAGCCCTGAAACAGACCCAAAACAGGACAAAAACACTCCAAAAACCCCAAAACCAGCTCCAAAACCCCCAAACCAACCCAAAACCACATTGTCCTGCTTCTCCTATGGAACAGAGGGTCAGAGCCCCAAAAAAGACACCGAACATGACAAAAATAGGACAAAACCACCCCAAAACCTCCTTGTCCTGCTTCTCCTGTGGGATACAGGGTCAGAGCCCTGAAACAGACCCAAAACAGGACAAAAACACTCCAAAAACCCAAAAACCAGCTCCAAAACCCCCAAACCAACCCAAAACCACCTTGTCCTGCTTCTTCTATAGGACACAGGGTCAGAACTTCAAAACAGACCCAAAACAGGCCAAAAACACCCCAAAACACCCCAAAAAGCAGGACAAAAACTCCTTGTCCTCCTTCTGCTATGAGATACAGTGTCAGGGCCGCAAAACAGACCTAAAACAGAACAAAAATGCCCCAAAACCATCTTCCCCTGCTTCTCCTATGACATACAGGGTCAGAGCCTCAAAAAAGACAAAAAACATGACAAAAATAGGACAAAACCACCCCAAAAACACCTTGTCCTGCTTCTCCTATGGCATACAGGGTCAAAGCCCCAAAACAGACCCCCAAAAAAAACAAAACAGGACAAAACCACCCGAAGGCCACCTTGTCCTGCTTCTCCTATGGCATACATGGTCAGAGCCCTGAAACAGACCCAAAACAAGCCAAGTACAACCCAAATCACCCCAAAACCAGCTCCAAAGCCCCCAAACCAACCCAAAACCACCTTGTCCTGCTTCTCCTGTGGGATACATGGTCAGAGGCCTGAAACAGACCCAAAACAGGCCAAGTACAACCCAAATCACCCCAAAACCAGCTCCAAAACCCCCAAACCAACCCCAAACCGCCTTGTCCTGTTTCTCCTATGGAACACAGGGTCAGAGCCCCAAAAAAGACACAAAACATGACAAAAATAGGACAAAACCACCCCAAAACCACCTTGTCCTGCTTCTCCTATGGCATACAGGGTCAGTGCCCCAAAACAGACCCCCCAAAAAAACAAAACAGGACAAAACCACCCCAAAACCACCTTGTCCTGTTTCTCCTGTGGAACACAGGGTCAGAGCCCCAAAAAAGACACAAAACATGACAAAAATAGGACAAAACCACCCCAAAACCACCTTGTCCTGCTTCTCCTGTGGGATACAGGGTCAGAGCCCTGAAACAGACCCAAAACAGGCCAAATACAACCCAAATCACCCCAAAACCAGCTCCAAAACCCCCAAACCAACCCCAAACCACCTTGTCCTGCTTCTCCTATGGAACACAAGGTCAGAGCCCCAAAAAAGACATAAAACATGACGAAAATAGGACAAAAGGACAAAACCACCCCAAAACCACCTTGTCCTGCTTCTCCTGTAGGATACAGGGTCAGAGGCCTGAAACAGACCCAAAACAGGCCAAAAACACCCCAAAACACCCCAAAAAGCAGGACAAAACCTCCTTGTCCTCCTTCTGCTATGAGATACAGTGTCAGGGCCAAAACAGACCTAAAACAGAACAAAAAAGCCCCAAAACCATCTTCCCCTGCTTCTCCTATGACATACAGGGTCAGAGCCTCAAAAAAGACAAAAAACATGACAAAAATAGGACAAAACCACCCCAAAAACACCTTGTCCTGCTTCTCCTATGGCATACAGGGTCAGAGCCCCAAAACAGACCCCCAAAAAAAACAAAACAGGACAAAACCACTGTCCTGGGTTCAGTAGTAGCAGTACACATTCACAGCTCCGAAACAGCCATAAAGAGGACAAAAAAAGGACAAAACCCATCGAAATCCAAGCCAAAACACCCAGAACAACCCCCAAAACACCCCAAAAACACCCCAAAACCACCTTGTCCTGCTTCTCCTATGGGATACGGGGTCAGAGCCCCAAAAAAGACACAAAATGTGACAAAAATAGGACAAAACCTCCAAAAGAGCCCCAAAACACCTCAAAACCTCCTTCTCCTGCTTCTCCTAGGGGATACAGCGGCAGGGCCCAAAAAAAAGACCCAAAGGAGGTCAAAAACAACCCCAAACACCCCCAAAATACCCCAAAACCACCTTGTCCTGTGTCTCCTATGAGATACAGGGTCAGAGCCCCAAAACACCCCCAAAACAGGAGAAAACCAGGCAAAAAACAGGCCAAAACACCTAAAGCAAACCCCAAAACCACCCCAAAATCACCTCCTGCTTCTCCTCCAAAACCCCCCAAAAGGCCCAGAACACCTCAAAACCACCTTCTTCTGCTTCTGCTATGGGATACAGGGTCAGAGCCTCAAACCAGCCCCAAAACAGGACAAAAATACTCCAAAACCCTCCGAATGGCCCAAAACACCTCAAAACCACCTTCTGCTTCTCCTATGGGATACAGGGTCAGAGCCTCAAAATGATGCGCGGATAAACTCCACAACTCGTTAAAAGTTGTAAAGTCGGTATGCTTTTTTATTCAGCGCTGAGACGCATAGGGATAATTCCTCAAAGATATGCGTATCTCAGTGTTGTTTCCCTCTACATTTATTCTCTAAAGTTATATATATTCATGAGGTTACACAATACGCCTATACATATTCATGCCCTATCCCCGCTTCGTATTATAATGAGTCAGAAAGTCCTCTGCGCCTGCTCAGTGCCCCCCTCCGGTCGTGGGCAGGGGTCTCAAGATGAAGTAAATGAGTCTTCCTCCTCTGGGCAGGGGTCTTCAAGATGAAGTAAATGAGTCTTCCTCTTCTTGCACTTTTCACCTTTTCTAGTCATTACATGTGGCCTTCGAGTTTGGTCATTATCCCAGCCGTAAATTCTCTGCTTCTCCCCTTTATCAGTAGAGTTTGGTCAGTTTCCCAGCCATAAATTCTCTGCTCCTTCCCCTTATCAGTAGAGTTTGATCAGTGTTCCAGCCGTAAACCTTCTGCTTTTCCCCTTATCAGTAGATTCAGGCATCTGCTCATTAACAGGACCCGAGGTTTCAGGCATCTGCTCATTAACAGGACCGGAGGCCTCTGTTTTGCTTAGCAGGCATTTACAACAGGTAGTCTATTTGTTTAGACAGATTCCCCTAGCAAACAAATTCCTCTAACCCCCTTGCACAATTCCCCGTTCAACCCCCCTGTACCACAACCCCTGTACTACCCCCCTGCACTACCCCCCTGTACATTGGTCCACCCTTTGCATCAATACCCCCCTGTACATTGGTCAACCCTTTGCATCAATCCCCCCTTTTCTTTTAAAAGTTAGTAAATTCTTTTACTATATTATTCATGACAGAGCTATCCATGTTCCTTTTATCGACTTATGAAATGATTCTGATATACACTGTATTATACAAGGTACAATCGTTAAAATGAGTAATTCCATAACCAAAATTAAAAGGCCTTGTTTCAGTATGTCCCTGAACCATCCAGTAACTCCTAAGTTATTTAACCACTCATCCAATCCGCCTCCAACAATTCTAAGCTCTTGCATATTTTCCTGCAATTTTCGCAGCTTAGCATGAATTGATTCAGAATGGTCAGATAAGTTCATGCAACACATGCCTTCGAAATCCTCACAACCATGTCCATGAGCCAATAATAAAAAGTCAGTTGCTGCTTGGTTTTGTAAAGATGCATGTCTTAAGTTATATTTAATTGCTTAGCCGCCCAACATGCCAAATGATGTATATCTGCCAATGCTTTCCCCGCATCTACATTTGGTACAAATAATGCCACCAAAAATCTTGCTGTGTGATTCCAGATTAAAGTGGAATCGCAATTCGGGCCTAATTGCCCAATGGATTGTTTGTTTCTGCGGAGGTTGTCCTTCATGTCCTGGACTAAATGCCTTTTGGAGGCTGCAAACAGGGACAATTTACCTAGATAACATGGTCCTCCAAAGGGTTTGGTAGGAATCCCTGGCCATGCAGGGTCTCCACATATCAAGAAATATCCTGGGGGTAGAGCTTTAGGTATTGTATCGTACCATGTCTTCCCACTAGTTACCTTGGTCTTAGGGACTTTGCTTGACCATGTATTAAGTTATAAAGCTCTGAGTAGTCTTGTCAGATCCCAAGAGTTGGAGTAATTTAAGTTTCTTCCATTTGCACTGATGCAACTGTCCAGTCGGTTCCATGAGCTCTCTGGACCATTTTGATCACTGTGCTAGGATTTAGAATAGAGTCATTCCTAACCCATCCCCGAAAATCAAAGGGGTTCAATTATGGTATACCAATTAGGCACGTTTGAAAGGGATTTTCCACCTGTGCCAAGGTCGGACAAAAATCAGTAATCCCAGTCTTGTTTGCCCATGTGAGCCAGACATTCGTATTTGAACCCAGTACTGAAGTTTCTTTTTTCTATGGCTTGGACCATGGTACAGGTATAGGGGATTAATATCAATAATCGCTCCGTTTTAACTATTCTACTTAACTATATATGTTGATTACAATTGCAACATCATATTGACACCCATGAATCACTCTATTTTTTTTGTTTGTTTTCCCAGATTGACCAGAAATTTTAGGAGATAAACTTCTCCCACTTCCAGAAGACTTTCTCCTTTAAACTGGGACCGATATGGTCTTCCCCATAAAATTTTTACATAGGATAGCCTCTGGTACTCCAAAACCTACAAGGGAATGCTTCTGGCCACCCAAAAAAAGTATTCGTTAACACCCTTCAATTTGTTCATATGTATAAAGACTTGCTATCTCAATGAGTTTTATTATGTTCCTCCTGAACTACCATCCAGAGTTGGTTACAGGGGATTATAATTCACCCATCAGGTATCTGAACCCAATCTTGTTTTCCTCTCCTCCTCTGAGATCTTCAATAAATTTTCTATCCTACTTTGATTTTCTAGGTTTAGATTTCTCAATTGTTAGTTTGCCGTCAGGGATTGAGTTTAGATTGTTAAAATCAGCCAAATTTCATCTTGTTGATATCCTTGACAACACATAATAGCTACTTCCTCAGGTAGCTGAACAGCTCTCAGTAGTCGTAGCACGTTTATTCTGTTTCTCCTGTGTGTTCAAAGGTCCTCGTTCTTTCCAGATGGCACCATGTGCATGGACCACACCAAATGCATATTTAGAACCAGTGGGCTTCTTTCTGTTCCAGGAATGCTGATACAACACAGGACACTAGTACAGTAAGCGGGCCTCTTCAATATTCATGACAACTGCTGTCACAGCTCATAAGCATCCGGGCCATCCTTTGCTCACTTCATTCAGCTGTTTTGAAAAATACACCACTGTTCTCTTACAGGGTCCTAGTTTCTGAGTAAGGACCACCAAAGCTATTCCCTGTTCTTCATAGGAATATAGCCAAAAGGGTTTAGTCACATCCAGAAGTCAGAGCTGCAGCTCTCATTAGCTCTGCTTTTAAATTTCTAAAGCCCTCCTCTGCTGAATCAGTCCATTCCAAAGAGAGAGGGGTTTCTTTTAACAGTTCACATAGGGGTCTTACCAGAACACCATAATCATGCATCCAAAGTCTGCATCATCCAGTTATTTCCAGGAACGTCTGGAGCTCCTTGATGGTTGTTGACAAATGGCTTCTTTTCTAGCAGTTCCAAGTTTTCTCTGTCATCCTAGGTAGAAAACTCGGGTTTGGATTAGTTGGGCCTCTTGTCTGGTTACCCAATAACCATTCAGTCCCAGAAAATTCAATAATCCCACCGTCCACTGGATACATTCTTCCTTTGTTTCAGTAGCAATTAATAAGTCATCCACATATTGTAACAGAGTCCCCGTCTGAGTGGGTGGTTTCCATGACTCTAATTCCCGTGCTAACTGGTTTCCAAAAATTGTTGGACTGTTTTAAACCCTTGAGGTAATACTGTCCAAGTTAATTGGGTTTTCCTTACTGTGTCAGGATGTTCCCATTCAAAAGCAAATAAATTCTGGTTTTCTTTGGCCAATGGTAAGCAAAAGAAAGAGTCCTTTAAATCCAAGATGGCAAATAATTTTTGATTTGGTTTAGTCAATACGGATTAGCTATTACTGAATATCATCTACAAATTTGTTGATTCCTGAGATCTTGAACCAATCTGCAACTTTTCTTTACTGGCAAGATAGGAGTATTGTATTCCAATTCACATTCAATTAAGAATTTATATTTTAAAATTTATTAATGAGTTTTTAATTCCCTTTCCTGCAACTTTAGGGGCTATTGTTTTATTCTAATTGGGCAGGCCCCCTTTTTTATTTCTACTTTAACAGGCAAAGCATTTTTCGCTTTACCTGGAACTTCAGATGTCCATATTCCCAGGAATACCTGGATTAAGGATTTCTTCTATTTCAGGGAGGTCCTCCTGTTTGCTTTTTCTGTTGAATTAAAGATAAACTCAAAACTGCAATTAATTGATTTTTAACTCTTTAATTCCATTTTGCCTTCTTTAAATGTTGCTTTTTCCAATTTGTCCTTTTTTTTTTTTTTTTTTCTTTTTTTCCTTGGTGGCCAGTAGCTCCCACATCTGTAACAAATTCTTTTCCCTCTGAATGAACGCCGAATAAGTTGCTCCTGTATCCACTAAAATTCCACTTTATTTCCTCTGGTCTCTAGTTTTAATTTAATCAGTGGATCTACTAGGGCAGATTCCCCAGGTCCTTTGTCCATGGCATTCTTCCCCCAGGGCAAAAACTCTCCACAGCACCCGGTCCCATAGGAGAAAAACCCACTTCCCCCACCTTTGCCCGACATTCCTCCTCCACCAGTTTCAAAACATTCAACAACCCCTCAGTCCCGTCTATCAACATGTCTGTTCCCACTTGTTTGCCTGCCCCAGCACTCATTCCGTGCTCAAACACAGGAGCTGCTCGAGCTCCCCTCCTTTCCCCTTTGGTTTTCCCTTTTTTTTGTTTTTTTGTTTTTTGTTTTTTCTTTTTTTTTTTTCCTTCTCACAGCTGCTCACCCTGCTCTGCAGGGGTTACAGATGCCTGCCTCTGCAACAGCACTTCTGGTTTTGTTGCTTGTTGCCAGTGACAGAATCTCCTCCTCCTTATCAATATCTGATAGGACAGGTATAGAGGATGCTCCTCTCAGAGGTATCTGTGATATATATAATTTTTCTATTATTTATTTTCCTGATTCAACTTTTAAACATCATTCTCCCAATATCACAGGCTGAACAACATCTCTTCAGCTTAGCTTTCTGGTTTTCTCTGTCCTTTTCCAAAGCCAAAATTAGGCTTTTCGCTTTAAGAAACCACCCGGAGTGGCAGACAGGATGTGAAATTAGCTCTGCCAGATCCCTATCTGTATATAGTACTTCATCCCATTTTCCTGGCCCCCTCAAAACCAACATTAATTGTAGCAATGTATTATAATTTAAAGTTCCATTTTTAGGCCATTTCTCCTGATCACAGAATTGTAGAATTAACCCGGTTGGAAAAGACCTTTAAGATCATAAAGTCCAACAATTACCCCAGGACTGCCAAAACCACCACTAAGCCACGCCATTGAAGGCCTCATCTCAATGTTTTGGTTTTTTTTGAACGCTTCCAGGGACACATATTCCACCACTTCCCTGGGCCACCTGTTCCAATGCTTGATCACATTTTGGTGAAGAAATTTTTCCTAATACCCAGACTAAGCCTCCCCATGCCCAGCTTGAGACATGAGATTAAAATGTGATTTTTTTTTTTTTTTAACCTCTCTCCTATAATTCAACCATTTTCATTGCTTTATATAATTAAATTCACTAAGATTTACCAGACAGACAATGGGAGCTGTAGCCCCATTTTCTGATCTGATAAATTTAAAATAAATAAATTATACATGTACACACTGCCAGAGGATCCTCTGCCTTAGGCATCAAACATCCTTAAAGAACTGCTATCAAACCCTAACACACGACAGACAGAAGGAGGAATCCAAGTCAGGGAAAATTCCATATCAAATAGGAAAAATGCTTAGCAGTCTCCAGAGCAATCCAAGTCTGGAAAGGCAAATCAAACGCATATAGATGATGACCATGGGAAAGAGTCATTTCATTGACACACTGTTCTCTTTCCATATCATTCCTGAATGTCTTATGGTTTGTTTTTTTTTTTACGGATAAGCATATAATAAATAGGGGGCTAATACTTGTCCTCTGGTACTCAACTTCAGAGACTTCACACCAAAATCCCAATTAATACTTTCCCAATCTCATAAACAATCACAAGCTTGGCAATGAATTTTTCAAAAGTAAGCTTTTTACACTCACAATATTTTTACAGATAGGAACATCACAGTCTTCATAAAATTATATACCTGCACACAACACCTGATATTCCATACACATGCATCAAGTACTCAATTTTATCCAGAGAAGTTTCCTATCAAATTTTACAAGTTAAAAATAACAGGGGTGTACATCATGCAAAATTACAGGAATGGAGAATTTTACAATATTTTATCAACGTTTTCTTGTTTACCGAACCCCCAGAAGACCCTCCCAGTTCTTTCCAATGTGCCAAAATGTAACCCAATGGGCTTTTCTTCAGAATTCCCTTATTTCGACCGGCTCCCATTTCAAACAATCTTTTACAAATCTATAGCTTCTCTTTCCTAGTGCTCTGCAAATGCACTTAAAAATGAGAGCACCTACACACAAGTTTTATGATATTCTCAGGGGTTCAGTGAAATAATATCTCTGGGTTCTGCAGATCAGTTCCCCTGTTGTTAGATCATAGTTTCGGTTCCAGCAAAATTTACACTAGTATCCACGGCAGGTTCCGCTGTTCAGAAGTTAATATGCACCCATATGTGAGGCTACAAGCCTCCGGTACTGAGTGTAAAGTCCAGATCTCAAGAATAGGACTACAGATATTAGAGGTTATACTTTTCTCATACAGCCACTGGGGCGCAGAGAGGGAACTCTTCTTAAACCCCCATCAGCCACAGTTTACTTTTGCCTACTCCTCCCCCACCGCTTAAACGCTGATCTTTAACACTAACGACAGACATACACACACACAAAGCACTTAGGCACAACACAAAACAAAGACGCTTCGTCCGTCTCCGGCCGCTCTCCTCGCGGAGAACACGGAACCGCGGATCAGGACTCCACACTCGCTTCGTAGCTGTGCTACGTCTCAGTCACACAGAAACACAAACGCACATGGGATCCCGCACACTCACGCTATGGTTCCGCCTTACCCTTCTCCTGCTTCCTACGGTAGCAGGTCTGTAATTTGAGATGCAGCGGAGACCTGGTGGGTTCGCCTACCGGTTCATCTGCTTCCACTACGGTCATTAGCAGATCCTTCCTGGCTCCCAAAACTTGGGATGCAGCGAAAACCCGAACTCACCCGATCCACCCTCAGGATCGTTAGCGGCCGCTCTACCGGTCGGCGAGTCCCCTGCTTGCAAGCCCTACCTGCCAAGGGGAACTACGCTGTGCGCCAGACGTCTCTGCGCGCCTTACCAGCAGCCCCGGGCCACGCGTACGCCTTACAGGCCCCCTGAGTTTCAAGCATACCGTTTCTCCGCAGCCGGCACAGGTTGTTGTCTGTCCTCGCAGTGAGCGGGCGAGGAGGGGAGCTCCTCCAGGCAAGCGGCCTGGGGTGCCTAGGATGTCCGCCCCTCAGCCGATCCTGCAGCCGAACAGAGACCTCCTGCCTGGCTCGCCAAATTGATGCGCGGATAAACTCCACAACTCGTTAAAGTTGTAAAGTAGGTATGCTTTTTTATTCAGCGCTGAGACGCACGGGGATAATTCCTCAAAGATATGCGTATCTCAGTGTTGTTTCCCTCTACATTTATTCTCTAAAGTTATATATATTCATGAGGTTACACAATACGCCTATACATATTCATGCCCTATCCCCGCTTCGTATTATAATGAGTCAGAAAGTCCTCCGCGCCTGCTCAGTGCCCCCCTCCGGTCGTGGGCAGGGGTCTCAAGATGAAGTAAATGAGTCTTCCTCCTCTGGGCAGGGGTCTTCAAGATGAAGTAAATGAGTCTTCCTCTTCTTGCACTTTTCACCTTTTCTAGTCATTACATGTGGCCTTCGAGTTTGGTCATTATCCCAGCCGTAAATTCTCTGCTTCTCCCCTTTATCAGTAGAGTTTGGTCAGTTTCCCAGCCGTAAATTCTCTGCTCCTTCCCCTTATCAGTAGAGTTTGATCAGTGTTCCAGCCGTAAACCTTCTGCTTTTCCCCTTATCAGTAGATTCAGGCATCTGCTCATTAACAGGACCCGAGGTTTCAGGCATCTGCTCATTAACAGGACCGGAGGCCTCTGTTTTGCTTAGCAGGCATTTACAACAGGTAGTCTATTTGTTTAAACAGATTCCTCTAGCAAACAAATTCCTCTAACCCCCTTGCACAATTCCCCGTTCAACCCCCCTGTACCACAACCCCTGTACTACCCCCCCTGCACTACCCCCCTGTACATTGGTCCACCCTTTGCATCAATACCCCCCTGTACATTGGTCAACCCTTTGCATCATATCAATTTTAGTTGATTTTAAATCTGACCGTTAAGTACCCCAGCCTCATGCAGGTAGCTTAAAATACAGCTAACAATTCTTGGGGACTCCAAAACTTGTGGAAGTTTCTGCCTGCAACTCAAAATTGCAGACAACCCTTTTTCTGTAAGTCTTATACCTTAAGCACCTTGTATCTTAACACTCACTGCCTCATTTCAAACAGGAGGGGGACTCTTCACTAGGGACTGGAGTGATAGGACAAGGGGTAATGGGTTAAAACTTAAACAGGGGAAGTTGAGATTGGACATAAGGAAGAAGTTCCTTACTTTTGCACAGATCCAACACGTGCAAATCTCACGAGCTACAAAGCTCCGTGGCAAGGGCCAAATCACCTCCAAGTGACAAAAACAGGAGAAAAGCAGGCCAAAACACCCCAAACAACCCCCAAAATGGGCCAAAACCAACCCAAAATCACCTTGTCCTGCTTCTCCTCTGGAACACAGGTCAGAGCCCCAAAACTGGACAAAACCACACAAAAACCACCCCAAAACCACCTTGTCCTGTTTCTCCTGTGGGACACAATTTCAGAACCCCAAAACAGGCTCAAAAAAGTACAAAACCAACCAAAAACTATTCAAAAGCACCCCCAAAACAACCCCAAACCACCCTAAAACCACGAAAAAAACCACCTTGTCCTGCTTCTTCTGTGGGATACAGGGTCAGAGCCCCAAAACAGACTCAAAACAGGCCAAAAAGAGGAAAAAACCACACCAAAACACCAAAAACCACCCCGAAAACAGCCCAAGCCAACCCCAAAACCACCTTATCCTGCTTCTCTTATGGGATACATGGTCAGAGCCTCAAAACAGGACAAAACCAGCAATATCAGCCACAAAACACCACCAAACGACCCCCAAACCACCCCAAAAACAACTTGTGAGGCTTCTCCTCTGGGATACAGGTTCAGACCCCAAAACAGGCCAAAACCACCCCAAAACATCCAAAACAGCCCCAAAACCACCTTGTCCAGCTTCTCCTATGGGATACAGGGTCAGAGGGCCAAAACAGCCCCAAAACAGGATAAAAACAAGCCAAAAGCAGGCCAAAACCAACCCAAAACAGACCAAAACCAGCCCAAAACCACCTTGTCCAGTTTCTGCTATGGGATACACGGTCAGAGCCCCAAAACAGCTTCAAAACAGGACAAAACCAACCCAAAACACAAAAAACCACTCCCAAACCACCCCCCCAAACCACACCAAAACCACCTTGTCCTGCTTCTCCTATGGGATACAGGGTCAAAGCCCCAAAAACGAGCCCAAAAAAACACAAAACAGGACAAAAACACCCCAAAAACACCTTGTCCTGCTTCTCCTATGAGATACAGGGTCAGAACCCCAAACCAGGCACAAAACAACCCTAAAACAACCCCAAAATCACCTTGTCCTGCTTCTCCTATGGGACACAGAGTCAGAGCCCCAAAACAGCCCTAAAACAGGACAAAAACAACCCAAAACACCCGAAAACCACCTTGTCCTGCTTCTCTTACGGGATACAGGGTAAGAGGCCCAAAATAGCCCCAAAACAGACCCAAAACAGGTGAAAACCACCCTAAAACACCCAAAACCACTCCCAAACCAGTCCAAAGCACCTTGTCCTGCTTCTAATATGAGATACAGGGTCAGAGGCCCTAAACACCCCAAAACCAGGACAAAACTACCCCAAAACCACCTTGTCCTGCTTCACCTGTGGGATACAGGGTCAGAGCCCCAAAACAGACCCAAAACAGGCCAAAACCACTCCAAACCACCCAAAACCACTCCCAAAACACCCCCAAAACACCCCAAACCACCTTGTCCTGCTCCTCCTATAGGTGCCACCCAGTGAGAACCCAAAACAGCCCCAAATCACCCCAACCCCCCCAAAATGGAACCTTCTGGAGGTCGCTGTGGAGCTGCTTTAGCCTGGCCTCGAGCTGCGACACCTTCTGGGGTAGGTCCAAGGCTGGGGGGGGGGGGTGTGGGGGGGACAAAGGGGAATGGGGGGGTGCACTGGGGTGTCCCCATATTGGAGGGGGTTCCCAGACCCACATGTGGGGGTCACAGCCCCACATACAAGGGGGACATGGGGGGGGCCCCATATAGGGGGGTCCCTGGACCAGATGGGGGGGGCGCCCCCCCACGGCCTCTCCAGGCGTAGGGGGGGGGCGGGGCTCAGCACCGGTTCCATGAGGGAGAGCAGGGACACGGCCCTTTGCACTGGGGGGTGGCACGTCAGCACCCCAAAACCAGACCAAACCAGCCTAAAATACCCCAAATCCAGCCCTAAACAGCAAAAATACCACAAAACCAGCCCAAAACAGCCCAAAATACACCAAAACAGCCCAAAATACACCCAAACCAGCCCAAAATACCCCAAAACCAGCCCAAAACACCCCAAAACATTCCAAAACACCCCTACAACACCCCAAAGCAGTCCAAAACACACCCAAACCAGCCAAAAATATACGCAAAAAGCCCAAAACACCCAAAACCACCCACAAAGCAGTCTCAAACACCCCAACCACTCCAAAACCACCCCAAAACACCCCTGAAACAGCTCAAAACACCCCAAAACCAGCCCAAACCCCCTCCACAGCAGTTTAACACCCCCAAAGCACCTTGAAACAACCCCAAGCACCCTCAAAACACCAGAAAACACCCCAAAACACCCCTAAAAGAGCCCAAAACACCCAAAGCACCCTGAAAACCAGGCCAAAACAGCCCCCAAACTCATAGAGGAACCACACAGGCGTCATAGAGCAGTCATAGAGGTGTCAGAGTGTCATAGAGGAGTCATAGGGGAGTCAGAGAGGGGTCACAGAGGAGTCAAATAGGGGTCAATGAATGGTCATAGATGGGCCAGAGAGGAGTCAGAGATGCCAGGGACGGGGCAGCCACAGCTCCTCTGGGCAAGAGTCTGCGACTCTCTCCCTAGCCTGGATATGAGGAATATTTTCCTAAGGTGATATGAAACAAAAAAAAAAATAATAATTGAAATTAAATCTTTTTCCACATGGAACCATTGTGAGTCCTTAAAAATTATCATCGATCTGAAAAAAACTCTGACATTTCAGGCAAATAACAGGCTCATCATTATGTGAATAATGGTCAGTGCACAGATTAAAAGGGAACAGCACAGCACCTCAGACTGCCTCACAGCTCAGCATAGCACAGCACGGCATGGCACAGAACAGCACAGCACAGCACAGCTCTGGAGATCCTCCTGCTCTGATATCCCAGTATCTGGAGGTGAACTCACCCCCAGCCCGCAGTGCGGATCATCGGGCCCACGTTCTGGGGAGATGCTGTCTCAGGCAGTCGGCTGTGTCCCATCTGCCTTGACAAACTGCCACCACAATCCACAAGTGGCCCGTGCCCACTGCGCCCAGAGCCTGGGATGCAAAGCAGAGAATTACAAGGGTGTCCAGGTCACACGGGGAACCCCAAATGTGGTTTTACACAGGGTTCTCATGCCCTTCAAACGCTCACGTGCCACACATTTGGACAAAGACCAGCGCCCTCACTACCAATGACCAGTCTTGGTCAAACTCTGCCAGGCGCTCACGCTACTTCTGCTGCACTCCTGCTCTTGTCTATTGATGCAGATGCCCCTGGGGCCCCATGGGGAACCATGAGGACACCATCCCCAACACCCATGGTATGAGTGCCTTGCTCAGTGCTCCCCTGATGTGCCTGAGAACGTGGGGGAAGGCAGCTGCCCCAAGGAGCCAGCAGCGGTGGCAGGGCTGGCAGACAATAGGGACACCATCCCCAACACCTATGACATGAGGGCACTCACAGACACTGAAAAGGAATTAATACTTAAAGCCGCCAGAACTCATGTTCAGGCATTAATCGCTGCACAGGCATTGCAAGGAAAGGCAGACGATTCTGACCCTGCAGTTAAACCACAATGGGATTAGAATAACCCCAACCATTATCAACTTCTCACAAGGTATCGAACACGGATTGCATTTAGATTGGAGCAAGCAATTCCTAAGTCCGTCCGTGAATTGGGGAGCTTTATATGCTGTCAAACAAAACACAGGTGAAACTCCTACAGAATTTCTGGATAGATTGCGGGAGGCAATGCAAAAATGAGCTACCCTGGACCCCTCCGGAGCCCTGGGAAGGCAGCAGCTGATACCCGTCTTTCGAGGACAATCCTCAGATGGTATTAGAAAGGAACTAGAAAACCTTAGAGCAGAGCACCAGAAAGATATTGAAAGGCTTACTGAGGAAGCACGGAGGGTGTACCGCAACCGAGACGGTAATGAAAGGAAAAAGCTAAGTCAAGCAATTACTCATGCCACCACTGCGGCCTTAAGGTAAAGAAACTATCAGGGAAATGGGAAAACTCAAGGCACATGGGAAGATTGCTTTTGGGGTCGTAGAATGAGGGCCCCTAATAATAGGGTACGGCCTAATCAGTCTGCTTTTTGTAAACAGGCAGGGCACTGGAAAAGCCAGTGTCCCAGACTGAGAAGGGAGGAGGGACACCTCCCACGCCCTGCTGAATCAGAAATAGAACAGGGGGGACCAGAGGGTCGAACCCCGGCCAACCCCCTGCTTATAATGAAGCTGGGGAAAGAAGACACAAACTTAGCAGCATTTCTAGTAGACACCGGAGCTACGTTTGCTGTGTTAAATCAACAATTAGCTTTGATTGATAACGAATCTTTAAATGGGATTGGGGCGACAGGCCAGCCACAGAAGGTACCATACATGCAACCTCACCGGTATAAAATGGGTAAAATGATAGGAACGCATGCATTTTTATATATGCCAAATGCCCCAAAATCATTCTTAGGAAGGGATCTATTAGAAAAATTGGAAGCAGAGATCAAGTTTAAAAATGGTGAAATACAAAGTAGAGACGATCACTTCATCGAAATGTTTAGTTCTAATCCAGCCACAGGTAACAAAACAGGTCCCCTTGGACATCCTGGATCACGTCTACCCAGGAGTGCGGGCCGACGGAATACCGGGTAAGGCAAAGCACGCCAAACCGATCCAAGTCAGGCTGAAGCCCCAGGCACAACTGGTAAGAATCAAACAATACCCCCTCAAAGTAGGGGACCGGAAAGGAATTAAACCTGTAATAGATTCCTTTCTCAAATTTGGCCTTTTAGTACAATGGGAACCTGAATGTAACACCCCCGTTTTGCCAATCCACAAACCGGATGGGAAAAGTTAGGGATTAGTACAAGACCTAAGAGCTACCAATAAGATAACAGAAGACCTTTATCCTGCAGTGGCCAACCCTTATACTTTGTTAACAAAACTAAGAGAGAATCTTGTTTGGTTTACTGTTTTAGACTTAAAAGATACCTTCTTCTGCCTGCCCTTGGAGCCAGAGAGCCAAAAATTGTTTGCTTTTGAATGGGAAAATGCAGAGTCAGGTCGGAAACCCCAACTCACCTGCACTGTGTTACCCCAAGGCTTCAAAAATAGCCCAACCTTATTTGGAAATGAATGGGCAAAAGACCTTGAGGGCTGGACGGCAACCACTGCAGAAGGACTTTTGCTCCAATATGTGGACGAGCTGTGATAGCCACCGAAACCTCAAACAGCTGTGAGGAATGGACAGTATGCCTGTTAAATTTTCTGGGACTTAAAGGATATAAGGTATCTCAGCAGAAGGCACGAATAATGAAGCAAGAAGTCACCTACCTGGGCTATGAGGTCTCAGGGGGCAGCAGAGATTAGGACAAGAACGCAAAGAAACGATCTGCCAAACCCCTCAGCCCAAGACACCTAAGGAACTTGGGACATTTCTCGGCATGACACGTTTGTGTCGACTCTGGATCTAGAATTAGGGTACAGTAGGAAAACCCCTATACCAATTGCGGCAAGCACAAACAAGGGAATTACAGTGGACTGGGGAAGCAAAACAGGCATTTAAGGAATTAAAGAAGGAATTACTAGGGGGCCCCAGCCCTCGGACTGCCACATGTCACCAAACCCTTTTTGGGTTATTTTCACATGAGAGACAAGGCGTAGCCCTCGCAGTCCTAGCTCAAAATGCAGGACCCCAGAAAAGGGCTCTAGCTTACTTCTCAAAGCAACTAGATGAAGTAAGCAAAGGATGGCCTGGATGCTTACGGGCCGTAGCAGCCATAGTCCTAAATATCCAGGAAGCTCAAAGATGTACCATGGGACAAAAGATGACCGTCCTGGTATCACATCCCATATCTGCGCTGCTGGAACAAAGCGGGGCACTGGCTGTCTCCCTCTCCGTTCCTTGAGTACCAAGCGATATTGCTAGAACCAGATGACGTAGATACAGGCACTACTAATATTGTCAACCCAGCCTCTTTTCTCAGACAATTTCTCATTTGACATAAGGATACTTTTTCAGCTTCTTACAGAGCTGTCCGTATCTTGATTTGTCTGCTGTTGTGCTTGGGAAAAGTTCTGCAAAAGGGGGCTTTGAATGTTAATAACATGAACACGTGGTTTTTATTAAGCAGAGGATAGTGCGAATAGTATGAGGAAGAGATTACACAACAGTAATAAAAAAGCCCCCTGAAATTGATACTTGTAACTAGCTGGTTTTTAACTATTCTTTTTCACAAATCTGATTACAGATTTAGGTGAAAGTCCAGCAGATCCCTGAAGTATGTGTTTAACTTCAGCCACACACTGTACTTTAAAAACATCCTTACCTATTTTAACTCCGGATTTAAAAAAAAAAGCTAACGAATTTCCAGTGCACGTAACCTTTAAAAAGTAAACCTTTGTGATCTTGCTTTTATATTTAAATTTTGATCAAATTCTTCACAAACCCCATGCAATTTCAAACAAGTAACAACCTGCAGGTAACGTTTGAAGTTTTCTTAAATGTTTTGCCAAGGTGATACTTCAGCTTTTAACTCTGCATGTTATTTAATCTTTCAGAAATTATTACAATAGATTTGCTGTAACAATGAAAGACTTTAGAATACATTCATGTGTTAAATAGGCAATCACTAGTCAGGATCTACTTAAAGTGAGTATTTTTACAAGGTAATAATCTCACCGGCTCCATTTGAAGAAAAGGAAACACTTCTGTAACCTGAGGGTGACTGAGGACTGCTGCAGGTTGCCCAGAGGCGTTGTGGAAACCATCCTCGGATCCTCTAAAGCTGGCTGGGTATGGTTCAGTGAAATCAGATAAAATTAATAAAAACAAAGTCTATGATTGGAGAAGACTTCCTTCAGAGCTCCCGTCCGACCTCAGCCACTGTGTGATTCTGGGATTCCACCAGACTCCATGGCAGTGCAATCGTTCTTTTTTGCCCACTTTCTTATTTAGATACCTAAAAAAAAAACACAACAACAAACCAAGCAGACTGACTTTATACAGATATCAAAATAAAATCTATGAATCAGAGCCAAAAAGACATGTATTGCCTTCTTTGAGTATAAAGTGACCTGAGGTGACAACTTCACCTACAGATTTCCAGATTTAAAGCAGGGGGGATTTCACCTTACTAATCTTCTAAAAAAAAGGTCATAATTTTATATTTAAAGAAAAAAACAACCAAAATTGTAGACTCAAAGAACGATTTGTGTTTGAAGGGGCTTTTAAAGATCATCTAGTCCAACCTTCTTACCACGAGCTTACCATTTCACTAGGTCAGGATGTGCAAAGCTCATCCAACCTGACCTTGAACACCTCCAAAGATGGGGCATCAACAGCTTTTTGGGAAACCTTTCCAAGTTTCTTACCACCCTTGTAAAAAGGTGTGTGTGTGTGTGTATGTGTAAAACCTTGTAAAAAAAAAACCTTGTGAAAAAACCTTGTAACACCTTGTGAAAAGGTGTGTGTAGGTCCTTGTAAAAACCATCTTCATTATATGCAATCTAAACCTACCCTCTTTCAGATAAAAACAAATTGCCCCTTGTCCTGTCACTTCAGGCTCATCAAAAAGCCTCTGTCTTTTGTATAAGCCCCCTTTAAGTACTGAAAAAGGGCAATAAAGTGTTCCCAGAGCCTTCTCTTCTCCAGGCTGAGCAAGCCCAACTCTCGCAGCCTTTTCTCGTAACAGAGGTGCTCCATCCCTGTGATTACTTTTGTGGCCCTCTGCTCTGGACCTGTACCGAGGACTCCAGAGCTGAACACAGTACTCTGGATGGGATCTTGCATGAGCAGAGTAGAGGAAGAATCACCCCTACCTGCTGGCCACACTTCTTTTTATGAAGCCCGGATAAGAGATGGCATTAAAAAAGGAAATGGAATTAACTTTAAACACAACTGACAATAAAACATAAATGTTATCAAAATTAAGAAAATATTTGTTCATTATTATTTAAAACAAAAAGAGCTCAATTGTTTGTACAAGTCTCAGAATAGAAGGATCTCTTACACTTTAGAAGGGAAAATATAGGAGTAGTAACCAAATTCAACAATAAAAATTGTGATTCATCTGTGACATACGGAAATTCAGCTACGTGAAACTAAATTCAAAACCTTGGATTGTAAGGTAATTAGAGCCTTACTCAAAAAAATGCAGGATACAAACAAAAAGGCATCTTCTATTTGGGCGTTTTGAAAAATAACCCTTTAAGTGAAAACAGTCTACTGATAAAAAAATAACACCCTTCAAAAATAACACTCATAAGCTTTCTTTTCTCTTTCCTTTTGTATTCCCAAAAGTACTTTTGTGTTAAAACATTACCTATGTCCTGAAGGTTACATGAAGCATTCAAGCATCAAACCTGCTTAACAGCAGGTCTTGAACTTTAGTGTGTACTATCTGCTATTTCTACACTAACAGAGAATTTAAAACCCAGGTCAGAATAAATGTTTGACTCAGACTTTGTAGAGATATGTATTAAACCCAAGAAAGATGATAAAACATCAGGCTTGCTTATTTTCCCGAAAGCCCACAGTGCTCTATTTCATCTTCATACTTGGTTCTAGGAAAGACAGGCATGAATGCATCCTTTCTTAAAAATACCCTGTGACTGCAGAAGAGCTCTTTTAGCTTTTCTCAATTACTGTCTAGTCCAGGATCAAAGTTCTGCATACTTTTCTACTGCCATAATTCAGTGAATGTGCTGATGGCTCACAGTTAAAAAGGTAGTTAAGGCAAGTGAAAGAAAAGCACCATTACTGTTTTCCCAAATCTGTGAAGATATGAACTACCTCACCTAAAGGTCATAAAAATGTCACTGCTGCAGCTAATAGCATATATGTGTACATGCAACATTAGAAGGCTTTAGAGTATCATGCGATAATCATTCACACATGGGTTTTGGCAAAGTAGAAAAACAGAGCGCTGAAGTAAACCTAGCTCTTGAATGAAGCAGATTATCCCCCAGTTTTCTGAAAAGATTATATTGCAAGGTTTCTTGCAGAAGAGAAGAGCCCCAAACAACCGTTTACAGAGCATTTTGGATAAAGATGAGGTTGATGTAAAACAAGACTCATCATTTTGAAAATAACGCACATGATTCTTTCCAATTGCGATCACATCAGAACTGATTTATCTATATGATAAGAGAGAGCTGAGGCAGACATGAACCGTGCTCTTCAGAACTGCTCGTCCTCAATAAGGATTATTTAGCCCTCTAAGCACTGCCGGCTGCTCACCACACAGTGAAAGTTGTGCTCATGCAAAAGTAGCTCTGATAATGCCTCACGTACACATTCATGCGGATTCCTTTTCATTTTGCTGCTGATTGACTTCAGACACTTTGCACCATTTCTCTTAAGGAGATCAAAGCCCAGAAATGCTTTTTTTTATCAAATTTCCAGCTACTCATTCTGTTCAATGACCAAGGTGATGAATATTTTCCTTGAGAAATCAATAGATTAGGAAAACTAGAAACAGGCTTCAATTTAGCTTCTGTGATGAGGTGGTTTTTTCCCCCAGAATTTTCAGAGGGACATTCTAGAAGTTTTTTTAATATCCATTTTAACCTGCCAGAGAGGAGACTGAGATGAGCTCTTAGCCACAAGTTCTTCCCTGTGAGGCTGCTGAGGCACTGGCACAGGGTGCCCAGAGAAGCTGTGGCTGCCCCATCCCTGGCAGTGCTCAAGGCCAGGTTGGATGGGGCTTGGAGTAAGCTCCTCTAGTGGAAGGTGTCCCTGCCCGTGGCAGGGGGCTGGAACTGGATGAGCTTTATGGACCCTTGCAAGCCAAAGCAGGCTGGGATTCTATGATTTTAGGATAATGAATTCTGTCCCTGGAACATCACAACTTCTCTGGGGAGCTGCCCTTTGTGTCAAAAAAAATAGGTTAGGAAGGTGACCATCCCTCCAGCATTGCTTTCCTTCTCCAAGTGGCCACTTCTACAGACCATAAGAAAAGCACAGTTTCATTCACTGCCCAAAACCAAACCAATACAGACACAGTCGGAAAGTGAACCAGTGTGAAACACCCCTGTGACTGCCACGGCACAACACAGAGCCAGCACAGGCCCTGCACCACAGAACAGCCAGGGCAGTCTCACCAGCCCATCTCAGGCCCCTCTGTGGCAAAGCAGCACCTGAGCTGCCTGGGGGGACTTGGTGCACCCTTCCATAGGGGCAGCAGCCCCTCCAACCTAAGAAGCAGGGGACTTGCTGCAGACAAGAACACTTCCCTCCCCACTGCCCACTTCTAGACAGCCCTGTCTCCAGCAGCCCACTCCACGCCTGCCAGAACCACCAGTCCCCTCAACGGCCTGCAGGCAGGCAGAACAATGAGACTTCTGGATCAAACACAGACACTAGTAACTAAATAAAGGAATAAACAAGAAATCTAAGGTTGTAACAGTGCTGCGGCTGCTCTGCAGCACACTGCAGGCTCCCTGCCACACTGCAGCCTTCAGAGTTGAAACCGAAAAGATGTTTTGAACAAGCCCCCTATAACCTCTCCACTGGTCCCAGCAGCACCATGATGCACACAAAGAGGAGACGAAAGTCACTGCCACTCCTTGCCAAGCCTTCACTTTGTTCCTACAAATGTAATGAATGGCTCTTTATTTTATAGCTGTACTAATGCCAGTGAAAAAAAAAACAATGACCGTGGGCAAACACATCACCAGTCACTGACAAAAGCTCAGACCAATCTTGGGGAGCAAAGGTGTTGGGATCCCACAGCTGCTGGACTCACACAGGACACAGTTAGAAAATCAGAGCCCAGCTCTGAAGCAAGGTGCCTCCAGTGCAATAGCAGAACTGTGGTCTCAGCAGCATCAGGAGAGATTCTATTGATTTAGCAAGCAAGAAAAATTCAACACATTCTCGTCCTAAGAAATAAAAGAAATTAAACTAAACTGCCTTCAGTCTCCAACTGAACAGAAGCTCCCATCACCCTTCTCCTGGCTCTGCCACTCAGAACTGAGGCTTCTGAACTGCAGGGCCCTCAGTCCAGCTCTTCTCAAGCTTGTCCTCCTTTGTTTTGAAAAGGCCATTAAGTTCCCTACAGCTTGTGGGAAGGCCCTCATCTGATCAGCAGTGGATTGGTAAAGTTCATTTGAACTACCTTCTTCTCTGCAAATAAAGTTTCAGTAACAAAATCAGAGATTGAAACAGTAAAAGCAGAGGCAAAGCTGATCTTCAAGTAGTCTTAGAGGAACACACACCCTAAAGGAGCTAAAGGCATGTGGGACTATCATCTTCTCTCCCAAGCTGCTTAGCAGCTACATGAAACCCTTTGAACTCTGATACACTCACCACACTCAGAGTGCATCACACTCGGGTGTATTACCCAGCTGCAGGTTCCTCCCTGAAATGAGCAGGTACCAACGGCCCCTGCCTAAGCCCTCTCCTGCCCCTGCTCAGAGCCTGCCATGACTGAGGGTCCGCAGCAGTACCTCTAACAAAGAACACCGTCTCTCACTTGGCTTGCTAAAAGGCCACCACTAAGACTTCAAAGCCTGGGCCACCACCTGCTCTTTGCAGAACCTCACCTTGATTTGTGAGCGCTTCTCTCAGAGCTGGGGTTATCATCTCTCACTTCCCACCCTCCTCCTTCCTCCCAGCGTTCTCTTGAGTCAAGCTCATTCCAACACCTCCTTCCTCGACCTCACATTCTCTCTGTTTCAAGACAAGGAATTACAGCCATTTAGATCCAAGCATCACAGTTTAAACGCTGTGGCACAGTTCAGCCACAGACCTGCTGAGCTTAAAACTGACACAAGTGTCCACACGTTAATTCTGGCATTCCTGTAATTCTGCTTTTTACCCCTCTTCCCATCGGACTCTGACCTTTCAGTTTTAGATTTAAGACAGAAAATATACTTTATTTATTTAAATAAAACACCACACCAGAAACCAGGTGGACTTGTTCGACTAACACTGCAACCAGCTTCAAGCAGCCTGGGCTAGTGGAAGGTAGGTGGGGTGGAACTAGGTGAGCTTTAAAGTCCCTTCTAACCCAAAGCACTGCGTGATTCTGTGATTTAGTAACATTCTCCAGGGCATGTTAAGAAACAAGCTGTTTGAATCTCATGTGAGGTTGAGTGGGACCCCAAAGGTTGAAGCCCAAGAGTTTCATGGCTGCACAATAACCTCATCTCTCCACAGAGCACAAACCAGAGGGAACAATACATTGCCTGGAGTGACAAGCATCTATAGTTCCAGTTATCTAGGACAGGTCAGGGGAGAAAACCACATCGCTACCACGACTCAGCCCAGGATAAGCGTCACTTCTGAGACTTTATGGGTATTTATTCTTTCACATCTGCACAAAGAAGCATGAAAGGGTAAATAATTTAATTCCAAAAATGGAATAAAACCTGCAAGAAATGAGCAAAAATAAGATAAGAATGACCAGCAATTGCTGAGAAACAGCCAAAAAAAAGATTTTAAATGGGTCATAAAGAAGCAAAAATGGGTTAAACCAAGTCAGGAAAGGGCCAAAACAGGTTAGAAATAGAAAGAAATTTGTAAGAAATGGAGAAAAATCCTTTGAAAATGGCCAAAATGGCTTAAAAAGAGGCAGTATTGCGCAAAAAATGGTTAGAAATAGCTCAAGCCAGTTTAGAAATAGGTAAGAAAAGCTTAAACCAGACTAGAAACTTCCATAAATCGTTCACATTTAGCCAAAAATGGAATAAAACCTGCAAGAAAAAATGGGCAAAAATAAGACAAGAATGACCAGCAATTGTTTAGAAATAGCCAAAAAAAAACTTAAAAAGAGTCAGAAAGAGCCAAAAATGGTTTAAACCTGGTTAGAAATAGGCAAAAATGGTATAGAAACAGAAAGAAATTGGTAAGAACAGGAAAAAAATGGCTTGGAAATGGCCAAAATGACTTAAGAAGAGTTAGAATTGGGCAAACAAGTGCTAGAAATAGCTCAAGCCAGTTTAGAAATAGGTAGGAAAAGGTTAAACCCGGCTGGAAATGGCAAGAAACAGTTCAGACTTAGTCAACAATGCATAAAATTACTATGAAATAGGAAAAATAGATAAGAATGTCCAGCAATTGTTTAGAAATAGCCAAAAAAGAATTAAAAGGAGTTAGAAAGGGCCAAAAATGGTTTAAACCAAGTCAGGAAAGGGCAAAACCAGGTTAGAAATAGAAAGAAATTGGTAAGAACTGGACAGAAAGGGTTTGGGAATGGCCAAAATGCCTTAAAAAGTGGCAGTATTGTGCAAAAAGAGGGTTAGAAATAGCTCAAGCCACTTTAGAAATAGCTAAGAAAAGCTTAAACCATGATAGAAACTTCCATAAATAGTTCAGATTTAGCCAAAAATGGAATAAAACCTGCAAGAAATGGACAAAAATAAGAATGACCAGCAATTGCTTAGAAATAGCCAAAAAAAAGATTTGAAATGGGTTATAAAGAACCAAAAATGGTTTAAACCAAGTCAGAAAAGGGCCAAAACGGGTTAGAAATAGAAATAAATTGGTAAGAAATATTGAAAAATGGATTGAAAATGGCCAAAATGGCTTAAAAAGAGTCAGTATTGCGCAAAAAAAGTGTTTGATATAGCTCAAGCCAGTTTAGAATATTCAGTTCAGTATACTTCAGAATAGTTCAGAAATTGCCATAAAATGGCTTAAAACAGGCAAGAAATGGGCAAAAATCAGATAAGAATGACCAGCAATTGCTTAGAAATAGACAAAAAAGCCTTAAAGTGGTTTAGAAAGGGCCAAAAAATGGTTTAAACCAAGTCAGGAAAGGGCAAAAGCTGTGTTAGGAACAGAAAAAAAATTGCTAAGAACTGGACAGAAAGGGTTTGGGAATGGCCAAAATGACTAAAAGAGTTAGTATTGCGCAAAAAAAGGTTAGAAATAGCTCAAGCCAGTTTAGAAATAGCTAACAAAAGCTTAAACCAGGCTAGAAACTTCCATAAATAGTTCAGAAATTGCCATAAAATGGCTTAAAACTGGTAAGAAATGGGCAAAAATAAGATAAGAATGACCAGCAATTGCTTAGAAATAGCCAAAAAAGACTTAAAATGGGTTAGAAAGGGCCAAAAATGGTTTAAACCAAGGGAGGAAAGGGCAAAACCAGGTTAGAAATAGAAAGACATTGGTAAGACCTGGACAGAAAGGGTTTGGGAATGGCCAAAAGGGCTTAAAAAGAGTCAGTATTGTGTAAAAAAAGGGTTAGATATAGCTCAAGCCAGCTTAGAAATAGGTAAGAAAAGCTTAAACCAGGCTAGAAACTTCCATAAATTGTTCAGAAATTGCCAAAAATGGAATAAAACCTGCAAGAAATGGGCAAAAATAAGATAAGAATGACCAGCAATTGCTTAGAAATAGCCAAAAAAAGATTTTAAATGGGTCATAAAGAAGCAAAAATGGGTTAAACCAAGTCAGGAATGGGCCAAAACAGGTTAGAAATAGAAAGAGATTTCTAAGAAATAGAGAAAAATCCTTTGAAAATGGCCAAAATGGCTTAAAAAGAGGCAGTATTGCGCAAAAAAGCGTTAGAAATAGCTCAAGCCAGTTTAGAAATAGGTAAGAAAAGCTTAAACCAGACTAGAAACTTCCATAAATAGTTGACATTTAGCCAAAAAAAGGAATAAAACCTACAAAAAATGGGCAAAAATAAGGTAAGAATGACCAGCAATTGTTTAGAAATAACCAAAAAACACTTAAAATGGGTTAGAAAAAGCCAAAATGGTTTAAACCAAGTCAGGAAAGGGCAAAAACTGAGTTAGGAACAGAAAAGACATTGGTAAGAACTGGACAGAAAGGGTTTGGGAATGGCCAAAAGGGCTTAAAAAGACTCAGTATTGCACAAAAAAAAAAGGGTTAGATACAGCTCAAGCCAGTCTAGAAATAGGTAAGAAAAGCTTAAACCAGGCTAGAACTTCCATAAATAGTTCAGATTTAGCCAAAAAAGGAATAAAACCTACAAAAAATGGGCAAAAATAAGGTAAGAATGACCAGCAATTGTTTAGAAGTAGCCAAAAAAGACTTAAACCAGGCTAGAAACTTCCATAAATAGTTCAGATTTAGCCGAAAAAGGAATAAAACCTACAAAAAATGGGCAAAAATAAGGTAAGAATGACCAGCAATTGTTTAGAAATAGCCAAAAAAGACTTAAACAAGGCTAGAAACTTCCATAAATAGTTCAGATTTAGCCAAAAATGGAATAAAACCTGCAAGAAATAGCCAAAAATAAGACAAGAATGACCAGCAGTTGCTTAGAAATAGCCAAAAAAAAAAGATTTAAAAATGGGTTAGAAAAAGCCAAACATGGTTTAAACCAAGTCAGGAAAGGGCAAAAATGGGTTAGAAATGACAGGAAATTAGTAAGAAATGGACAGAAATGGTTTGGAAATGGCCAAAATGACTTAAAAAGAGATAGGACTGGGCAAAAAAGGGTCAGAACTAGTCTAAACCAGTTTAGAAATAGCTACGAGAAGATTAAACCAAACTAGACATGGCAAGAAACTGTTCAGACTTAGTCAAAAATGGCATAAAACTGGTAAGAAATTGGCAAAAATAAGACAAGAATGACCAGCAATTGTTTAGAAATAGCCAAAAAAGACTTTAAATGGGTTAGAAGGGGCCAAAAATGGTTTAAACCAAGGGAGGAAAGGGCAAAACCAGGTTAGAAATAGAAAGACATTGGTAAGACCTGGACAGAAAGGGTTTGGGAATGGCCAAAAGGGCTTAAAAAGAGTCAGTATTGCGCAAGAAAATGGTTATATATAGCTCAATCCCGCTTAGAAATAGCAAGGAAAAGGTTAAACCAGGCTAGAAACTTCCATAAATAGTTCAGATTTAGCCAAAAAGGAATAAAACCTGCAAAAAATGGGCAAAAATAAGGTAAGAACGACCAGCAATTGTTTAGAAATAGCCAAGAAAAAGACTTAAAATGCATTAGAAAGGGCCAAAAATGGTTTAAACCAAGTCAGGAAAGGGCAAAACCAGGTTACAAATACAAAGAAATTGGTAACAACCTCACAGAAGTGGTTTCGGAATGACCAAAACGGCTTAAAAAGAGTCAGTATTGTGCAAAAAAAAGGGTTAGATATAGCTCAAGCCAGTTCAGAAATAGGTAAGAAAAGCTTAAACCAGGCTAGAAACTTCCATAAATAGTTCAGATTTAGCCAAAAATGGAATAAAACCTGCAAGAAATGGCCAAAAATAAGACAAGAATGACCAGGAATTGCTTAGAAATAGCCAAAAAAGACTTAAAATGGGTTAGAAAGAACCAAAAATGGTTTAAACCAAGTCAGGAAAGGGCAAAACCAGGTTAGAAATAGAAATAAATTGGTAAGAAATGTTGAGAAAGGGTGTGGGAATGGCCAAAATGACTTAAAAAGAGTCAGTATTGCGCAAAAACGGGTTAGATATAGCTCAACCCAGTTCAGAAATAGGTAAGAAAAGCTTAAACCAGGCTAGAAACTTCCATAAATAGTTCAGAAATTTCCATAAAATGGCATAAAACTGGCAAGAAATGGGCAAAAATAAGATAAGAATGACCAGCAATTATTTAGAAATAGCCAAAAAAGACCTAAAATGTGTTAGAAAAAGCCAAAAATGGTTTAAACCAAGTCAGGAAAGGGCAAAAGCTGTGTTAGGAACAGAAAAAAAATTGCTAAGAACTGCACAGAAATGGTTTGGGAATGGCCAAAATGACGTTAAAGAGTCAGTATTGTGCAAAAAAGGGTTAGAAATAGCTCAAGACAGTTTAGAAATTGGTGAGAAAAGCTTAAACCAGGCTAGAAATGCCCATAAAAAAGTGAAACATTAGCCAAAAATGGCATAAACCAGGTAAGAAATGGGCAAAAATAAGGTGAGAATGACCACCCATTGTTTAGAAATAGCCAAAAAAAAAGTTAAAGTGGGTCAGAAAGGTCCAAAAATGGGTTAAACCAAGTTAGGGAAGGCCAAAAAAAGGGGTAGAAAGAAATTGGTAAGTACAGGACAAGAACAGTTTGGAAATGGCCATAATGGCTTAAAAAGAGTTAGAATTGGGCCAAGAAATAGCTCAAGCCAGTTAAGAAATAGCTAAGAAAAGCTGAAACCAGGCTAGAAATGGCCATGAATTCTTTAGGAATTGTCAAAAATGGCTTAAAACTGGTAAGACATGGGCAAAAATAAGATAGAAATGGTCATCAATTGTTCAGAAGTAGTAAAAAATGCTTCAAACAGGGGACAAGCAGGCAAGAATGGACTAGGAATAGCCAAAAAAAAGCTTAAAACTGGTAAGAAATGACCAAAATTAGGATACAAATGGACATAATTCTTTTAGAAATAGCCAGACTTAAAATGGGTTAGAAATTGGCAACACTGGGTTAGGAATGGCCAAAAATGGCTCAAACCGAGTCAGGAAAGAGCAAAAATTGGTTAGAAATGGCAAGAAATTAGTAAGAAATGGACAAAAAACGTTTGGAAAAGGTCAAAATGGTTCAAAAAGTTTTAGAATTGGGGAAAAAAGGGTTCGAAACAGCCTGAACCAGTTAAGAAATAGCTAGGAAAAGCTTAAAATAGGCTTCCATAAATAGTTCAGATTTAGCCAAAAATGGAACAAAACCTGCAACTCAATCATGTACCAAGGAAAGAGTCAGGGCATTTTCAGCTCTGTCTTGAACACTGCCAGCCATGGGGCAGCCACAGCTTCTCTGGGCACCCTGTGCCACTGTCCCACCACCCTCACAGGGAACAACTTCTAAGATCTCATCTCAATCTCCCCTCTCTGTCACGTTAAAATCCTTCCCCCTTGGCCCATCCCCACAGGCCCTTGCTCTCCCCACAAGAAATGAGGGCAGATCCCAGGATCATCCCTCGGCAGCCGCAGCGCTCCGCTGCCGGCTCAGCCAGCCCAACTCACACACCGAGTCCAAAGCAGCCACTCTGGGGAAGTCTCTTGAGGTGTTCTGGCAACTCCTACAGCACCCCAAGATCGCCATCGCCACCCACCTCCTTCCACGCTCCTGTGTCCACAGGCGGCACCGGCTCCGAGACACCAAGACGGGAACCACCAGAGGAGCTGCTCTTGCCTCCTCCACCGGTAGCTTGTGTTCCGTGGGGCAGCTGTCGTCTCCCGGTGCCTCTGCTGGAGGGTTCCGTGGGGTTCTGTGACCTCACACACCTGAACACGGGGAGTTCCAGAATCAGCCACCCCTGTGGTCTCCATGTCCCCAAGGTCATTGTGACGCATGAGCTCTGACTGGGTCCATGGGGTGCTCTGGAGGTGCTGCAGGCATTCTCTGGGATTCTCTAGGGTATCCCCAGGATGCCCTGGGAGTGCACAGAGACACAGGGCCGTGGAGCAAGCTGCTCTAGTGGAAGGTGTCCCTGCCCGTGCCTTTGGGGGTTGGAGCTGGGTGAGCTTTAAGGTCCCTTCCAGCCCACTCTGGGATTCCACGATTCTCTGCTGTGCCAACGTCGGTCCCTCTCCACTCCTCGTAGGTGGCCGTGACGCCCTGTTCCATGGCCCACGTTGAGCTGTGACCCCTCGCATGCTCCACCTCCGGACCAAAGGCACTGAGGAAGAGCAGCCCGTGAGGGACCTCCCCGAGCCGGCTGGGCAGAGGCTGGTCCCCCCGCAGCCACTCCCGGAGCACCCCTGGGTGCCCAGTGGCCATGGGCACGATGCTGCCGCCATCCCAAAGCCGTGGCGGTCGCTGTGGATTTGCCCATTGTGACGGGGCCCCCACGGTGAGCGTGGGCTCTTTAAGGAGGGAGAGCCCTGCAGTAACCGGTGCAGAGGAGAGCCCTCCCCTCCCTCGGGGCTTCATGTAACCAAAAACGGGGGTGGGGAAGGTGGGGGGGGGATCATTAATTGCCTGTTGATGAGCTGTCTGTGGGGGAGGGGGGCGATGGGCCTCACCTCCCCCCCAGCACCCCAAAACGAGGGGGGTGGGGGAGGGTCCCCAAGGGACACAACCTCCCATCCCCTACCCGGGGGTGTTGGGGGGTGGCACCTCCCCCCCTCTTTATACCCGGGATGGGAGAGGGGAGGATAAAGGGGGGGATGGGGGGGGGTCTATCGGAAGCCTTATTGACACCGATGTAAATAGTGCAGGGGAGGGGGGGAGGGGAGGCGGGAGGGGAGGGGCCACCTTAAGAATGTATAAAAAAGAAACTTAACCAATAAATAAAGATTTCACAGGAAATCGAGGCCCCCTCTCCCCCACGTGTTTCGGCCTTTCCCCATCCCCGTTCCGCGATGCTCTCCGCACTTCCGGGTTTGTTGCCTCTGTTGCCTAGCAACGGGGTCTCCGCGTACCGCTTCCTGCGCGTTGCCAGGCTACGGCCCATGGGGCTGAATATGGGGCCTTTCCTCGCCCCTCCCCCTCATTTGTCCCCTCTTCCCCTCCCCCACCGCATACCCATTTTCTCCCCTCCCCCCCTTATGCCCCCCATTCCCCCTCCCCCTTTTTCCCACCCCCATTCCCCACATTCCTGCCATTTCTCCCCCTCTCTCTCCATCCCTCCCCATTTCTCATCCCACCATCGTTACCCCCCCCTTATTTACATGCAATTAGCGTAGGACCTGCTTTATCCACATGCACTTCATGTAGCGCTGACCTTATTTACACGTTACTTCCTTATTTACATGTTATTAATGTGGGGCCTACTTAATTTGTGTCCTTTTAGTCCAGCATGCTCAGCGCTTCCAGCAGCCCCCGCCCTTCTCCCTACGGCCTGAAAGAGGCGTGGCCAAAGGGGTGAAGCCACGCCCCCCAGACCCTCCCTCTATCTCCCCGTCTTTGCTCACCTGGGCCTGCAGGGGGCGCAGCTGCGCCTGGAGCTTCCCATTGGACGCGGCCAGAGCCCGGAGCTGGATCCAGCGACGGGACTGGAAGGGATGGAGGGGGGGACACAAGGAAATGAGGGACCCCAAAGCCATGGGAGGGACCCAAATACCCCCCAAGACCCCCAAACACCTTAAATATCGCCCCATATTTCCCCACAAGCCTCTCCCTTAACCCCAAACCCATCCACAACCCCCAGATCCCCCTCCCAGCACCCCCAAAATTCCCCCTAAAGCCCCAAACTCCCCCATGTCATCCCCTATAGACCCAAAATCCCCCTCCAGGACCCCCACATATCCCTCATCCCTCCCAAAAAGCGGCGCTGGGACCCTTTAGGGACCCCAACCCCTCCCCATAACCATCAAATTCCACCCCCCAGACCCCCCCAAGCCCATCAGGACCCCCCCAAATCCCCATATTCCCCCGTTGGCACCCACCAGCCGCTGCTTCCCCTCCTGCAGCTGCCTCCTCAGTGGCCCCAGGGCAGTTTCTGGGGAGTCCATGGGGCTGCCCCGTAGCTCTGGGCCCTGCTGGATCTGGGCCCCCCGAGCCCCTGAGAGCCCCGTGGCCTCCAGCATCAACCTAGGGGGCAAGGGGGGCCCCAAAGCCAAACGTTGAGGGGAGTCTGGGGGGCCCAAAGGGGTCCAGATCCCATTTTGGGGACCCCAAAAGGGCTGCAGAGACCATGAAGGTTGGGGGGGGCACCCCGAAAGGTGTCAGTACTGGGTTTAGGGAGAGTGGGGGGGGGCTTTAAGGACCCCTATGAGCCCAGCACCCACTTCAGAAGAAAACCCAGGGGGGTTTAAAGTATAGAGGGGGTTCCCTAAAGGGTTCTGGGGTTCAGGAGTGGGGAGGAAAAGATCATGGGGGAGGGCCCAGGGCAGTTTTGGGTTGCAAGGGGGGAAACCAGGCTGCAGGATGGATTCGGGGGGGGTCCTTGAGAGGGTTTTGGGTGCATGGGGGAATCCATAGGGTGCTTTTGGGGGGCAGAGGGGTTGTTTTGGGGTGCAGGGGGGAGGTTTTGGGGTGCCGTGGGGCTTCTGGGATGCATGGGGGTGGTTTTAGGGTGCAGGGGTTGTGTTTTGGTGTGCAGGGGGCATGGTTTCGGGGTGCGGGGGTGGCGTTTTGGGATGCAGGGGGTTGTTTTGAGGCGCAGGGGGGATGGTTTTGGAGTGCAGAGGTGTGTTTTGGTCCCTGTGGGATCCCCCAAAACCCCACAGAGCCCCCCCAAAACCCTCTAACGCTCCCCACCCCGCCCCCCAAACCTGAATCTCCTTGAGGTGCTGGTACCTGAGCCCCGAGTTAAGGAGGAAACCTGGGGGGGGGGGGGTAAAGGAGGGGTTGGGGAGGGGGGGTCACAAGGGGGAATTGGGGGGTGCTGGGGGGTTGTTGGGATCCCAATGGAATTTTGGGGGTGTCCTAACAAGCAAAGGGGTTTGGGGGGGTCCTGAGGGGTTTTGGAGGCTCCCCAATGAGCTTGGGTGTCCCCCCCCACTTTGGGGTGCAGCGGATACCACAGCAGGTTCCCTTTGATCTTCTTCACATTCCTATAGGAACACCCCCCCCCCCGCCATGTATTTTAGGGACCGATCCGAGGTTTGGGGTCCCTCCAGATGTTGCAGTTCCTCCCCCCCAGATGTTGGGGTGCCCCCCTCACCGCGGGTGCCGCACGTGGCCCATGATGTACTCCCGGATGGGGGCACAGGGCCCCGTGCACAGCCTGGAGGTGGGGGGGAGACAAAGAGAGGGGGTCAGGAGCACCCCAACCCCCCCAGGACCCCAAAAGCCCCCACTGGGGGGTCCCGCGGGCTCCAACCTGCGCAGGTCGGGATCGGAGGGGAGCTCCAGCTCCGCCATGATGGGCGAAATTGGCGGGAACCGGACGGGACCAAACTGGGGCGGGCGCGGGGGGGGAGGGGGCGGGGCCCGGGCCGATCCTGGCCCCTGCGCGCCCCCCGCAGCCCCCTCCCCCCCTCTCCGCGTCACGTGGTCATCACCCAGCACCGCCTTCTGCCCCACCCCCGCGGGCTCTTCGCCCTCCAGGTCACCTCGGGTCACGTGGGGCGGGGCCTCGGCACCCCCCGCACTATAGGAGTGCCCCATAACTTTGAGGGGGGCACAGAGGGGGTGCCCCATAACTTGGGGGGCTCCATAGGGGACTTCCAGAGCCTGCCCCATACCTTGGGGGCCACAAAGGGGGTGTCCCATAACTTGGGGGAGGGCACAAATGGGGACACCCAGACCCCGCCCCATAACTTGGGGGTCCCAGTGCCCGCCCCCCAACACCCCATAGCGCGGGTCCTGGCCGCCCGCTTGGGGGCGCTGTTGCACCGGGCCCCGGTGCTGCTACGGGAGCGGCGCCGCTCGGTGCTGGGGGCGCTGCTCCGTGGGGGGGGGCACCGGGGCTTCCCCCCCCCCCCCGGCTCTCGCCGCTGCTCCGGGGGCACCGGGGCTCGAACCCGGGAGCTCGGGACCCGAACCCGGGAGCTCGGGGCTCGAACCGGCGGCCCCTGGAGCCTCAATGGGAGCCGCAACCGGATGTGCGGCGGGACCGGGGCATCCCCAGCCCCATCTTTGGATCCAGTGCGGAGCAGTGGGAAGTGAGTTGGGAATGGGGGTAACGGGTGGCAATGGGTAATGGGGGGGTAATGGGGGGGCAATGGGGTAACATGGGGAATGGGGGGCAATGGGGGTAATGGGGGCATTGGGGGTAATGGGCAATGGGGGTAATGGGGAGGGCAAAGGGGGTAATGGGGGCCAATAGGGTCAATGGAGACAATGGTGGGCAATGGTGTCTCTCCCCCCAACCCCAGAGGCCCCCGTCCGGGAGCCCAGTTCTGCTCTTCCAGCCCCATGGAATTCTGTGTCCGCGCTCCCCCCTACAACCGGATCCGGACCTGGATCCGTGTCCATGTGTGGAGCATCCGGATCTGGATGCAGATCCCATAGGATCTGCTCCCAAGCACCAGGAGCTGTGATGCCAATGGGATCCCGTGCTCCCAGATGATCCAAGGCTCTGGAATGAGGCCGAGCTGCAGCACGAGCCGGTGCTTCGGGGTTGGCTTGGGCTGTTTTTGGTGGTTTTGTGTGTTTTGATGTGGTTTTTTCCTCTTTTTGGCGTGTTTTGGGGCTCTGAGCCTGTGTCCCACAGGAGAAGCAGGACAAGGTGGTTTTTTTGGTGGGTTTAGGGTGGTTTGGGGTTGTTTTGGGGGTGGTTTTGAATAGTTTTTGGTTGTTTTTGTGCTTTTTTGAGCCTGTTTTGGGGTTCTGAACTTGTGTCCCACAGGAGAAACAGGACAAGGTGGTTCTGGGGTGGTTTTGGCCCATTTTGGGGGTTGTTTGGGGTGTTTTGGCCTGCTTTTCTCCTGTTTTTTCCTGTTTTGTGGCTCTGACCCTGTATGCCATTGGAGAAGCAGGACAAGGTGTTTTTGGGGTGTTTTGGGGGTGTTTTGGGGTTTGCTTTGGGTGTTTTGGCCTGGTTTTGGCCTGTTTTGGGTCTGGTTTGGGCCTCTTACCCTGTATCCCCTAGAAGAAGCAGGACAAGGTGGTTTTGGGGGGTTTGGGGTTGTTTTTGGCCTGTTTTGGGTTTTTTGGGGGCTCTGACCCTGTATCCCATAGGTGAAGGAGGAGAAGGTGGTTTTGGGGTGGTTTGGGGTTGTTTTGGGGTTTGCTTTGGGTGTTTTGGCCTCGTTTTCGCCTGTTTTTGGCCTCTTTTGGGGCTATTTTGGGTCTGTTTTGGGGCTCTGACCCTGTGTCCCTTAGGAGAAGGAGGACAAGGGGGGTTTGGGGTGGTTTGGCATGTTTTGGGGTTTGCTTTGGGTGTTTTGGTCTGGTTTTCACCTGTTTTTGTCTGTTTTGTGGCTATTTTGGGCCTCTTACCCTGTATCACGTAGGAGAAGCAGGACAAGGTGGTTTTGGGGTGTTTTGGGTTGTTTTTGTCCTGTTTTAGGGCTGTTTTGGGGCTCTGACTCTGTGTCCCATAGAAGAAGCAGGACAAGGTGATTTTGGGGTTGGTTTTGGCCCATTTTGGGGGTTGTTTGGGGTGTTTTGGCCTGCTTTTCTCCTGTTTTTGTCCTGTTTTGGGGCTCTGACCCTGTATGCCATTGGAGAAGCAGGACAAGGTGGTTTTGGGGTGGTTTGGGGGTTTTGGAGTGATTTGTCCTGTTTTGGGGCTGTTTGGGAACTCTGACCCTGTATCCCATAGCAGAAGCAGGACAAGGTGTTTTTTGGCTGTTTTTGCGGGTGGATTTGGTTTGGTTCTTGCCTGTTTTGGGTGCTTTTTGGGACTCTGACCCTGTATCCTACAGAATAAGCAGGACAAGGTGGTTTTGGGGTGGTTTGGGGAGTTTTGGATGTTTTGGCATTCTTTTGTCCTGTTTTTGGGCTCTGACGCTGTATCACAAAGAAGCAGGACAAGGTGGTTTTGGGGTGGTTTTGGGTTGTTTTGGGGCTGTTTTGGGTGTTTTGAGTTGGTTTTTCATTGGTTTTGGCCTGGTTTGGGGCTTTTTGTGGGTCTGACCCTGTGTCCCTTAGGAGAAGGAGGGCAAGGTGTTTTTTGGGTGGTTTGGGGGTGTTTTGGGAGTGGTTTTGGGTGTTTTGGGGTGTTTTTGTTCTGTTCTGGGTCTCTTTTGGGTCTCCTACCCTGTATCCCATAGGAGAAGCAGGACAAGGTGGTTTTGGGTGTGGTTTTGGGGATGTTTTGCATTGTTTTTGCCCTGGTTTTGTCCTGTTTTGTGTCTCTGACCCCGTATCCCATAGGAGAATCAGGGCAAGGTGGTTTTGGGGTGGTTTTAGGGTGGTTTTGGTTTATGTCCTGTTTTGGGATTCTGACCTTGTGTCACGTAGGAGAAGGAGGACAAGGTGGTTTTGGGTGTTTTTGTTCTGTTTTGGGGCTGTTTTGGGGCTCTGACTCTGTATTGCATAGGAGAAGCAGGACAAGGTGGTTTTGGGGGTGGATTTGGTGTATTTGTGGCCTCTTTTGGGGCTAGTTTGGGGCTCTGACTCTGTATCCCCTAGGAGAAGCAGGACAGGGTGGTTTTGGCGTCCTTCTGGGGTGTTTCTGTCCTGCTTTTGGGCTGTTTGGGCTCCGCTGTTGGCAGTGGGGACACATGCCATGCCAGACCTTGATGTGAAGGATGGCCTCCCCTGTTACCAGAGAGCCATACAGCAGAAAAAAGGGGCAGGCCCAGCAGCCTGTAGTTGGCATATATTGGAGATATGATCTAGGCCAAATCCCCTGCTCATGTAGGGTCACCCAAAACATATATAAAACAAAAAGGGGGAGATGTGGAGGCAGTGTTCTCACAGGAGAGTGGATAATTGGTACATAAACTCTGAATAATCCTGAAAGATGCAGCAAGGCCGTGAGAGGCCCGAGGAAGCCTGAACAAGCAAGATAAGAAGAAGCTGGAATTCACTGAGGTAATGAGAACTGTGGACTGTTGGCAAGTTTTCGAGGTCAAGTTCTCACACCTGTGCTTAACCAATTCTATGTTAGTCACTAAGGGTCTTTGAGACATGTATCCAATCATAATATGCCAAATCAAGACATGTATCCAATCATAATATGCCAAATCACTGTAAGTGCATGTAAGAAATAGTATATAAGGAGTTACGGCTTTGTAAAAAATGGCTTTTGTCTGATCATATTGATCTCTGACTGAGTCCATGTGTTTTCTGCGGCACGGAGTTATTGGGGGGAAGCAGGAGGCAGCAGGCGGGCACTAGGACCCTGATTCCGGCGCTAGAGGGGGCGGGCACTGGGACCGGCTCCTGACAGGGAGGAGGCAGCGGGCGGGCACTAGGACCCCGATACCGGAGCTATATAGTGCTGAGGGTGCTGGGGGTTCTGTGGGTGCTGGGGTTTCTATAGGTGCTGGGCTGACTGGGTGCACTGGAGCTGTTGTGGTTGCTGGCAGTGGTGGGGGTGGTATGGGTGCAATGCATGCTATGGGTGCTGGGGGCTCTATGGGTGCTGGGGGTGCACTGGGTGCTGTGAGCCCTGGCCCCAGTCCCTGCTCCAGGCACTGGGGACCCCAGTGCTGGCATCTGGGAGAGGTCCAAAGAGTGCTGGGATGGGTGTTGGGAGCTGGGATGGATACAACCTTGAAGCTTGTGAGGTCCTAAGGGAAGATCCCAAGCCTGGAAGCAGGATGCTCCAGCTGGATGCAGGGATGAAGTGGGATGCTCCAGCTGGATGCAGGGATGAAGCAGAACCATGGAAGTTTGGGTTCTCCTTCATCATTTGGGTGTGGAGAGGAGCCTTCAGCATGGATTGGAGCCATAGAACAAGGGGTGATGGGTTCCAACTGGAACAGCGAAGTTCAGGTTGGAGATAAGGAAGTGAGGGTGCTGGGACACTGGGATGGGTGGGATGGAGAAGAACGGATGGGCTTGGAGCAACCTGGTCTAATGGAAGCTGTCCCCCCTGCCTCTTCATGCCATGCTTTAATGGTGGGGCAATGATTGGACTTGATGCTCCTGAAAGTCTTTCACCAACTGGTTGATTCCCTGATTCCCAGCTCCCGCTTCCCACTGTTCCCTGCCCTCCATCCCTCATCCCCATCCCTGCGCACGGACCAGAAGAAGAGGTGGGCACGCAAAGCATCCTCTCTATGGGAAAATAAGGCAACTGTATTGAAGCTGAAGCCAACTTCAAGCGACGCCGCTCCTCAAGGCTTCTTCCCCCTTAGAGCCTGCAGCAGCTCCTGCACCCGACTGACAAATTCCACGAGCACCCGGTATGGGAAGGAGCAGATGTCACCGGTGCTCGAGGCCGTCGGAGCCGGCATCGTCTGCTGGATGGGCGCATGCGAGCCGTGCTGGTGGCTCCATGTCGGGGGCGTCGCGGAGGCTCCCGCGGAGTGGAACGTCCCCAGCTGGTGGAGGATCCACTCATGGAAGTGCCTTGTTGAGGTGTAGACCCCCGGTTGCTTGGCCCTGGCGCAGCCGCGGCCCCAGCTCGTCAGCCCCACAACCCAGAAAAAGTTGGCATGGTTGTCCCGGCACATGAGGGGACCGCCACTGTCACCCTATGGAGGAGAAACAGAGAGGGGATGAGGATGGGTGGCCATGGCAACGCCTGAGGGGACCACTGCTGCTACCCTTTGGAGGAGAACGGGAGAGGATGGGGAGGGGTGGCCATGGCAACGCAGAGGGGACAACTGCTGCCACCCTATGGAGGAGAACGGGAGAGGATTGGGAGGGGTGGCTATGGCAATGCCGGAGGGGACCACTGCTGTTACTCTATGTGGATGGAAGAGTTCTCCTTCATCATTTGGGTGTGGAGAGGGACCTTCAGCATGGATTGGAGCCATAGGACGAGGGGTGATGGGTTCCCACTGGAATGAGGGAGTATGGGTTGGAGATAAGGAGAAATTGTTCCCTATGAGGGCGGTGGGACACTGGGATGGGTTGGATGGAGAAGGACGGATGGGGCTTGGAGCAACCTGCTCTAATGGAAGGCATCCTTGCCCCTTGCTTAGAACTGGATGCTTTAAGCTCCTTCCCAACCTAACCCATTCCATGAATCCATGCTCACGACATGGTTTAGTGGTGGAATCTCAATGCTCTTAAAGCTCCAACCTCTATGGTCCCTGCGCAGGGATGATGGAGCAGGAGCTGGATGCGCTTCCAAAGCTGGGATAAAGGGGGATGCAGAGCAAGGCCCTGCAGATGGGAGAGGAGAAGGGAGCCCCAGTGGCACATCCTTACCTGGCAGGTGTCGATGCCACCCTGCGGGTACCCAGCACACAGGTTGTGGCTCTTGATGGCCCCTCGGTACCATAGGCTGCTGTTGCAGACCTTGGCATCGATGAGGCGGACCTTGGCCTCCTGCAGGGCAGATGGGGACGATGCCCCCGCTGTGGGGACACAAAGGGGGTCAGGACTGGGGGGAGAAGGAACGGATATAGGGGTATTTGGGGCTGAAAAGATCAATGGGAGCCATCAACACCGCCCCATGGCATGGGCTGCATCCCCTTTGTTCTGCATCCTCAACATAAGGAGGACATGGAGGGACCTTCCGCGATGGGACAAGGGGTGATGGGTTCCAACTGAACCAGGGATGCTCAAGTTGGAGAGAAGGAAGTGGTGGGAGACTGGGATGGGTTGCATGGAGAAGGTCAGGATGCTCCATCCCCAGTCGGAGCAACATCCAATAGACCTGGATGAGCTTTACCCTCCCTTCCATCCCATTCCATGAATCCATGACCCGGCATCCCAAGGCCAACGGGGCCGTCGGGCACTCACTTCTGGCCTCCCTCGCGCCCCATCCGCTGATGAAGCACTCGGAGAGCTGGGACACGCTGAGCGTCGCATCGGGCAGGCAGGCGAGCTGCACGTGGTACCCGCACTGCACCGGCTGGTCCAGCTCCACCAAGGCAATGTCGAAGCCGCCGGAGACGTTAGTGTAATATTCATGGACCACGACCCTCTGGATCCAACGTTTCTGGGTCTCGGAATTGGCCCAAGCCAGGTCTGTGATTCCGACCATCACGTACCAATCCGTGGTGAAGCTGGGAGGGAGCGGAAGAGCAGGGATTGGAGCCATAGGACAAGGGGTGATGGGTTCTGACTGGGAATTGCAGGTTGGAGATAAGGAAGGGATTCCCTATGAGGGCACTGGGATGGGATGGATGGAGAAGGTTTGGATGCTCCATCCCTGGTAGTGCTCAAGGCCAGCTTGGAGCAAGCTGCTCTATGGAAGGCATCCCTGCCCATGGCAAGGGCTTGGAACTGGATGATCCCAAGCTCCTTTCCCACCCAACCCATTCCATGATCCATTCCATTCCATCCCATCCCATCCCATCCCATTCTATGGAGGGGTGGGAAGGAGCCACATTCCTGCTGCTGCCCAAAGGAAAGCACTGCCCCAGCTCGCCTTAGGCTCAAGGGCTGTCAAGCTGGAAGCAGCCTTCTCCTGAGCGCTCCTCCAAGTGCATCCAGGATGGGGAAGGGGACAGGACGGGAGCTGCTCCTTCTCCCCCTTACTTTTGCCCGACGAAGCAGTGAGCGGCCGTGAGGACCCATTGTGGGGTGATGAGGGACCCCCCACAGATGTGCGAGAAGCCGGTGGCCGTGGGGAACTGGATGCTGACCATCCATGGCCAGGCGCCCTGGTGCGCATCCACGCCTCCGACGATGCGCGACACCCCATAGGAATCAGCCATGGGACGGGTACCGCAGGTCCCTCTGGAAGCAGAAGCCCAACACTGGATGGTTAGGGATGAAGGGCGGGCATCATCCCGCCCCACTGGGTGACGCAGGGACAAGGGACCCTATGGGGTGCCCCATAGCTGTGCTGTGCCACCGCATGGGGTGATGGCGAGGAAGCGGGGCTCTCCCAGTCCCACCACCCCACTGGTGTGACCATGGTTGGGAGCAGCAGCATCTCCCTATGGAATACCAGGAGCCCCGGAGCCTGGTGCCACTCACCCACAGCTGTCCCAGGAGCCATGCACCAGCCAGGCCAATGCCAGCAGGATGAAGACATGGAGCAAAGCCATCTCTGTCATCACCGCTGAGGGTGACCCCAAGGTGCCACCAAGGTGCTGCCACCACCAGTGAGGGTGACACCAAGGAGCTGCCACCAAGGAGCTGCCACCAAGGAGCTGCCACCAAGGAGCTGCCACCACCACTGCGCTCAAAGCGCAACTGCCCCAGGGATACGGGTGCTGCATACAGGTCCCTTGGTGCTGCGGCTGATGTCATAGAGAGGCAGGTTTCATGGGGGGGGGGGGCATGGGGGAATTCCATTTCCATGGGGGGTTCCATGGGGAGATGGAGGGGGTCTGATGGGCTTGGGATGATCTGAATCCTTATGGGATGCTCTGGAGCTCTGTGGGATGCAAAAAATGGAAGCAAATGGGGGGCACCCAAAAATGGATGGGGGCACGCCAAAGGGCAATGGAAGCAGATGGGGGCACCCAAAGGCTCAAACAAGCACATGGGAGCCTGCCAAAAGGACCAGAAAGGTGCCCAAGGAACCGCAAGGATGAGGGATGCAGGGGGCAGAAGCAGCATCCCCATGGAGCAAGGTCCCTGGTGAGGATTTATCCCACATTGATCCCAAAACCACCACTGTTTGCCCCTCAAAAGCACCCAAAATCCTGGGATTTGGTGGGCAAGGAGTGGTGAAGGGGTTGTCCTTATATCCCAGAGCCTGGAAGCGGGATCTGGCAGCAGGAGCCTCCGTGCAGGCCCGGATCCAAGGACATGGCTGCTGCCCCAGAAGCAGCTTCCCAGCTTCTGCTTTGGGCCAAAAAGAGGGGGAATGGGGCCCAGGTTCTTGTTAAAAGCCACTTTGGGGGGGGTGGGGGGGAGTTCAAATGGTGCCAAATCCAGGGAATTTGCCCAGGAGGGGGAGGGGGAGGATGGGGAAAAGAAGGGATTGGAAAGGGATTGGTGCAGAAGGAATGGGGTTTGTGTGGTATTCCTGGAAGTGGGCATGGTTGGATGGGGCTTGGAGCATCCCGCTCCATGGAAGGTGTCCTTGCCCATGGCAGGGGTTGGAGCTGGATGAGCTTTAAGGTGCCTTCAACCCAACCCATTCCGTGATTCCATGACTCCATGATCCCACACCTCTGTGCTGCAGTGTGGATGTGCCCTGGTGTAGGGACCTTAGGGAGGAGCTGGTGGCACAAGGGAGCTCCAGAGCATGCCACAAGCAGAGCATCCCACAGGGATTCACAGCATCCCATAGGGATTCACAGCATCCCACAAGCAGAGCATCCCACAGGTGTTCAGAGCATCCCACAGGTGTTCAGAGCATCCCACAAGCAGGGCATCTATCTTGGGTTCAGCAGGAGCAGTCATTTTTTCTCCCTCTTGGTACCTGGTGCAGGCTGAGTTTTTGACTTTCAGCCTGGGAACAGCGCTGATAACACCGATGCTTTTCGTTGCTGCTCAAACGTTCAGTCTGACCGAGGACTTTGTGAGCCTCATGCTCTGCCATGGAGGGAGGAGGAAGGGAAGCCGGGAGGAAGCAGAGACAGGACACCTGACCCAAACCAGCCAAAGAGGTATTCCATAGCACAGCACGTCATGCCCGGGAGGTAACAGGGAGTTACCCAGAAGGGCACTCACTGCTCGGTCGGGCTTGGCGGGCGGGTGGTATTGTATTCTCTTCCCTTGTTATTTCCCTTATTGTTATTGGTGTAGCAGCAGTGGTTTGTGTTACACCTTAGTTACTGGGCTGTTCTTATCCAACCCGGGGGAGGTACATTCTTTCGATTCTCCTCCCCATCCCTCCAGGAGCGGGGGCAAGGGAAGAAGGGGGGGGGGGGGGGGGGGGGAGGTGAGCGAGCGAGACTGCGTGGCTGACTGGGTTTTAAACCACGACTAAAGTTGAGATTGCGATTGCATGGGAACCTAGATACTCCTCTACCACACAACAGCAACATTTCACAGAGTAAACTTAGGCAAGAAGCTAACTCCACACAGAAAAATTACCTTCAGCAACCAAATTGCTGTCATCCATCAGGTCCTACTTTGTTCCTCATCTGCACAGAGCTGTTTCAGGTCTCGGTTTCCTCCTGATTTGTTAGGCTAGGCGGCCACAGCACATTTTTTTAGCACTACCTTGATGCATACCTTGAACACAATACCTGTTGAAATAAAAGCCACTAATTGTCCTATTTTATAAGAGACAGCTGAATATTGTTTTCAGAAACCTTAAAGAATCTTCAGCTTACTTAAAAATTGTGGTTTACTTTAATCTGTATCCGAATAATAAGCTTGTACCTTAAAGCAGAATCCATGGTTTGTTGGTGCTCCAGAAATCTTTTTGCCTGTCAAAGACATGTACGTATCACTAAGGCTGAATTCACAGAAAAACTGCAGATGCCTTGGCTCCTAAAAAGAAGAGCAATGTACTATAGTTAGACTATTTTTAGCCAGCCCCTCCAGATAAGAAAATCAGGAGTTGTAGTGGTTATCCTGGTCCAAAATAGTCTTAACATACTGTACGTTTAACTCCGACATTGTGAAATCTAGAAAGAGACAACTCAGCAGCAACTTCATAATGCAGAGAAAAACCACATCAAACTAGTCAAAGAGCTCATTCTGTCAGAGAGGGAGAAAAACCGAAGTACAAGTGATGACACTTCTGGGAAAGCATCCGCTAAATTCAAGCCACAATAATATTACAGTAGGAGTCACGTTTTGAGAGCAAGATAAAGCTAACTCTGTTCAGTAGTTTTTGTTCTTTAAGTTGCTTTGCCTGCTGCACTGGATTTGTTTATTACAATGAATTTAACTACATATTGCTAGCATCTGTTTGGAAATTGGGATGTGTTTTATATAGATACTCACGACATTTAGCAACTGCAATTGGTTTGAAAGTCTCTTAATCAAGAATTTTTAGGTTTGGAATTACCAGGCAGATGGGTCCTGCAACAGAAGACAGCAGCACCTCTTGGCTTTCTGCCTGGTAGGATATTCAAAACCTACTCCAGACCATACTGTATGCATGTATGCTGTGCTATCCTTACCTCACATACAGAACCATAACAACATTACGGCAAAGCTTAAAAGTAGGTTTGGTAACAAACACGTACGTGGTCAATTCTTCAATTCCCTACACATTCCATAGTGAGTTTGGAAAAAACATAAAATTACCCATTAGAATCTTACATTAAAATCCAGTACCAAGAAATAGCATAGTCTTCAAAACTTTTTACTCCAATTGGTCTTGCATCCAGGATATTACTGATGCTGCTGAGAAAAGACAAGACTGCTAATAGCAGAGAAGCAGAAAACAGCTCAGTGAAGCAAAAGGAGGACTTCTTGGAGTGGTTTTCCTATCCTGAAAAGTGCTTGCCCATATTAACGTTTCCTAAGAAGAAATGAAGAATCATCTTGTCAAAGAACAAACAATGTAGTTGTAGATGCCAGAAGAAGGAAACTTCCTAAGGTGCGGGTGCTAGCACTGCTGGGAAGGTGCTAGAATGTGGCAGCCTCAGATCGAGAGGTAAGAAAAGGTACCCCTGTGCTCCAGACAGGCTGAGGATGGAGAGTAGCTGGTTGCTACCCAGCACTGGAGATGCTTGCTGTCCATCTGCAAGGGAGGGGCTGTCTGGCATCAGAGCCCAGGATGTTGCCTTTTGAACTTCAGACGTGTGCTAAAAACAGGAGCATGCTGATGAGGTGAGATGCAAAAGTACTAGGACAATCCACAGTACTAGGAAGGCTGCTGTAGGAAGGAAGAGCTGAGGCCATCACTGGCTGGCCCGAGTCCTGCTGCATGAAGACTTCAATTTGAACCTCCTTTAACTTCCCTTGCTATTAATTTTGGCCAGGAAAACCAAGTGGAATGTTTTCAAAACTGACAGTCATTCTGAGGAACACTAAAGCTTTTGGCTCCTTGCTCATTTCTGCATACCACAGTGCTGGTTTTCCCTACTGGAACTTTGCAAGTGCTCAGGCACAGAAACCATCGACCAGGAAATCTCATCCGGGTACCCTCAACCATTTGATACAACAGATTCTGATCTTTGTTTTTCAATTCCTAAATTATTTCACAGTCTCAGAATCCAACACACAAGCACTTAAGAAAGGTAAAACCTACTTTGCAGCTCTCCTGAGGTCGGTTACATTTCATGTTTTCCCTCTTCCATCTTTGAAGGTAGTCTGCTTTGCCACAGCCAGCACACCACTCTTCATGGAGAAGTCCAGGAAGCATCTCTTCAGAACTATTCAAAATACCAAAAGAAAGCAGAAATGGAAAGCAATGGAAAAAGGAAGCAATGGAAAAAAAGACAGAAACTATGGGTAAGACAGAGAGAGGAGGAGTTTATAAAAGAGAGAGACAAGGACAGACGTTCACATACTCATTTATGTTGCCCTGCTCTTTGCTGCACCAAATCCTTGGTTTCATTCCAAAGGGAAGAGTAGGTCAGTCCTCCTACCAGCTGTACGTCACCTTTATCTACTGATTCTGCACTTTCCTTATCAGGTTCCAATAAGCACTGATGCCTGGGCTCAATATTCAGTCTGCAATATCTACTCCCCCACTTATTCTCAGGAAACAACTAACCTGTCTCTTTTCTTCCCTCTCTGATCTTCACCTCTGGCTGTAGGCAAAAAGAAGGTAAGAACTTCTTTGCAAATGATTTTCTGTCTTTTGGGTCAGTACATCATTTTTCATACAGATTTTTAATTCTTTAGCGCTTCATCCATTATTTTCTCTTTTTGACAGCCTGGGCCTGCTTTACACAATCTCTATTTTAAAGCATGGAAAAAAATAACAGCACTTCCTTATTTGCATGAGCTTCTAGGTCAGTGACAGACACTCTTGAGCTCTGAGGCCTCTTCCTGTCTACTCAAAAGCACCTGCTGACCACAGTGATGAAACCAGCTTTTTGTCCCCTTAATTCCTCTGCCACCCTCCATAGGCAGCACTATGTGCAGCCCTGAAAAGCAAGCTGCCCGGTTAACTGGGCTCAAGTACCACCTGAACTTCAACAGCTGCCCAGAGGAGCTTTCCTGCAGTCGTGGCATTTCCTTCCTGCCAACAGGTTGGCTTGGGTTCGGTTGGGTGCTCAGATGTTCTGGAAGGAAGAGTTTGCACCGTAAACCACTTCTTATCAGGAATGATTCAAGAGCAAGAAAGAGCTCAGCCTGACCCAATCACACTCCAAGTGTCCATGGATGGCTCTCCAGAAAAAATGATGATAAAGCTTCATACTTTCAAACTGTTTAAAACTGAATGGAGGCCACTGCCAGGTAAGAGCCAGCTCCTCGTGACCTTGCCACAGAACACTCTTCAGGCTGGAGCTGTGATTTCATGTGAACGCTTACAGTCTGCTAAGATGTGTGTAAGAAATAGAACCACTCACAAGGCCTGCTTGGAATGATCATCAAAGGACAACCTTCATCACGTAGAGCTTGAGCAACAGACTGAAAAGGGGAAAACCGGGAATGCTGAATACATAGCAGAATTAACTACGTGCATTTTGTTTCCCACCCTCTCTGAGAAAATGCCCCAAACTGGACTCTGTAGCCTCCTCCCCAAATTTGACTGCTGGAGCTGCAAGACACATTCATGATGTGAGAATCCAGCCTCTCAATGGGATTTGGGAAAAGACTATTCTTTACTTTTCTAGTGACAAAAAAGAAAAGACCTCTTCACTTTGGATCGGCAGGTAAAGCAGCAACGACTGGGCAATCGCTCCTTGCCTCCCCCTTACTTTTCTCCTAAAGAAGAGTAAGAATTTAACACAACTAACACAGCTTTAGTGCAAGGCGGTTTAGAGATGGGAGAAATCACACAGTACATTTGAGTCCAAAATCAGTTCCATGAAAGACAGACTTCTTTGCCTAGCTAAATTACTGAGGAGCTCTACACAACAGGAGCCTTAAGAACTGCTTTGAGACACTCTGCTCGACTCCTGCGGGGTACTTAAGTACTAAAGGATACTTCTCACAGTACTGCAACCACACGGGTAGCTGCAGATACTCTTTAAGGAAACAGTAATCACTGAAAGAGTTAGGGATGGGATGTGCATACAAGACCTTCATCCCCGACCAAATCACTGCCAAAGCGTATGTATGGGACAACTCCTTATACGGTGAAATCAGAATAATTCAAAGCTTTGCTGTAGCTCACTAAAATCATGCTTATTACACATTGCTTGAAGAAACAAAATGGATTCCATCTCCTCCTGATACACACAGACCTTGTGAGGACTCTTAAAACCAGGTCTGCAGAACTGTTTCAAGTAATTCCACTGATCGGGTTTGTATCTGTAGGAAGCCTGAATATCAATGCAGGTCACAAACCTGCCTGGGCACTGTGAGACCCAAGCTGTAAGGAAAGAAGACACACTGGGGGTAGAGAAGGGTAAGGAAAGTCAGTGCAATCAGAAAGCAAGAAAAAAGGCCACCTGCCAAACTGCCCTGTTCTATGGAATTGCCTTCAGTAATGCTTACTGCAGCATTTGGAAAGGGACACAATGCATTTGCCAGTGCATTTTGAAGGGTCCTTTCCAACCCAAACTATTCTATGATTCTGGGAAAAGAAAATGGCAGGCTCCCTACGGGGAAAAATCACGCATGAGAGAGAAACACTGTTGGGTTTGCACATTTGGGATGAGGCTTTGCAATATTAAGGTTTTGTAATACTAAGACTTTGCAATATTGGGACTGGGGCTAAGCCGGTGCAAACTGCTGCTGTAGTTAAGCAGTAAGTTGGGGTACCGTGTGCCTGCCAGAGAGTTATGAAATCAAACCCTAAAAGGAGAGAAAGAAAGAAGTAAGAGGAAGGGGTGTACGAAACTGAGTAAGGGGAGGTGTAACCAGAGGCGGGACAGTTAGCACGTAGATTGTACACGTCAGAGAGGCTGTAAACCTTGGAGTCCCCAACCAGTGGGGTAACAAGGGAGGGAACGTGAGGATGGGAAAGGAAATACAAATCAAAGTTCTGCCTTTGCTGTGTGTGCCTGCTTGCCAGGACACCCGTTTGTGCACAAACGTTAAATAAATAGCTGCTTCACTGCTGTGTCTGACCGAGGCCTGCCTGAACCTAGAGACTGCTTCTCACCCTTCAACTTCTCAGACACCAAAACCCACGACCCATTCCCTCAGCAGGAGGCTCACCTGAGACTCCAACTTCTCGCCGCCTTCCTTTTTCTGGGACGCTGCTCTGGGAGGGGCACTTTCTCGCCTGACCTGCTGGAGGCTGCTGCTTCTCTTCTCCCTGCTCTTCACTGGCATCTTCCGCACTGCTTCTCTGGGCTCGTTTCTTCCCCTTTCTCTTCTTTACCCGTCTCTGCCAGGCATTCTCCTTCTCCTTCCTACTCACCACAGGCAAGCAGAGGGGGAAAACAAAGCAGTTGTGTATTTTTTTAACTACAGAAATCCCATGCAAACGTTTCACAGAAGAGACAATCCCCTGCAAGAAAACGTGTTTACAAAAACCAGCACTCACAGCGACTGCAGCCGTTGGCGAGGGCCTGTGCTTGAGCTACGGCAGTAACTAAGAGTCACCTCAGTGCAGGACGCGACTCCGTGACGAAGCACGGAGCCTCCCGGACACCTGCACAGACAACACTTGGCCAGGAGCCTGTCCACAGAGCACCAGGACAACCTGGGAACGAGAGACTTCCCCAGAAACAAGGCCTGGAACATTTCCAGTTCATCCTCAAATAACCTCCTGTGACACCACACTCATTTTCAGCCGCACGCAGGGACCAGGAAGGTCATACATATTTTGTACTGTAGGGTGCTGTACGCGTAGCCTGTGTACCGGGCCATCCACAGCTATCTCATACATTAAAAGCGCTAGGATTTAAAGGGCATTTGTAGAGCTTTAATGAGAGAAACTCCGTTTAGGTTTTAGATGGCATAAAATTACATGAACAAGCCCTAGATCAACTGCTCCCACATCTAAAGCCTTCAGCTCGATGACCAGGGGAAATCAGCAGCAGGGCAAATAAAGGTTCTGGCCCTTCTCAACACACTGAGACTTGAAATGGAAATGGTACAATGGGCTGCTGAAAACCACACTGAGAGCAACGCTTTGGCTTTATTCCGAGAGCAATGCTGACAACACACTGACGTTTTAGTTGTACCTAAACTGGGGGGAGTTCTTTGGAAGGGAAGGATCACTGCTCGGGTCGGGCTGGGTATCACTCAGCGGGTGCTGAGCAATTGTATTGGGCATCACTTGTGTTTATTGGCTTGGGTTTTTTTTTCCTTTTCCTCTTTTTTTTTTTTTCTCTCTTCTTGTTATTTCCCTTATCATTATTATCACTATCACCAGCACTAGTACATTGTGCTTCGGTTATTAAACTGTTCTTATCTCCACCCTCGGGTTTTTCATCCTTCCCTTCCTGCTCCCCATCCCGCTCCAGGAGCCAAAACCCGGCTCAGAGTCAACGACACCTCTGCCCCCCCCCTCTCCCCCCCCGGGTGCCGGGGATCGGCTGCCCCAGCAGCACCTCCCCCCCCAGGGGGGAAACAGCCCCCAGGGCCCCCCACAACAGCCCCACTCCATCCCCAGGACCGGAAAAGTGCGGGACCCCCACAGCTCCCAGCCCCCCATGCCCCGGCTTCGCAGCACCCCACACTCCCAGCCATCTCGCAGCCCCACTGCCCAGCGCTCCCACCCGCCCCCCGCATTCCCCCGCAGCGCCCGGCCCCACTGCCCAGAGCCTCGGGGGGCCGCAGACCCCCAGCCCCGCTCCCCGGGCTCTGCAGCGCCCCCCAGACCCGCGCCGCGCCCGCTCACCCTCACCTCCTCCCGCTCGGCCGCCGCCATTGCCGGATGCAGCTCCGCCTCACGCCCTGGGCCCGCCTCCGCCGCAGCCAATCAGCGCACGGCTCCCCCGCGCGGGGCACGCTGGGACCTGTAGTCCGGCCTCCGGCACATGCGCACGGGGCAGTGGGCGGGGAAGGGGGGGCAGCGGGACCCCCGTGAGGGGCGGGGCCTTTCCTCATGGAGGAGCCGCCCCCCATGGGATCCCAGAGGCACCGGATGGGCTGGGGTGAAGGGACCTTAAAGCTCCTCCAGCTCCAAGCCCTGCCACGGGCAGGGACACCTTCCACATGGAAGGAGCAGCTTGCTCCGAGCCCCTGTGTCCAACCCGGCCTCCAACGCTGCCAGGGATGGGGCAGCCACAGCTCCTCTGGGCACCCTGCGCCAGCGCCTCAGCACCCTCACAGGGAAGAGCTTCCTGAGAGCTTGTGAAATACGAACTCACTCCTCTAAACGAGGTAACGAGGGTTTAGTGAGGGACAAAGGCAAGAAAGCAAAAGCGACAGCGCTGGGCGCCTGACCGCAGCCAGAGGCGCAAGGGATTAGCATTTGGTACAGGTTTATATACTTTCAGTATTACATCAGTTACACGCATATTCATAATTCCCGCATATAGGCGGGGGATATTAGAACGAGCTTCAAGAATTTATTATCACAAGTCTCCTCCTCTTGGCGTCTGTGCACTGCTCTGTGGTGATTGTGAGCAGGGGGCCTGAGGATGACGTAAACAGTCTTCCTCTTGTGAGCAGGGGTCTTCAAGATGCAGTAAGCAGTCTTCCTCACGGTGTACTTTTCACCTCTGGCACAGCTGGACCCCCCAGCAACCACACAACCAGCTATATCTGTAATTATTCTGATAACTAGCAAGGATTTAAAACAGCGTGACCTTCCTGCAAAATTTGTTGCAGGATGGGCAGACAAGGAGTATCCCAAGCTAGCAGAGCCTTGGGAGGCTCTGTCTGAAACTAACTGATAAGGATGGTGTGAAATAACTCATTCATGTTTAGTGGGGCCACTAAAGCCTGTTATCTCACCACAGATTTACAACACAAACATTGCTCTTTAAAACTACTTTAGGAGACCAGCGTGAAACAATTAACTCATGTTTAAGTGGGGCCACGACATCCCCCAGACTTACAACATAAACACTGTTCTCTTCCTACAGCCTAAGTTAAGCTAAACAGTACTTTAACCCTATGTTTTCCAGGCACTAGCTTTCCTTATACCAAGCTTCACCCCCCACCTTCTCTTACCTTTACAAATTCTTTTGCTATGTGACTCCATTTAGATCAAGAGATCTGAACCTTTTTAACTTGCTGTCTGGTCTGGTATCTTTAGCGTGTTTTGTTTCTGTTATTGTAAACTCGTACAGTTATATCCTGCACGTGAGCACACCTATGATTTGAGAAAGCCAATACATTTACGTGTTCATCACAATCTCACCTCAATCCACCTCTGTGGAAAGGAAAAAGGGGATAAAATAAGCAGTAAATCGCAGCCTCCTTGTGACTTCCCAAAGCCTCCGGTTTCAGTTCTAAAGCCTCGTTCGCAGGGTCCCAAGGCTCAGGTTCAGTTTCCAAAGGCTCGGCCGCGGGGATGCTGCTGCCGGGCGGGGGGCGCACGAGCCCGGCCGCGGGGCTGGGCAGGGCCCGCTCCGCCGTTCCCCGGGCTCCCGCGGCCGCGAGACCCCCCCCGCCGGCCGCTCCGCCCGGTGGCAGCGGGCGCCCGGGGCGCGCGTGGACAGAGCCGTTGACAGCGAGGCTGCGGCGGCGGCGGCAGCAGCGGCTTTTGAGCGGCTTCTGAGCGGCTTTTGAGCGGCAGCGACTTCGGCAGCGGCTTCTGAGCGGCAGCGGCTTGGGCAGGAGCAGCGGCAGCAGCACCAGGTGAGGCGGCGGCGGCAGCTCTCGGCGGTCCGGAGCCCGCCCTCCGCCGCTCCCCGCGATGGTGCCTCCCCCGTCCCCCCAGCGTCCCCCCGCAGGGGCTCGCGGCACCGCTCCCCTCTCCCGGTACTGGCAGTGGCGGCGCTGGGCGAGCCGCCGCCGCTGGGTCTGGGTCTGGCGAGGCAGCGCCGGCCCCTGGCGCTCCCCGGCCCGCCCCCAGGCCCCGCCCCGCCTGGGGCCGGCCGGGGGCCGCCACCATCCACAGGTGCCCGGCGGAGCGCGGACCGGCGGCGGAGCGCGGACCGGCGGCGGAGCGCGGACCGGCGGCGGAGCGCGGACCGGCGGCGGAGCGCGGACCGGCGGCGGAGCGCGGACCGGCGGCGGAGCGCGGACCGGCGGCGGAGCGCGGACCGGCGGCGGAGCGCCCGCTCCCTCCCCGCCCCGCAGCCTCCCGGCAGCCGCGACCCCCGAGACCCCGGAGCGCGGTGCTGCTGCGGGGGTGCCGTCACCGGCAGCGCGGTCGGGCAAGGTGCCCGTGCTCCTCCTGACCCGCATTGACCCGTCGGCCTATCTGCGCTCCGGGACCGGCGGGGAGCGGCGCGCCGCGGAGCCTCGGCCGGGAAAGGCCGGGAATGATGCGGCTCCGCTCGGCCCGGAGCGCCCGGTGGGGGCCGGCGGGGACCCCGCGCGCAGCGACAGCGGCCGCGTCTGTCGCACGGGGCACGACAAGGAGAGCTTCGAGCGGCTTTACCGCGTGGGACCGTTGCTGGGGAGAGGCGGCTTCGCGTCCGTGTACTCGGGGCTCCGCCTGTGTGACAACAGCCCGGTAAGGGCGGGCCCGGCGGCGGGCCGGGGAGGCGGCGGGGCTCGGCTCAGCTCAGCTCAGCTCAGCCCAGCGCTGCCCTTGGCTCGCAGGTGGCGATCAAACAAGTGGCTCGGGAGCGCATCTCCTCGTGGGGCGAGCGGGTGAGTGCGCGGGGCCACCGGGACAGTGCGGGGCAGAGCGGGTGGGGGTGAGCCGGTGGGGGGGAAAGTGGGACAGCGAGAGGGGAGTGGGTGTGGAGTCACCAGGGGACACGGGCCGGGTAGGGGTGCACCAGAGCATCCCTGGGGATTGCGGGGGGCACCTGCAGGAGGGCATCAGAGCATCCCAGGCAGGGAGGCACAGGAGCCCCGGGCCAGCATCGGCCCTGCTGACAGTGCCGTGGTCCCCCTGCAGCCCAGCGGCACTCGCATTCCCTTGGAGATAGCCATGTTGAGGAAGGTGCGCTCCGGCTGCAGTGCCATCATCCAGCTCCTCCATTGGTTTGAGCTGCCCCACTCCTTTGTGCTGGTTCTGGAGCGTCCGGAGCCATCGCAGGACCTCTCCGACTTCATCAAAAAATGGAGGTTCCTGCCCGAGGATCTGGCGCGGGGCATTTTCCTCCAGGTGCTGGTGGCTGTGCGGCACTGCCACAGCCGCGGTGTCCTGCACAGGGATATCAAGCCCCAGAACATCATCATCAACTTGGCCACCAGAGAGGTCAAGCTTATTGACTTTGGTTGCAGCACCCTCCTCAGGGACACGGTCTACACCAAATTTAGCGGTGAGCCCACAGCCCAGGGTGCTTCCCGTACCGAGCAGTTTGTGAACAAGAGTCACGTGCTGATGACGAGGTGGCGGGTCACACCAAGTGTGCGTCCCCACGTCCGTGGGGCCACCGGTGCAGCCCCTGCATCCCTGGGGATCCGCGGGCGAGAATCCAGGAGCAGGCGGCATCTGCCTAATGAGGTGCGGCCGTATCCTGTTGTAGGAACACCTTTGTACTACCCGCCGGAGTGGTTCCGCTGGCGCTGCTACCACGGGCGTCCGGCGGCGATCTGGTCCCTGGGCGTGCTGCTGTATGAGATGGTGTGCGGGGTCCTCCCCTTCCGGTGCTGCGAGGACATCGTCAGCGGGCAGCTCTTCTTCCAGCGCCGGATCTCTGTCGGTAGGTACCTGGCTTCTCAGCAACAGGGGAAGGTCGGGCTTTAGGGGGTGGCAGCTGATCTCCCTTGGTCAGCTGGAGGAGGTGGCCCATGTCCTGCCATCCTGCTCTCCTCCAAACCGAGTCATGGAGCAGGAGGTCTGGGTGCAGCTCTGAGCGCACCCAGGCCTGGGCGCTGCGGACGGTGGCACAAGGTAGGCAGGAGCCTCCTGCAACTGAGCGGCAGTTCCCGGATTCTCCCCAGAATGCCAGCACCTCATCAGGTGGTGCTTGTCCATGAGAGCTCGCGACAGGCCATCCCTGGACGATGTGTTCAACCACCCTTGGCTGCAAACATCCAGTGCCCCAGGAGACAGCCGCCCTCCACCCTCACAGCCTGAGCCAGCAGCTGGGCAAGTAAGCTGGGGGTGCCTCATGGGGGGAGCGTGGGGTTTGGGGGTTTTGGCAGGTTGGGTTTTGCGGAGAGCGGGTGGTTTTGGGTGTTTGGGGGTTTTGGGAGTTTGGTGAGGTTGGGTGTTTTGGGGGGTGTTTGGGGATTGGGTGTTTTGGGGGGACTTTTGCAGTTATTGGGGGGCTTGTGGGGATTGGTTTCTGGGTTCTTTGGAGAGCAATAGGTGTCAGAGGGACACCTCATAAGAGTTAATTCTCCTCCTTGTAGCTGGGCAGTGGTGAGGTTGGGCTTTAGTCTGAGGATAACGCTGGTAACACACCGATTGTATAGTGGTTTCTGATTAGCACTTACCCCGAGCAAGGCTGATTCAGTCTCTCATGCTCTGCAGTGAGGAGAGACAAGATCTGACAGCAAAGCAACAGACAAAGCGGCTACTCCAACACCTGCCACGAGCACTGCAGCTACTCCAACACCAGCCACAACCACTGCGGTGACACCAACAATGGCAACAGGCACCGTGGCTACTCCAATGGCAAGGGCTGTCACTACAGCTACAACTCCAGCAACATGCACTGCTGCTATTCCAACCAGGGCAAAAAAAGCAGTGTGGCTACTCCAGACTCAGTGACAAGCAGTGAGGCTTCTCAAACCCAAGCCACAAGCACTGCAGGTACTACAAATACAGCGACAGACACATCGGCCACTCAATCGCCGAGGACAGGCACTGTGGCAGGTGGGACCCAATTCAACATGCCCTGCAGTTAATCCAGCCCCAGGCACAAGGCCTGCAGTTACTCCACCACCAGTTTTAAGCTCTGCAGCTACTCTATCTCTGGGAAGGAGCAATGGGGCTACTGTAAGGCCTGCTATGTATACAGTGGCTACGTCAACCCCAGCCACAAACACTGCAGCTACTCCAGTGCAAGCCACAACCACTGCAGCCTCTCCAACGCCAGTGACACACACTGCTGCTCCTGCAGCCCCATCAACAAGCAGTGAGGCTTCTCCAACCCAAGCCCTAAGAACTGTGCCTACTGCAACCATGGCAGCAGGCCCGTGGTCTACTCCAATGCCATAGACAGATGCTGTGGCTGCTACAACTCCAGTGATGGCACTGCAGGTATTCCAACCACATCAACAAGCAGTGAGGCTTCTCCAGTGCGAGCCACAAGCACTGCGGCTTCTCACTGCCATCCACAAGCCCTGCGGCTACTGCAACCCCAGTGACTGGGACAGTGGCTACTACATGGCAACAACAGGCATAAACACTGCAGCTATTCCAGCCACTGCAACAAGCACAGCAGCTGCTGCTGTGCCAGCCACAGCAATGGGGCTACTCTAATGCCTGACACAGACACTTCCGCTACTGCAACCTCACGGACGAGCAGTGAGGATTCTCCAAACCAAGCCACATGCACTGCGGGTACTCAAAGTACCGTCACAGACACATCAGCCCCTCGAATGCAAAGGACAGGCACTGTGGCTACTCCAGCCTTGTCAAGAAGCACTTTGGACAATCCAACCCCAGGCACAAGCACTGCAGCTGCTCCACCACCAGTTTCCAGGTATGCAGCTATTCCAACTCTAGGAGGGAGCACTGCCGCTACTCTTAAGGCCTGCAACATTTGCAGTGGCTAGATCAACCCCAGGCACAAACACTGTGGCTTCTCCAGCGCCACTGACAAACACTGCTGCTCCTCCAATGCCATCGACAAGCAGTGAGGCTTCTCCAGTGCAAGCACAAGCACTGCAGCTTCTCATTGCCAGCCAGAAGCCCTGCGGCTGCTGCAACCCCAGTGAGATGGACAGTGGCTACTACATGGCAACGATAGACATAAACACTGCAGCTATTCCAGCCACTGCAACAAGCACAGCAGCTACTGCAGTGCCAACCAGAACAATGGGGCTACTCCAATGCCTGAGACAGACACTGCCGCTACTGCAACCTCATTGATGAGCAGTGAGGATTCTCCAACCCAAGCCTCATGCTCTGCGGGTACTCAAAGTACTGTGACAGACACATCAGCCACTCGAATGCAAAGGAGAGGCACTGTGGCTACTCCAGCCCCATCAACAAGCACTGTGACTAATACAACCCCAGGCACAAGCACTGCAGTTGCTCCACCACCAGTTTTAAGCTCTGCAGCTATTCCAACTCTAGGAAGGAGCAATGGCGCTACTCTAAGGCCTGCAACATACGCAGTGCCTAGATCAACCCTACCCAGAAGCACTGTGCCTTCTCCAACGCCACTGACAAACACTGCTGCTCCTCCAACGCCATCGACAAGCAGTGAGGCTTCTCCAACCCAAGCCCTAAGAACTGTGCCTACTGCAACCATGGCAGCAGGCACATGGGTTACTCCAATGACAAGGACAGGTGCTGCGGCTGCTACAACTCCAGTGATGGGCACTGCAGGTATTCCAACCACATCAACAAGCAGTGAGGCTTCTCCAGTGCGAGCCACAAGCACTGTGGCTTCTCACTGCCAGGCACAAGACCTGCGTCTTCTTATTGCCATCCACAAGCCCTGCGGCTACTGCAACCCCAGTGACTGGGACAGTGGCTACTACATGGCAACAATAGGCATAAACACTGCAGCTATTCCAGCCACTGCAACAAGCACAGCAGCTGCTGCAGTGCCAGCCACAGCAACGGGGCTACTCCAATGCCTGAGACAGACACTGTCGCTACTGCAACCTCATTGATGAGCAGTGAGGCTTCTCTAAACCAAGCCTCATGCTCTGTGGGTACTCCCCATACCCACAACTCCCCCCAGGTGACCCTCAAGTAACCTTCTACACCCAAAACTGCTCCCAAGTGACCCCCTAGTGACCCCCAGACCAAAAACAGTTCCCCAAGTGTCCCCCAAATGAAATCCCAGACCCACAAGTGCCCTCCAAGTGCCCCCAAAGACCCAGAGCTGCCCTCCAGTCATCTCCCAGACCTACAACAGCCCCACAACTGCCCCCCGAGTGACCACTCAGACCCACAACTGCCCCCAAGTGACCCCACCAGACCCACAACTGCCCCCAAGTGACCCCCCAGACCCACAACTGCCCCCAAGTGACCCCCCAGACCCACAACTGCCCCCAAGTGACCGCCCAGACACACAACTGCCCCCAAGTGACCCCCCAGACACACACCTGCCCGCCAAGAGAGCTCGCAGACCTACCTCTGCCCCCCAAGTGTTTACCCAGTGACCCCCAGAGCCATAACTGCCCCCAGATGATCCCCTCAGCCCTAAAATTGCCCCCCTAGTGGCCTCCCGGACCCACAACTGCCTCCCAAATGACCCCCCAGTGATTCCCCAGACCCAAACCTGCCTCCCAAGTGACCCCCAAGTGTCTCCCCAGACCCACACCTGCCTCCCAAGTGACCCCCAAGTGACTCCCCAGACCCACACCTGCCTCCCAAGTGACCCCCAAATGACTCCCCAGACCCACAACGTCCCCACAAGAGATCTCCCTGAGCTACAACTGTTTCCCAGCTGACACCCCAGTCAGCCCCAGACCCACAACTGCCCCATGTGCTCCCCAAGTGATCCCCAACACCCACAACTGCCCCTCACTGCCCCGCTCCCATCCCGTTCCCATCCCATTCCCACCCCGCTCCCATCCCGCTCCATCTTGCTCCCATCCTGTTCCCATCCCGCTCCCATCCCGTTCCCATCCCGGTCCCATCCCGGCTCCATCCCGTTCCCATCCCACTCCCATCCAGCTCCCATCCCGCTTCCATGCCGCTCCCATCCCGTTCCCATCCCGCCGCTCCATCCCGCTCCATCCCTTTCCCATCCTGTTCCCATCCTGCTCCCATCCCGTTGCAATCCCACTCCTATCCCGCTCCCATCCCGTTCCCACCCCGCTCCCATCCCATTGCCATCCCATTGCTATCCCGTTCCCATCCCAACTCCATCCCGCTCCCATCCCGTTCCCGTCCCGCTCCATCCCGTTCCCATCCCATTCCCGTCCTGCTCCCATCCCGTTCCCATCCCGCTCCATCTCGTTCCCATCCTGTTCCCATCCTGGCTCCATCCCGCTGCCATCCCAGCTCCATCACTCTCCCATCCGGCTCCATCCCGCTCCATCCCGTTCCCATCCCAGCTCCATCCCGCTCCCATTCCGCTCCCATCTCGTTCCCATCCCGCTCCTACCCCGCTCCCAACCCCTTCCCACCCCGCTCCCATCCCGCTCCATCCCGTTCCCATCCCGGCCTCATCCCGCTCCCATCCCCCTCCCATCCTGCTCCCATCCCGTTCCCATCACGCTCCCATCCCGGCTCCATCCCGCTCATATCCCGCTCCATCCCGTTCCCATCCCGGCCCCATCCCGCTCCCATCCCATTCCCATCCCGGCTCCATCCCGTTCCCATCCTGCTCCCATCCCGGCTCCATCCCGTTCTCATCCCGCTCCCATCCCGTTCCCATCCCGCTCCCATCCCGGCTCCATCCCACTCCCACCCCGCTCCCATGCCGCTCCCACCCCGCTCCCATCCCGGCTCCATCCCGCTCCCATCCCGCTCCCATCCCGCTCCCATCCTGTTCCCATCCCATACCCATCCCGCTCCCACCCCGTTCCCACCCCGCTCCCATCCCGCTCCCATCCCGTTCCCATCCCGCTCCATCCCGGCCCCATCCCGCTCCCATCCCCCTCCCATCCCGCTCCCATCCCGGCTCCTTCCCGCTCCCATCCCGCTCCATCCCGTTCCAATCCCGGCCCCATCTCGTTCCCATCCTGCTCCCATCCCGGCTCCATCCCATTCCAATCCCGCTCCCGTCCCGTTCCCATCCCACTCCCATCCCGCTCCCATCTCGTTCCCATCCCGCTCCATCCCGTTCCCATCCCGCTCCCATCCTGCTCCCATCTCGGCTCCCATCCCGTTCCCATCCCGACTCCGTCCCGTTCCCACCCCGCTCCCATCCTGCTGCCATCCCGCTCCCATCTCGGCTCCCATCCCGTTCCCATCCCGACTCCGTCCTGTTCCCACCCCGCTCCCATCCCGCTGCCATCCCGTTCCAATCCTGCTCCCATCCTGGCTCCATCTCGCTCCCATCCCGCTCCATCCCATTCCCATCCCGCTGCCATCCCGCTCCCATCCCGTTCCCATCCCGGTCCATCCCGTTCCCATCCTGGCCCCATCCCTTTCCCATCCTGCTCCCATCCCGGCTCCATCCTGTTCCCATCCCACTCCCATCCCATTCCCATCCCACTCCCATCCCGCTCCCATCTCGTTCCAATCCTGCTCCCATCCCGTTCCCATCCCGCTCCCATCCCGCTCCCATCCCGTTCCCATCCCGCTCCCACCCCGTTCCCACCCCGCTCCCATCCCGCTCCATCCCGCTCCCATCCCGTTCCCATCCCGCTCCATCCCGGCCCCATCCCGCTCCCGTCCCCCTCCCATCCCGCTCCCGTCCCGCTCCCATCCCGCTCCATCCCGTTCCCATCCCGGCCCCATCCCTCTCCCATCCTGCTCCCATCCCGTTCCCATCCTGCTCCATCCCGCTCCCATCCCGTTCCCATCCCGGCCCCATCCCGCTCCCATCCCGTTCCCATCCTGCTCCATCCCGGCCCCATCCCGCTCCCATCCCCCTCCCATCCCGCTCCCATCCCGTTCCCATCCCGCTCCCATCCCGGCTCCATCTCGCTCCCATCCTGCTCCATCCCGTTCCCATCCCGCTCCCATCCCGCTCCCATCCCACTCCCATCCCGTTCCCATCCCGCTCCATCCCATTCCCATCCCGGCTCCATCCCGTTCCCATCCTGCTCCCATCCCGGCTCCATCCCGTTCTCATCCCGCTCCCATCCCGTTCCCATCCCGCTCCCATCCCGGCTCCATCCCACTCCCACCCCGCTCCCATGCCGCTCCCACCCCGCTCCCATCCCGGCTCCATCCCGCTCCCATCCCGCTCCCATCCCGCTCCCATCCTGTTCCCATCCCATACCCATCCTGCTCCCACCCCGTTCCCACCCCGCTCCCATCCCGCTCCCATCCCGTTCCCATCCCGCTCCATCCCGGCCCCATCCCGCTCCCATCCCCCTCCCATCCCGCTCCCATCCCGGCTCCTTCCCGCTCCCATCCCGCTCCATCCCGTTCCAATCCCGGCCCCATCTCGTTCCCATCCTGCTCCCATCCCGGCTCCATCCCATTCCAATCCCGCTCCCGTCCCGTTCCCATCCCACTCCCATCCCGCTCCCATCTCGTTCCCATCCCGCTCCATCCCGTTCCCATCCCGCTCCCATCCTGCTCCCATCTCGGCTCCCATCCCGTTCCCATCCCGACTCCGTCCCGTTCCCACCCCGCTCCCATCCCGCTGCCATCCCGCTCCCATCTCGGCTCCCATCCCGTTCCCATCCCGACTCCGTCCTGTTCCCACCCCGCTCCCATCCCGCTGCCATCCCGTTCCAATCCTGCTCCCATCCTGGCTCCATCTCGCTCCCATCCCGCTCCATCCCATTCCCATCCCGCTGCCATCCCGCTCCCATCCCGTTCCCATCCCGGTCCATCCCGTTCCCATCCCGGCCCCATCCCTTTCCCATCCTGCTCCCATCCCGGCTCCATCCTGTTCCCATCCCACTCCCATCCCATTCCCATCCCACTCCCATCCCGCTCCCATCTCGTTCCAATCCTGCTCCCATCCCGTTCCCACCCCGCTCCCATCCCGCTCCCATCCCGTTCCCATCCCGCTCCCACCCCGTTCCCACCCCGCTCCCATCCCGCTCCATCCCGCTCCCATCCCGTTCCCATCCCGCTCCATCCCGGCCCCATCCCGCTCCCGTCCCCCTCCCATCCCGCTCCCGTCCCGCTCCCATCCCGCTCCATCCCGTTCCCATCCCGGCCCCATCCCTCTCCCATCCTGCTCCCATCCCGTTCCCATCCTGCTCCATCCCGCTCCCATCCCGTTCCCATCCCGGCCCCATCCCGCTCCCATCCCGTTCCCATCCTGCTCCATCCCGGCCCCATCCCGCTCCCATCCCCCTCCCATCCCGCTCCCATCCCGTTCCCATCCCGCTCCCATCCCGGCTCCATCTCGCTCCCATCCCGCTCCATCCCGTTCCCATCCCGCTCCCATCCCGCTCCCATCCCACTCCCATCCCGTTCCCATCCCGCTCCATCCCGTTCCCATTCCGGCCCCATCCCTTTCCTATCCTGCTCCCATCCCGGCTCCATCCCGTTCACATCCCACTCCCATCCTGCTCCCATCTCGTTCCCATCCCGCTCCCATCTCGGTTCCCATCCCTTTCCCATCCCGACTCCGTCCCATTCCCATCCCGCTCCCATCCCGTTCCCATCCCGCTCCCACCCCGTTCCCACCCCGCTCCCATCCCGCTCCATCCCGCTCCCATCCCGTTCCCATCCTGCTCCATCCCGGCCCCATCCCGCTCCCGTCCCCCTCCCATCCCGCTCCCGTCCCGTTTCCATCCCGCTCCCATCCCGGCTCCATCCTGCTCCCATCCCGCTCCATCCCGTTCCCATCCCGGCCCCATCCCACTCCCATCCTGCTCCCATCCCGTTCCCATCCTGCTCCATCCCGGCCCCATCCCGCTCCCATCCCCCTCCCATCCCGCTCCCATCCCGCTCCATCCCGTTCCCATCCCGGCCCCATCCCGCTCCCATCCCGTTCCCATCCTGCTCCATCCCGGCCCCATCCTACTCCCATCCCCCTCCCATCCCGCTCCCGTCCCGTTCCCATCCCGGCTCCATCTCGCTCCCATCCCGCTCCATCCCGTTCCCATCCCGCTCCCATCCCGCTCCCATCCCGCTCCCATCCCGCTCCATCCCGTTCCCATTCCGGCCCCATCCCTTTCCTATCCTGCTCCCATCCCGGCTCCATCCCGTTCCCATCCCACTCCCATGCCGCTCCCATCTCGGCTCCCATCCCTTTCCCATCCCGACTCCGTCCCGTTCCCATCCCGCTCCCATCCCGCTCCATCTCGTTCCCATCCCGTTCCCATCCCACTCCCATCCCGTTCCCATCCCACTCCCATCCCGTTCCCATCCCGCTCCCATCCCGCTCCCATCCCGTTCCCATCCCGTTCCCATTGATACAGAGGGTTGACCAATGTACAGGGGGGTAGTACAGGGATATTGTACAAGGGGGTTGTACAGGGGGGTTGTACAAGGGGGTTAGAGGAATTTGCTTGCTTAAACAAAAGTATTGTCTGTTGTAAATGCCTGCTAAGCAGAACAAAGGCACCTGGTCCTATTGATAAGCAAAAGCAGACACCTGGTCCTATTGGTAAGCAGCTATTGATAAGGAAAAGCAGACACTTGGTCCTATTGATAAGCAGCTATTGATAAGGAAAAGCAGAGGCCTGAATCTACTAACAAGGGGAGAAGCAGATGGTTTATGGCTGGGATACCGGCCAAACCCTGAGGCCGTATGTGAAGACTGAAAGGTGAAAAGTGCAAGGAGAGGAAGACTCATTTACTTCATCTTGAAGACCCCTACTCACAGGAGGAAGACTCAGTTACTTCATCTTGAGACCCCTGCCCATGACCAGAGGGGGCGATGCGCAGGCGCAGAGGACCTTCTGGCTCATTATAATACGAAGCGGGGATAGGACATGAATATGTATAGGCGTGTTGTGCAACCTTATGAATATGTATAACTTTAGAGGATAAATGTAGAGGGAAACAACACTGAGGTACGCATGACTTTGAGGAATTATCCCCGTGCGTCTCAGCGCTGAATAAAAGCATACCTACTTTACAACTTCTGACAAGTTGTGGAGTTTATCCGCGCATCACCATCCCTCTCCCATCCCGTTCCCATCCCGCTCCCATCCCGTTCCCATCCCGCTCCCATCCCGCTCCCATCCCGTTCCCATCCCGCTCCCATCCCTCTCCCATCCCTCTCCCATCCCTCTCCCATCCCGCTCCCATCCCGCTCCCATCCCGCTCCCATCCCGCTCCCATCCCACGTTTTCCTTTCCACATTCCCCCCCGCCCCCCCCCAGTCTCGGCGTGCCCGGCCCCTTCCCGCCGTCCCCTCCGTGGCGCCGGCTCTGACGTCATCCCCCCGCGCCGCCCGCTGTCATGGCGGCGGTGCAGGCGGAGGATCCTGTCGAGGGCTGGAGCTCACCCGCGTCTGCCCCGGGAGCAGGGTCAGGCCCCACAGCTCTGCTCCTGCCAGCGCTGCCGAGCCCTGCACTCACTCGATGGTGCCATCGGAGCGCCCCACACAGCGCAGCACGGGCTGGGCCGTTGCTCTGGCTCCGGCAGAGGCACAACTGCCTCGGGAAGCTGCCAGCGAGCAACGAGAGCTGAGAAGCGGCTGCAGAAGGGCTCTGCTGTGGGGCTGAAAGCCAAGGGTGCTGCAGGGAAAGGAAAGGAAGGGAAGGGAAAGGAGAGGAGAGGAGAGGAGAGGAAAGGAAAAAGACTGCAGAGCCTCAGCCCTTGGGCTTCCTTCAGAGGAGGTGGCGGTGCTGCCCTCCATCCTGGCTGTTCTCCAGGCCTGACCTGCCCTCAGGGGGCTGCAGGGGCCTCTGCCGAGGCCAGCAGCAGAGACAGGATGTTCTGCACAAATGTCTGCCCCTGATCCTGGGCCTGACTCGGTGCTGAGAGCTCTTCTGCAGCCAAATGGGGATCGTGTTTTGCAGGCACGGGGTCACAGCCTGGTTTGGGGTGGAAGGGACCTTAAAGCTCACCCAGTCCCAACCCCTGGGTGCCCAGTGGCCATGGGCACGATGCTGCCGCCATCACCAAGCCGTGGCGGTCGCTGTGGATTTGCCCGTTGTGACGGGGCCCCCACGGTGAGCGTGGGCTCTTTAAGGAGCGAGAGCCTTGCAGAAGAGACCCCTCTCTCAGGAGGCTGCATCTCCCGTGGCTGCCCTGCGCATCCAGGTACGTGTTCTTTGACTTTGCAATCCTGTTTTAGTGTTGGCCTCAAACACATTGTGGGTGCAAAGCAGGAGCCGTCTGTGTGCAGGAGCTGCTGGTGCCAGAGGAGATGAGAAGGTGTCAGGGCCCACCGGGCTTAAAAGCATTTATATTAGTGTGTATAATTTGTAATGATAATACATATGTTACCGTTAAAGTCGTTCAGAAAAACTAAGACACATACACACACACACACACACATATATGTCTGAGCCTGTAACGCTGTGGCAGTTCTGTAAAGTCCACTTGCCAGCAGTCTTGTGGACAATTGCCTTTGTTGTTCCAGGTGGGGGGCCTCTTAGCATCGTAAACGAGGTTCACACTTCTTTATAACACTTTTATAATTCCAGTCATTTGCATACTCAGAACTTGGAGCTTTAAAGCCTCAGTCATTGATTTTGTTCCCCCTTGTGTTGCCTGGTGGTTTTCTTCTCATAAGAGGTTGGGCAGCTATTACTTGCCTGTTTGGTGTAACCCACCATCCTTCATCGTGTTTCTTGGCTCCTAAGACTAGGTAATTTTCCATCCTCTGTTTGATAACTTGGAACTTCATTATCCAAGCTCTGATACTGATGAGGCAATATTAATGAAAGGTCCCCACCCACAGCTTCTTTGGCTGCTTTGTCAGCAATGTGATTACCGATATTCACTGGAGTGTTATCAAACTGATGTGCCTTAAAAGCAAATTTTGACTTTCTGACAATTTCGGAAGTCTCAGTAGCACCACCAGCTCAGCTTTCTGTGCTGATGTGTTGGGGGAGGAGGAATGCAGGGCTTTAGTGTCTCTTATGTTTGGTTTAGCTCTATTATGTTATGGTCTGTAAACAGTTGTGAGTCAGCTCTCCTGCTTCTGGATCTGTTGTCTAAACCACTGCTGGTTCTAAAGGTTTGATACTTTCAACTCTACGTCCTCTTGTCATAGAAGCGCAGCCTGCCTGGGGAAAGCCACTGACTACTTTTCTGTTCCAGAGTGGTTATTAGCATGTGAATACAAATACAGACCATTTTTGTCCCAGTGTATTCAATACATTTTTCTGTTAGAGGCTCTAGTTCTTTTCTTGCTTCCAGTTTTATAGGATACTGTTTCTGTCTTAGCAGTGTGATGTTTGGTTTTAGAAGAATAGTTACTGCTGCTGCATCTCGTGATTGTCCTGGTGCTCTGGCAGCCCATATTTGCAGATACACCCGCTTCCTCTGGGATATCCGGCTCAGTACCTGGTTTCTGTAACATAAAAACTCGGGCCTCCACAGCCTTTTCATCAGGAACATGTACCTGAATTTTCTTTCTTTAACCTAATTGCTGCATGTAATTTACTCAGTGTGCTGTTATCCAATAGCAGCACAGGGCACTCAGGCATGCAAAGGAATTTATGGGTCAACATCTGTTTGCCAGTTTCTCAAATGTAAAGGAAGGCCGGGTTCCTGTCCACCTGTGGCACCAGTGCCTGAAGCTGTTTGTTTGCTTAATTGCCCTTTACAAGTATTTATAACAGAATAAGTAGTTTCTGTTTCTACAAGAACTTTTACCTTCTCATTCCCCAACCTAACTGTAGCCAGGGGCTCTGCTGGGCTGGGATTCAAATCTTCCCCCACTCCTCCTCAGTCTTCCTCTAAAGTAATAATTCTCTCTGCCTGTCCTGACGTTCCACTAAATCTCCGCTGTTTATTTTGATTCTGAGGGCATTTTCCCTTTGAGTGCAACCTGTGGAGTCTGTTCACAAACCTTTCCATGTAATCCTTGTTTCCTCCCCTCCCTTTCTTGGGGGATAGCTACAGGCAGCAATTTTTCTCTCTCTTCTTTCCCCTAAAGATTCCAGTTTTACTCTGGAGCTTATCTTATGCTCCCTGTCCTGGGTTCAGCAGTAGCAGTCATTTTTCTCCTTCTTGGTAGCTGGTGCAGTGCAGTGTTTTGACTTTCGGCCTGGGAACAGAACTGATAGCGATGTTTTGGTTTGGCCAAGGACTTTGTGAGCCTCATGCTCTGCCAGGGAGGAGGGGAAGCCAGGAGGAAGCAGAGACAGGACACCTGACCCAAACTGACCAAAGAGGTATTCCATACCACAGCACGTCATGCCCAGGATGTAACTGGGAGTTAGCCGGAAGGGCTGGGAGACTGCAGGGTTGGAGGAGGTATCGGTCGGAGCTTGGTCGGGCTTGGGGGGGCGAGTTATCGGTCAGCTGGTGCTGAGGTGTTGTATTCTGTTCCCTTGTTATTTCCTTTATCATTATTATCATTGGTGGTAGCAGTAGTGATCTGTGTTATACCTTAGTTACTAAACTGTTCTTATCTCAACCCGTGGGAGTTGCATTCTTTTCGATTCTCCTCTCCGTCCCTCCGAGAGCAGGGGGAGGACAAGAAAGGGGGGGAAGTGAGCGAACGAATTACCTGACTGGGTTTAAACCACGACACTCCTGCATATATATTAACAGATTCCTAGTTGAAACCTGACACACTATAACCCACAAAACACAATATTGTATTATATTAATAATTATATTAATTCTATCAATAATATATATATTAATAATCAGGGACTGAAAGCCCTCCCCAGTACCATTGAACCATTTGAACCATTGCAGAGAACTTGCACCAGAGCAATATTGGTCCGATTGTGATAAGTCTCCAAAGCCACATCCATTATTTTTACCTGATCACATTGGTCCTCCCCCTTAAGCTTTTGTACCTTTTTCCTTATGTTTTCCATGGATTGACGTTTTGTTAACTGGCCTAACTCTTTCCTTCCTTCCTCTGATTCGGGATCAATATTAGTATATTTAGACATCACCTCTTTTAATCTTCCCATGAATCCAGCAGTTGATTCATTTACATCTGGCTTTATTTCATATAGCTTAGACCAGCTCACTGCCTTGGGGACCGCATTCCTAGTACTGACTAAAATCTACCTCCGATATTGTTTCAAAGCTTGCCTGTCCCAGTTAGGATTGGGGTTAGGAATGTGAAGATTCACTGTACCTATCGCTGTGCCTGCTGTTATTTGTTGCTCTACTGCGGTCCGAGCCGTACGAATAATCGTATTTCTGTCAACACTCTGAAAGCATGATGTGTAATTACCAGCCACTCGTTTCCAACTCTTCAAATCTATAATGGTAAAGGGAATCTTCATCATGAGCAGACCATCATTACGCACAGCTTGTCTTAAAGGTGCAGTCACAGTTTCCCCTCATTTTCCCCTAGTTTGCCTTGCTGTAAGGCAAAATCCTTCAGCCCCACCCCCCTATATCTCAGGTGCCTGTGCTGGTGCTTGTGCTTGATCCTCATTGTCAGCACCTTCAGCCCCATTATTCACAATACCCCTTCTCCAGGGGCCTACCATCAAATCCAAATCCTCCTCCACATTCCTCAGATGTTTAGTGCATAACTGCCCTGTGGTGCACAAAGACCAATAGCATTTAAGCAAATTTTACTGTCTTTCTCCAAGGACAATACTGACAGGTCCTGGAGTGCAAAATGAAAACTGCAATCCTTTTGCTGTTCCAGATGATATCTCAAAGTAGAAAACATTTCTGCATAAGCTACTTCATCCCACTTTCCTTCTCGTCTCAAGAATGACATGTGACAGGATTTTACCAGAGTCTCCTGAGTAACCGAACCCCTCGGGGCTCCACCGCTTTGTTCCGGTCTCCCGAGTGACTGAACTACGCAGGGGTTCACCGATTTGTTTGCAGTGTTGTGAAATGCAACCCAGTGGGGATTTCTTCAAACCCCCCTTTGGAGGCAGTGGTACCCATGATCCTGACCTCCACCAAATACCAAAGTCCAGACAACCAAAACTAAACTGCCTTTTACCCACCGCGCAGGGCGTCCCTCTCTGCCTTACGTGGAAAGGGGCCAAAAAGAATGCCTTTTTAAAGACATTAAATCGGGGTCTCCCCGAGGTCCCGCGTTGGTCCTTCAGGCAAACTCCCCCGATGCCAGCGTGAAGGTCCCAGGGACTCCCCGGATCCATGGGAAACACGGCTGAGTGTCCCTGTTCAGGCGCCAAATTGTTACCCTAAAAGTCGGTCAGAGAAACTCTCTAAGGCTCAATTTGGACCTTCAGAAAGCAGCATTCTTTATTGCAGCGCTGGGCGCACACACGAATCCTTTCACAAGGGTGAGCACACCTGGTACTTGCCGACAGCAGCTCTATATTTAACATACTCATGCATATTCACAGCTTTCCCAGCAACTGGTTCTAATATTTGCATCCTAATTACGCATGCGCTTTCTTGCTGAGTGGGGTCTTTGGTGGGCACCGATAGTCTTCCTCACTGTGTTTACTGAATGACCTCAGTGCTTGCTCAAGCTCGCAAGGTCCTAGTGCCCAGTCAGCAGTTGCTATGTCCTTGCTTCTGCTCTGTTCCAGTCTCGCCCCACGCTGGGCACCGCTCTGCTGTCTTGAAGGCTGGCATCCGTGGTCTTATTTACTGTCTCCTTAGGTGTTACCAGTCCCATGATGTTCCTTCCCCCATCAGCCAAACCTTCCTTTCTCTCTACATGTTAGTAAGGTAGAACAATTTGGCCTATTCTCCTATGCTAGAGGCGCACACACTGTTGTTAGTGTAAGATTTAAGGTTACAATGCATTCAAAGAGAATCGGCTGCCCTGGGATTGATGGACCCCCCATTCTTGGTAGACGGGGAGTCCCTCAGAAAACTGAGCCATCCTGAAGAGTTCTGGGGACCAGCCTGAATCCCAAAATCCTCCCTGCATCCCCCCAGACCCAAAGCCCACAGCTCCAAAGCCACCCTGGCTCAGCACAGTGGCACAGACTTGCTAAAAAAGGGGTGTCCCAAAAAGTGGTGTTCCCCCAACACCTGCCCTGGGGGCCCATCAAGATGCGAACACACAGGGGGGACCCCAACATTGCTTTTGGTTCAGTAGTGAATGAAGTGGGCCAGAGGGGGTGGATCCCCCAAAAGGGGCACCCCAATGAAGGGGCAAACCAAAACCACGCTGCACCCCAAAAGGGCCCTGGAAGCACCCAAAGCAATCGTGGTGCCCCCTAAATCCTAGGGTAACCCCAAATCTCCCTGAAGCAGCACAAAAGCAGGCAGGACCCCCAAGTGGGGGCCTGGGGCAGCACAAAAGTCACCCACACCCTTCCATCACCCTGGCCCCCCCAGATGAACCCAGGGACCCAAAATCCTGGAGGGGCTCCACCAAACACCCACCCCCAACTGAGGGTACCCCAGAAAAGCTGCTCCCCCCCTCCAATGCCACCCAGCCCCAAATTGCTTCTTGTTGCTCCCAAACCACACCTCATGGGGCATCCCAGCTCCCCCATCTCTGGTATCAGTGAGTTGGGGGGGCCAGCCCCAGAGTGGGGGTTGCCTAATTTGGGATGTCCCACCAAAAGACCAAGGAGGTGTGGTGGGGGATGGAGGGTAGGAAGCTCTGCAGAGGGATCTGGGCAGGCTGGATCCATGGGCTGTGGCCAATGTGTTGAGGGTCAAGAAGGCAAAGTGCAGGGTCCTGCGCTTGGGCCACAACAACCCCCTGCAACGCTCCAGGTTTGGGGAAGAGGGGCTGAAAACTGCTCATGGGAAAGGAGCTGGGGGTGCTGATTGATGGAGCTGAACATGAGCAGCTTGTGCCCAGGCAGCCAGGAAGCTCCCAGCATCCTGGCCTGGATCAGCACCAATGTGGCAGCAGGGCCGGGGCAGTGGTTGTGCCCCTGCACTGAGCACTGAGGCTGCACCTCGAATCCTGGGTTCAATTCTGGGTCCTTCACTACAAGAGAGACATTGAGGTGCTGGAGGGGGGCCAGAGAAGGGCAGCGGAGCTGGTGCAGGGCCTGGAGCACAGGGGTGATGGGGAAGGGGTGAGGGACCGGGGTTCAGTCTGGAGAAGAGAAGGCTCAGGGGGGACCTGATTGCTCCCTACAACTGCCTGACAGTAGGATGGAGCCAAGAGGGGCTGGGCTCTGCTCCCAAGGAACAAGGGATGGGACAAGAGGAGACGGCCTCAAGCTGCACCAGAGGAGGTTTAGATGGAGCTGAGGAACAATTTGTCCAGGAAGCTAGGGACCAGGTTAGAAAAGCTGAGGCCCAGTTAGAATTAAAATAGGCTAGGGAAGTTAAGGAAAACTGGAAGGAATTCTTCAGGTGCGTAGCAAATAAAAATCAGACTCAGGAAGCTCTCGGGAGAACTGGCTACACAGGATTTGGAGAAGGCTGAGGTTCTGAATGACTTCTTTGCCTCAGTCTTCACTGGCCAAGGCTCTGACCGCACCACCCGAGTCTTGGAAGGCAGACGCAGGGACTGTGAGAATGAAGACCTTGCGCCCACTGTAGGAGAGGAACTGGTTTGAGACCATCCTAAAAATCTGAACGTGCACAAGTCCGTGGGTCCTGATGAGATCCATCCGCGGGTCCTGAAGGAGCTGGAGAATGAAGTTGCGAAGCCGCTGGCCATCGTATTTGAGAAATCATGGCAGTCAGGTGAAGTTCCCGATGACTGGAAAAAGGGAAATATAACCCCCATTTTCAAGAAGGGGAAAATGGATGACCTGGGGAATGACAGAGCAGTCAGTCTCACCCCTGAGCCTGGCAACATCTTGGAGCAGATTCTCCTGGAAGGCATGCTAAGGCACATGAAAGTCAACAAAGTGCTTGGTGACAGCCAGCAGGGCTTCACTGAGGGGAAATCCTGCCTGGCCAATTTGGTGGCCTTCTATGATGGGGCTACAGAACTGATGGACAGGGTAGAGCAGTTGATGTCATCTACCTGGACTTGTGCAAAGCGTTCGACACCGTCCCACACGACATCCTTGTCTCTTAAATTGGAGAGACATCAATATGATGGACGGACCACTTGGTGGATAAAGAACTGGCTGGATGGCCGCACACAAAGAGTTGTGGTCAATGGCTCCATGTCCGGCTGGAGACCAGTAACGAGTGGTGTCCCTCAGGGATCGGTGTCGGGACCGGTCTTGTTCAACATCTTCGTCGCTGACATGGACAGTGGGATTGAGCGCGCCCTCAGCAAGTTTGCCGATGACACCGAGCTGTGTGGTTCGGTTGATACCCTGGAGGGAAGGAATGCCATCCAGAGGGACCTCGACACGCTTGTGAGGTGGGCTGATGCCAACCTCATGGAGTTTAACCATGCCAAGTGCAAGGTCCTACACCTGGGTCGGAGCAATCCCAGGCACAGCTACGGGTTGGGCAGAGAAGAGATTCAGAGCAGCCCTGCGGAGAAGGACTTGGGGGTGTTGGTTGATGAGAAAACGAACATGAGCCAGCTTCAGTGTGCGCTTGCAGCCCACAAAGCCAACCGTATCCTGGGCTGCATCAAAAGGAGCGTGACCAGCAGGTCGAAGGAGGTGATCCTGCCCCTCTACTCTGCTCTTGTGAGACCTCACCTGGAGCATTGTGTGCAGTTCTGGTGTCCTCAACATAAAAAGGACATGGAACTGTTGGAACAAGACCAGAGGAGGCCACAAGGATGATCAGGGACTGGAGCACCTCCTGTATGAAGACAGGCTGAGGAAGTTGGGGCTGTTCAGCCTGGAGAAGAGAAGGCTACATGGAGACCTCATAGCAGCCTTCCAGTATCTGAAGGGGGCCTATAGGGATGCTGGGGAGGGACTCTTCAGTAGAGACTGTAGTGAAAGGACAAGGGGTAACGGGTTAAAAGTTAAACAGGGGAAGTTTAGATTGGATCTAAGGAGGAAATTCTTTCCTGTGAGGGTGGTGAGGCACTGGAATGGGTTGTCCAGGGAGGTTGTGAACGCTCCATCCCTGGCAGTGTTCAAGACCAGGTTGGACGAGGCCTTGGGTGCCATGGTTTAATGTGAGGTGTCCCTGCCCATGGCAGGGGGGTTGGAACTGGATGATCTTAAGGTTCTTTCAAACCCTAACTATTCTATGATTCTGTGATTCTAAAACCAGCCCCAAAACACCCCAAAACTAACTTGTCCTGCTTCTCCGAGGAGATACAGGGTCAGAGCCTCAAAACAGCCCCAAAACAGCCCCAAAACAGGACAAAACCACCCCAAAAACACCGTGTCCTGCTTCTCCTGTGGATACGGGGTCAGAGCCACAAAACAGACCCAAACCAGCCACAAAACATGACAAAACCCAAGCAAAAAACAGCCCAAAACACACATAGCAAACTCCAAAACAGGCCAAAACCACACCAAAATCACCTTGTCTTGCTTCTCCTATGGGATACAGGGTCAGAGCCCCCAAACAGACCCAAAACAGGCCAAAAACACTCAAAACCCACCAAAAGAGACCCAAAACAGTCCAAAACCTCCTTATCCTACTTCTCCAATGGGATGCAGGGTCAGAGCATCAAAACAGAACAAAAACAGGACAAAAACAACCCTAAACACCCCAAAACCCAGCCCAAAACCACCTAGTCCTGCTTCTGCTATGGGATACAGGGTCAGAGCCCCCAAAAAGCCCCCAAAAAGAGAAAAAAGCATTCCAAAACCACTAAAACAGCCCCAAAATACCCCAAAACCACCCTGTCCTCCTTCTCCTATGGGATACAGGGTCAGACCCCAAAACACCCCAAAAACAGGACAAAACCACTCCAAAACCACCTTGTCCTGCTTCTCCTTTGGAATAGAGGGTCAGAGCCCCAAACAGACCCAAAACTGCCTCAAAACACCCCAAAAACCACCCCAAGGCCACCTTCTCCTGCTTCTACTATGGGACACAGGGTCAGAACCCAGAAACAGCCCCAAAACAAGAAAAAAACAACACAAAACACCCCCAAAACCACCCTAAAGCCATGTAGTCCTCCTTCTCCTTTGGGATACAGGGTCAGAGCCCCAAAACATCCCAAAATCAGGACAAAACATCCTCAAAGCCACCTTGTCCTGCTTCTCCTATGGGATACAGGGTCAGAGCTGCAAAACAGCCCTAAAAAACGCCAAAAACAACCAAAAACACCCCAAAACCACCCCTATGATGGTTTGCTTGTCCTGCTTCTGCTATGGGATACAGGGTCAGAGCCCCCAAACAGCTCCAAAACAGCCCCAAAACAAGCGAAAACCAGCCCAAAAGACACAAAGTAAACCCCAAAACAGGCCAAAACCAGCCCAAAATCACCTTGTCCTGCTTCTCCTGTAGGATGCAAAGTCAGAGCCCCGAAACACACCCAAAACACACCCAAAACGACCCCAAGGTCACATTTTCCTGTTCTCCACTGGGACACAGGGTCAGAACCCGAAAACAGACCTAAAACAGGACAAAACTCAAAACCATTCCAAACCAACCTTAAACCACCCTAAAACCACCCCAAAATCACCTTCTCCTGCCGGATACAGGGTCAGCGCCCCAAAACAGACCAAAACCAGGCCAAAAACAACCCAAAACATGCCAAAACCCACCCCCAAACCACCTTGTCCTCTTTCTCGTATGGGATGCAGGGTCAGAGCTCCAAAACAGATCCAAAACAGCCTCAAAACACCTCAAAAAAACACCCCAAGGCCACCTTATTCTGCTTCTCCTATGGGACACAGGGTCAGAACCCCAACACAGCCCTAAAACAGGACAAAAAGAACCCAAAACGATTCAAAACCACCCCAAACCACCCTAAAACCACCCCAAAACCACCTTGTCCTGTTTCTCCTGTGGGATACAGAGTCAGAGCCCAGAAACAGACAGAAAAAAAGGCCAAAAACAACCCAAAACACCCCAAAACGACCTTGTCCTGCTTCTACTATGGGATAAAGGGTCAGAGCCCCAAAAGAGCTCAAAACCAGCCAAAAACAGTCAAAAACCAGCAAAACAGGACCTAAACCACCCCAAAACCTCCTTGTCCTGCTTCTCCTATAGGATACAGGGTCAGACCCTCAAAACAGACCAAAAACAGGATGAAAACAACCCAAAACACCCCAAAACCACCCTGTCCTGCTTCTCCTATGGGATACAAGGTCAGACCCAAACCACCCCAAAACCATCTCCAAAACCCCCAAACAAACCCAAAACCAACTTATCCTGCTTCGCCTATGGAACACAGGGTCAGAGCCCCAAAACAGGCCAAAACCAGGCCAAACCACCCCAAAACCAACTTGTCCTGCTTCTCCTATGGGACACAGGGTCAGCACAGGGTCAGAGCCTCAAAACAGACCCAAAACAGGCCAAAAAAAGCCCCAAACACCCCAAAAACCAGGACAAAACCACCTTGTCCTCCTTCTGCTATGGGATACAGTGTCAGGGCCCCAAAAAAGACCTAAAACAGAACAAAAACACCCCAAAACAACCCCAAAACCACCTTGTCCTGCTTCTACTATGGGATACAGGGTCAGAGCACCAAAAAAGACACAAAACATGACAAAAATAGGACAAAACCACCCCAAAACCACATTGTCCTGCTTCTCCTGTGGGATACAGGGTCGGAGCATCAAAACAGACTCAAAACAGGCCAAAAACTGGAAAAAAAACAGGCCAAAACACCCAAAGCAAACCCCAAAACAGGCCAAAAGCACGCCAAAACCACCTTGTCCCGCTTCTTCTGTGGGGTACAAAGTCAGAGCCCCAAAAGTGACTCAATACAGGACAAAAACAACCCAAAACACGCCAAAAAACACGCCAAAACCACCTTGTCCTGCTTCTGCTGTGGGATACAAAGTCAGAGCCCCAAAACTGACTCAAAACAGGACAAAGATGACCCAAAACACGCCAAAAACCACCCCAAAACCACCTTCTTTTGCTTCTCCTGTGGGACACAGGGTCAGAGCCCCAAAACAGACCCAAAACAGGAAAAAAACAACCCAAAACACCCCCTAAACAGCCCAAAACCACCCTGTCCTGCTTCTCCTATCGCATACAGGGTCAGAGCCTCAAAACAGACCCAAAACAGGCCAAAAAACAGCCCACAACACCCCCAAAACCAGGACAAAACCACCTTGTCCTCCTTCTGCTATGGAACACAGGGTCAGAGCCCCAAAACAGGCCAAAACCAGGCCAAACCACCCCAAAACCACCTTGTCCTGCTTCTCCTATGGGACACAGGGTCAGAGCCCCAAAACTGACCCAAAACATGACAAAAACATGCCAAAACCCCCAAAACAGCTCCAAAACATCTCAAAACCTCCTTCTCCTGCTTCTCCTATGGGATACAGGTTCAGAGCCTGAAAACAGACCCAAAACAGGCACAAAAAAAACCAAAACACCCCCAAAACCACCTTGTCCTGCTTCTCCTATGGGATACAGGTTCAGAGGCCCTAAACACCCCTAAAACAGGACAAAAGTACCCCAAAACCAACTTGTCCTGCTTCTCCTCTGGGATACAGGGTCAGAGTTCCAAAACAGACCCAAAACAGGACAAAAACAACCTAGAACACTCCAAAAACCATCCCAAAACCACCTTGTCCTGCTTGTCCTATGGGATACAGAGTTGCAGCCCCAAAACAGGACAAAAACATCACAAAACCACTCCCAAAACACCCCTAAACCACCCCAAAACCACCCGAAATCCATTTTGTCCTGGTTCTCCTGTGGGATACAAACTCAGAGCCCCAAAACAGACCCCAAAAAGCCAAAAAACACCACAAAAAACAGCCGAAAACAACCCCAAAACAACCTTCACATGCTTCTGCTGTGGGATTCAGGGTCAGAGGCCTAAAACATCTCCAAAACAGGCCAAAATCACTCAAAAAAACCCAAAACACCCCCAAAATAGACCCAAAAAACACCTTGTCCTGCTTCTCCTATGCGATACAGGGTCAGAGCCCCAAAACAGGACAAAAACACACCAAAACCATTAAAAAGCACCTTGTCCTGCTTCTCCTATGGGATACAAGGTCAGAGTCCCTAAACAGCTCCAAAGCAGGACAGGAAGAGGCCAAATCCAAGCAAAAAAACCCAAAACAAACCCCAAAACAGGCCAAAAGTGCCCCAAAACCACCTTGTCCTGCTTCTCCTATGGGATACAAGGTCAGAGCCCCCAAAACAACCCAAAATAGAAAAAAAAAGAGGCCAAAACCAAGCAAAAACCCACAAAACAAACCCCCAAAACAGGCCAAAAGCAACCCAAAAACACCTTGTCCTGCTTCTTCTGTGGAACACAGGTCAGAGCCCCAAAACAGGACAAAACCAACCTAAAACCAGCCCAAACCACCTTGTCCTACTTCTGCTGTGGGATTCAGGGTCAGAGCCCGAAAACAGACCCAAAACAGGTCAAAAACACTCAAACCCCCCCCCAAACACCCCAAAACCACCCCAAACCCACCTTGTCCTGCTTGTCCTATGGGATACAGGGTCAGAGCCATAAAAAAGACCCAAAACAGACCAAAAACAAGCCAAAACACCCCAAAAACGACCCCAAGGTCACATTTTCCTGCTTCTCCTATGGGACACAGGGTCAGAACCCCAAAAAAGCCCTAAAAGAGGACAAAAAAAACCCCAAACCTTCAAAATCACAACGAAACCACGCTAAAATCACCCCAAAATCACCTCTCTTGCAGGATACAGGGTCAGAGCCACAAAACAGACCCAAAACAAACCAAAACCAACCCAAAACACCCCAAAAGCCACCCTAAGGGCAACTTGTCTTGATTCTCCTATGGAACACAGGGTCAGAACCCCAAAACAGCATTAAAACAGGACAAAAGCAACCCAAAACGATTCCAAACCACCCCCAAACCACGCTAAAGCCACACCAAAATCACCTTCTCCTGCTTCTCCTGTAGGATACTGTGTCAGAGACCCAAAACAGACCCAAAACTGGAAAAAAAAAGCCAAAACACGCCCAAAACCAACCAAAAACCACCTTGTCCTGATTCTCCTATGGGATACATGGTCAGACCCCCAAAAGAGACCCAAAACAGACCAAAAATAACCCAAACACCCCAAAACACCCCAAAACCACCTTGTTTCGCTTCTCCTATGGTATACATGGTAAGAGCCCCCAAACAGCTCCAAAACAGGCCAAAACCAGTCAAAAACCACCAAAACAGCGCAAAACCACCCCAAAACCACCCTGTCCTGCTTCTCCTATGGGATACAGTGTCAGACCCCATAAACACCCCAAAACCACCTTGTCTCGCTTCTCCTATGGGATACAGGGTCAAAGCCTCAAAACAGCCACAAAACAGGCTAAAACCAGTCAAAACCCACCAAAACAACCCCAAGACACACCAAACCCACCTTGTCCTGCTTCTTCTATGAGATACAGGATCAGAGCTCCAGAAGAGACCCAAAACAGTCTCAAAACACCCCAAAAACCACCCCAAGGCTACCTTGTTCTGCTTCTCCTATGGGACGTCAGAACCCCAAAACCGCCCTAGAAGAGGACAAAACCAACCCAAAACCATTCAAAACCACCCCGAAACCACCCTAAAACCACCCCAAAATCACCTTCTCCTGCTTCTCCTGTGGGATACAGCATCAGAGCCCAAAACCAGACCCAAAACAGGCCAAAACCAACCAAAAACACCCCAAAACCCAGCCCAAAACCACCTTGTCCTGCTTCTGCTATGGGATACAGTGTCAGAGCCCCCAAACAGCCCCAAAACAGGACAAAATCAGTCAAAAAACCCCAAAACAGCCCCCAAAACAGCCTCAAACCCACCTTGTCCTGCTTCTCGTATTGGACACAGGGTCAGAGCAACAAAACAGAACCAAAAAAGGACAAAAACATCTCAAAACCACCTTCTCTTGCTTCTCATGAAGAATACAGGGTCAGAGCCCCAAAACAGCCCCAGAAACGGCCAAAAAAACCAAAACACCCCAAAACCCAGCCCAAAACCACCTTGTCCTGCTTCTGCTATGGGATACAGGGCCAGAGCCCCAAAACAGCCCCAAAACAGCCCCAAAACAGGCCAAAACCAGAGGAAAACCAGACCAAAACACACAAAGCAAACTCCAAAACAGGCCAAAACCACCCCAAAATCACCTTCTCCTGCTTCTCCTGAGGGATACAAAGAGCCCTGAAGAAGACGAAACAGAACAAAAACAACCCAAAAAAATCCAAAACGACCCTAAGGTCACATTTTCCTCCTCCTCCTATGGGACACAGGGTCAGAACTCCAAAACAGCCCTAAAACAGGACAAAAAAAAAACCAAAACCATTCAAAACCTCCCCTAAACCACCCTAAAACCACCCCAAAATCAACTTTTCCTGCGAGATACAGGGGCAGAGCCCCCAAACAGCCCCAAAACCGGAAAAAACAACCCAAACCCCCCAAAACACCCCAAAACCACCTTGTTTTCCTTCTCCTATAGCATACAGGGTCAGAACTCCAAAACAGCCTTAAAACAGGGCAAAACCAACCCAGCCCAAAATCACCTTGTCCTGCTTCTCCTGTGGGATACAGGGTCAGAGCCCCAAAAGAGACACAAAGCTGCCCCAAAACACCCCAAAAACCACCCCAAACCACCTTGTCCTGTTTCTCCTATGGGTGGCTCCCAGTGAGAACCCAAAACAGCCCCAAATCACCCCAACCCCCCCAAAATGGAACCTTCTGGAGGTCGCTGTGGAGCTGCTTTAGCCTGGCCTCGAGCTGCGACACCTTCTGGGGTAGGTCCAAGGCTTGGGCGGGGGGGGGAGGGGCAAAGGGCAATGGGGGGGGGAGCACTGGGGTGTCCCCAATACGGGGGGAGGATCTCAGACCCACATGTGGGGGTCCCAGCCCTACATACAAGGGGGACATGGGGGGGGGTCTCCATATGGGGGGGGGGTCCCTGTACCTGATGGGGGGCACCCACCCGTGGCCTCTCCGGGGGGGGGTGTCAGGGCTCAACACCGGCTCCATGAGGGAGAGCAGGGACACGGCCCTTTGCACTGGGGGGTGGCACGTCAGCACCCCAAAACCAGACCAAAACAACCAAAAGACCCCCAAACCAGCTCAAACCAGCCCAAATCATCCCAAAACCAGCCCAAAACACCCCAAAACACTCTGAAACACCCCAACAACACCCCAAAACACTCTGAAACACCCTCAAACCAGCCTAAAATATTTGCAAAACAGCCCGAAACACCCCAAAACATCCCGAAACACCCACAAAGCAGTCTCAAACACCCCAAACCACCCCAAACAGCCCTGAAACAGCTCAAAGCACCCCAAAACCAGCCCAAAACCCCCTCCACAACAGTTTCACACCCCAAAAACATCCTGAAACAACCCCAAAACTCCATGGTACCCCAATCAACCACGGGCATCTCCATCCCTCCCTACACTGCTGGCACCCCTAAATGACCCCAAACCCCATCTTTCTTGAGCCCCATAAGGAAGGGTGCCCACACCCAGCATGTTGGGGTGCAGGGATGCTGCTTTGGGTGACAGCCCCAGCTCATGGCCCTGCAGCAGGCTCTCCCACAGCCTCAGTCTAGAACCCAGGTGGGTCACCATGGCAACGGGTCAAAACGGGGCCCTTTGTGACCTCATTTGTGTCACCCTACTTGAGTGCTTTGCTCAGGGGAGCAGAGAGTGACAGGAAAGAGCAGGAGGAAGGAGCCACTGGGTTGCTGCTGAGCTCAAGCCCTGTTGGTTTGGTCCAAGCTTTCCCCTTCGCTACCCCATTTGGAGGTGTTTGGGGTTGTTTCAGGGTGTTTTGGGGGTGTTAACTGTTGTGCTGAGCCCCAACACCCCCCCCCCCCCCGCAGAGGCCGCGGGGGGGCACCGCCCCCCCCATCGGGTCCAGGGACCCCCCCCATGTCCCCCTTGTATGTGGGGCTGGGACCCCCACTTCTGGGTCTGGGATCCCCACACCAACATGGGGACACCCCAGTGCCCCTCCCCATTGCCCTTTAAACCCCCCCCCCCATCCTTGGGACCTACCCCAGAAGGTGTCGCAGCTCGAGGCCAGGCTAAAGCAGCTCCACAGCGACCTCCAGAAGGTTCCATTTTGGGGGGGTTGGGGTGATTTGGGGCTGTTTTGGGTTCTCATTGGGTGGCACCTATAGGAGCAGCAGGACAAGCTGGTTTGGGGTGGTTTTGAGGTGTTTTGGGGGTGTTTTTTGAAGTGTTATGGGCTGTTTTGGGCTCTGACCCTGTATCCCGTAGGAGAAGCAGGACAAGGTGGTTTTGGGCTGCTTTTTGAGGGGTTTTTGGGTCTGCTTTGGGGCTGTGAGCCGGTATCCCCTAGGCGAAGCAGGACAAGGTGGTTTTGGGACTGTTTTGGGGGTGGCTTTGGGGTGTTTTTGTCATATTTCAGGTCTATTTTGAGGCTCTGACCCTGTATCCCATAGGAGAAGCAGAAGGTGTTTTTGAGGTGTTTTGGGCCTTTCGGAGGGTTTTGGAGTATTTTTGTCCTCTTTTGGGGCTGGTTTGAGGCTCTGACCCTGTATCCCATAGCAGAAGCAGAAGAAGGTGGTTTTGAGGTGTTTTGGGCCTTTTGGGGGATTTGGAGGAGAAGCAGGAGGTGATTTTGGGGTGGTTTTGGGGTTTGCTTTAGGTGTTTTGGCCTGTTTTTTGCCTGGTTTTCTCCTGTTTTCGGGGTGTTTTGGGGCTCTGACCCTGTATCTCATAGGAGACGCAGGAAAGGTGGTTTTTGGGGTGTTTTGGGGGTGTTTGGGGTTGTTTTTTGACGTCCTTTGGGTCTTTTTTTGGGCCCTGCCGCTGTATCCCCTAGGAGAAGCAGAAGGAGGTTTTGAGGTGTTTTGGGGCTGTTTTGGGGGTTTTGTCCTATTTTTGTCATTTTTTTTGTCTTTTTTGGGCTCTGAAACCGTATCCCATAGGAGAAGCAGGACAAGGTGGTTTTGGGGGTGGTTTTGGGGTGTTTTAGGGATTGTTCTGGGTGTTTTGCCTTGGATTTCGCCTGGTTTTCTCCTTTTTTTGTCCTGTTTATGGCTGTTTGGGGGCTGTGAATGTATACCCTGGAGTAGAAGCAGGACAAGTTGGTTTTGGGGGGGTTTTGTCCTATTTTTGTCATCTTTTGTGTCTTTTTTTTGTGGCTCTGACCCTGCATCTCATAGGAGAAGCAGGAGAAGATGGTTTTGGGGCATTTTTGTTCTGTTTTAGGTCTGTTTTGTGGCCCTGACACTGTATCTCATAGCAGAAGGAGGACAAGGACGTTTTGTCCTGCTTTTTGGGATGTTTTGGGGTGTTTTTGGCCTGTTTTGGGTCTGTTTTGAGGCTCTGACCCTGTGTCCTACAGAAGAAGCAGGACAAGGTGGTTTTGGGGTTGGTTTGGGGGTTTTGGAGCTGGTTTTGGGGTTTCTGGAGTGTTTTTGTCCTGTTTTGGGTCTGTTTCAGGGCTCTGACCCTGTATCCCACAGGAGAAGCAGGACAAGGAGGTTTTGGGGTGGTTTTGTCCTATCTTTGTCATGTCTTGTGTCTTTTTTGGGGCTCTGACCCTGTGCTCCATAGGAGAAGGCAGGACAAGGTGGTTTTGGGTTGGTTTGGGGGTTTTGGAGCTGGTTTTGGAGTGATTTGGGACATACTTGGCCTGTTTTTGGGTCTGTTTCAGGGCTGTGACCCTGTATGCCATAGGAGAAGCAGGACAAGGTGGTTTTGTGGTGGTTTGGAGGTTTTTGAAGCTGGTTTTGGGGTGATTTGGGTTGTACTTGGCCTGTTTTGGGTCTGTTTCAGGCCTCTGACCATGTATCCCACAGGAGAAGCAGGACAAGGTGGCCTTGGGGTGGTTTTGTCCTGCTTTGGGGGTTCTTTGGGTGCGTTTTGGGACTCTGACTCAGTATGCCATAGGAGAAGCAGGGACAAGGTAGTTTTGGGGTGGTTTTGTCCAATTTTTGTCATGTTTTGTGTCTTTTTTGAGGCTCTGACTTTGTGTTCCATAGGAGAAGCAGGACAAGGTGGTTTTGGGTTGGTTTGGGGGTTTTGGAGCTGGTGTTGGGGTTTCTGGAGTGTTTTTGTCCTGTTTTGGGTCTGTTTCAGGGCTCTGACCCTGTATCCCACAGGAGAAGCAGGACAAGGAGGTTTTGGGGCTTTTTTGTTCTGTTTTAGGTCTGTTTTTGGGGCCCTGACACTGTATCTCATAGCAGAAGGAGGACAAGGTGGTTTTGTCCTGCTTTTTGGGGTGTTTTGGAGTGTTTTTGGCCTGTTTTGGGTCTGTTTTGAGGCTCTGACCTTGTGTCCTATAGAAGAAGCAGGACAAGGTGGTTTTGGGTTGGTTTTGGGGTTTTTGGAGTGTTTTTGTCCTGTTTTGGGTCTGTTTCAGGGCTCTGACCCTGTATCCCACAGGAGAAGCAGGACAAGGTGGTTTTGGGGTGGTTTTGTCCTATTTTTGTCATGTTTTGTGTCTTTTTTGGGGCTCTGACCCTGTATCCCCACAGGAGAAGCAGGAAAAGTTGGTTTTGGGGTGGGTTTTGTCTTATTTTTGTCATGTTTTTTGTCTTTTTTTTGAGGCTCTGACCCTGCATCTCATAGGAGAAGCAGGAGAAGATGGTTTTGGGGCATTTTTGTTCTGTTTTAGGTCCTGTTTTGCGGCCCTGACACTGTATCTCATAGCAGAAGGAGGACAAGGACGTTTTGTCCTGCTTTTTGTGGTGTTTTGGGGTGTTTTTGGCCTGTTTTGGGTCTGTTTTGAGGCTCTGACCTTGTGTCCTACAGAAGAAGCAGGACAAGGTGGTTTTGGGTTGGTTTGGGGGTTTTTGAGCTGGTTTTGGGGTTTCTGGAGTATTTTTGTTCTGTTTTGGGTCTGTTTCAGGCCTCTGACCCTGTATCCCACAGGAGAAGCAGGACAAGGAGGTTTTGGGGCTTTTTTGTTCTGTTTTAGGTCTGTTTTGGGGCCCTGACACTGTATCTCATAGCAGAAGGAGGACAAGGTGGTTTTGTCCTGCTTTTTGGGGTGTTTTGGGGTGTTTTTGGCCTGTTTTGGGTCTGTTTTGAGGCTCTGACCTTGTGTCCTATAGAAGAAACGGGACAAGGTGGTTTTGGGTTGGTTTTGGGGTTTTTGGAGTGTTTTTTGTCCTGTTTTGGGTCTGTTTCAGGGCTCTGGACCCTGTATCCCACAGGAGAAGCAGGACAAGGAGGTTTTGAGGTGGTTTTGTCCTATCTTTGTCATCTTTTGTGTCTTTTTTGGGGCTCTGACCCTGTGTTCCATAGGAGAAGCAGGACAAGGTGGTTTTGGGTTGGTTTGGGGGTTTTGGAGCTGGTTTTGGAGTGATTTGGGACATACTTGGCCTGTTTTGGGTCTGTTTCAGGGCTCTGACCCTGTATGCCATAGGAGAAGCAGGACAAGGTGGTTTTGGGGTGGTTTGGGGTTTTGGAGCTGGTTTTGGGGTGATTTGGGTTGTACTTGGCCTGTTTTGGGTCTGTTTCAGGCCTCTGACCATGTATCCCACAGGAGAAGCAGGACAAGGTGGCCTTGGGGTGGTTTTGTCCTGCTTTGGGGGTTCTTTGGGTGCGTTTTGGGACTCTGACTCCGTATGCCATAGGAGAAGCAGGACAAGGTAGTTTTGGGGTGGTTTTGTCCAATTTTTGTCATGTTTTGTGTCTTTTTTGAGGCTCTGACTTTGTGTTCCATAGGAGAAGCAGGACAAGGTGGTTTTGGGGTTGGTTTTGGGGGTTTTGGAGCTGGTGTTGGGGTTTCTGGAGTGTTTTTGTCCTGTTTTGGGTCTGTTTCAGGCCTCTGACCCTGTATCCCACAGGAGAAGCAGGACAAGGAGGTTTTGGGGCTTTTTTGTTCTGTTTTAGGTCTGTTTTGGGGACCTGACACTGTATCTCATAGCAGAAGGAGGACAAGGTGGTTTTGTCCTGCTTTTTGGGGTGTTTTGGGGTGTTTTTGGCCTGTTTTGGGTCTGTTTTGAGGCTCTGACCTTGTGTCCTATAGAAGAAGCAGGACAAGGTGGTTTGGGTTGGTTTTGGGGTTTTTGGAGTGTTTTTGTCCTGTTTTGGGTCTGTTTCAGGGCTCTGACCCTGTATCCCACAGGAGAAGCAGGACAAGGAGGTTTTGGGGTGGTTTTGTCCTATCTTTGTCATGTTTTGTGTCTTTTTTGGGGCTCTGACCCTGTGTTCCATAGGAGAAGCAGGACAAGGTGGTTTTGGGTTGGTTTGGGGGTTTTGGGAGCTGGTTTTGGAGTGATTTGGGACATACTTGGCCTGTTTTGGGTCTGTTTCAGGGCTCTGACCCTGTATGCCATAGGAGAAGCAGGACAAGGTGGTTTTGGGGTGGTTTGGGGGTTTTGGAGCTGGTTTTGGGGTGATTTGGGTTGTACTTGGCCTGTTTTGGGTCTGTTTCCAGGCCTCTGACCATGTATCCCACAGGAGAAGCAGGACAAGGTGGTCTTGGGGTGGTTTTGTCCTGCTTTGGGGGTTCTTTGGGTGCGTTTTGGACTCTGACTCCGTATGCCATAGGAGAAGCAGGACAAGGTAGTTTTGGGGTGGTTTTGTCCCAATTTTTGTCATGTTTTGTGTCTTTTTTGAGGCTCTGACTTTGTGTTCCATAGGAGAAGCAGGACAAGGTGGTTTTGGGTTGGTTTGGGGGTTTTGGAGCTGGTGGTTGGGGTTTCTGGAGTGTTTTTGTCCTGTTTTGGGTCTGTTTCAGGGCTCTGACCCTGTATCCCACAGGGAGAAGCAGGACAAGGAGGTTTTGGGGGCTTTTTTTGTTCTGTTTTAGGTCTGTTTTGGGGCCCTGACACTGTATCTCATAGCAGAAGGAGGACAAGGTGGTTTTGTCCTGCTTTTTGGGGGTGTTTTGGAGTGTTTTTGGCCTCTTTTGGGTCTGTTTTGAGGCCTCTGACCTTGTGTCCTATAGAAGAAGCAGGACAAGGTGGTTTTGGGTTGGTTTGGGGTTTTTGGAGTGTTTTTGTCCTGTTTTGGGTCTGTTTCAGGGCTCTGACCCTGTATCCCACAGGAGAAGCAGGACAAGGAGGTTTGGGGTGGTTTTGTCCTATCTTTGTCATGTTCTGTGTCTTTTTTGGGGCTCTGACCCTGTTTTCCATAGGAGAAGCAGGACAAGGTGGTTTTTGGGTTGGTTTGGGGGTTTTGGAGCTGGTTTTGGAGTGAATTGGGACATACTTGGCCTGTTTTGGGTCTGTTTCAGGGCTGTGACCCTGTATGCCATAGGAGAAGCAGGACAAGGTGGTTTTGGGGTGGTTTGGGGGTTTTGAAGCTGGTTTTTGGGGTGATTTGGGTTGTACTTGGCCTGTTTTGGGTCTGTTTCAGGCCTCTGACCCTGTATCCCACAGGAGAAGCAGGACAAGGTGGCCTTGGGGTGGTTTTGTCCTGCTTTGGGGGTTCTTTGGGTGCGTTTTGGGGACTCTGACTCCGTATGCCATAGGAGAAGCAGGACAAGGTAGTTTTGGGGTGGTTTTGTCCAATTTTTGTCATGTTTTGTGTCTTTTTTGAGGCTCTGACTTTGTGTTCCATAGGAGAAGCAGTACAAGGTGGTTTTGGTTTGGTTTGGGGGTTTTGGAGCTGGTGTTGGGGTTTCTGGAGTGTTTTTGTCCTGTTTTGGGTCTGTTTCAGGCCTCTGACCCTGTATCCCACAGGAGAAGCAGGACAAGGAGGTTTTGGGGCTTTTTTTGTTCTGTTTTAGGTCTGTTTTGGGCCCTGACACTGTATCTCATAGCAGAAGGAGGACAAGGTGGTTTTGTCCTGCTTTTTGGGGTGTTTTGGGGTGTTTTTGGCCTGTTTTGGGTCTGTTTTGAGGCTCTGACCTTGTGTCCTATAGAAGAAGCAGGACAAGGTGGTTTTGGGTTGGTTTTGGGGTTTTTGGAGTGTTTTTGTCCTGTTTGGGTCTGTTTCAGGGCTCTGACCCTGTATCCCACAGGAGAAGCAGGACACGGTAGTTTTTGGGTGGGTTTGTCCTATTTTTGTCATGTTTTGTGTCTTTTTTGGGGCTCTGACCCTGTGTTCCATAGGAGAAGCAGGACAAGGTGGTTTTGGGGTGGTTTTGTCCTATTTTTGTCATGTTTTGTGTCTTTTTTGGGGCTCTGACCCTGTATCCCACAGGAGAAGCAGGAAAAGTTGGTTTTGGGGTGGTTTTGTCCTATTTTTGTCATGTTTTTTGTCTTTTTTTTGAGGCTCTGACCCTGCATCTCATAGGAGAAGCAGGAGAAGATGGTTTTGGGGCATTTTTGTTCTGTTTTAGGTCTGTTTTGCGGCCCTGACACTGTATCTCATAGCAGAAGGAGGACAAGGACGTTTTGTCCTGCTTTTTGTGGTGTTTTGGCGTGTTTTTGGCCTGTTTTGGGTCTGTTTTGAGGCTCTGACCCTGTGTCCTACAGAAGAAGCAGGACAAGGTGGTTTTGGGTTGGTTTGGGGGTTTTGGAGCTGGTTTTGGGGTTTCTGGAGTGTTTTTGTCCTGTTTTGGGTCTGTTTCAGGGCTCTGACCCTGTATCCCACAGGAGAAGCAGGACAAGGAGGTTTTGGGGCTTTTTTGTTCTGTTTTAGGTCTGTTTTGGGGCCCTGACACTGTATCTCATAGCAGAAGGAGGACAAGGTGGTTTTGTCCTGCTTTTTGGGGTGTTTTGGGGTGTTTTTGGCCTCTTTTGGGTCTGTTTTGAGGCTCTGACCTTGTGTCCTATAGAAGAAGCAGGACAAGGTGGTTTTGGGTTGGTTTTGGGGTTTTTGGAGTGTTTTTGTCCTGTTTTGGGTCTGTTTCAGGGCTCTGACCCTGTATCCCACAGGAGAAGCAGGACAAGGAGGTTTTGGGGTGGTTTTGTCCTATCTTTGTCATGTTTTGTGTCTTTTTTGGGGCTCTGACCCTGTGTTCCATAGGAGAAGCAGGACAAGGTGGTTTTGGGTTGGTTTGGGGGTTTTGGAGCTGGTTTTGGAGTGATTTGGGACATACTTGGCCTGTTTTGGGTCTGTTTCAGGGCTCTGACCCTGTATGCCATAGGAGAAGCAGGACAAGGTGGTTTTGGGGTGGTTTGGGGGTTTTGGAGCTGGTTTTGGGGTGATTTGGGGTTGTACTTGGCCTGTTTTTGGGTCCTGTTTCAGGCCTCTGACCATGTAATCCA